>NC_133541.1:118883729-119186759 GCF_048773025.1 Camelus bactrianus
GCTGTGTTATCAGTGATTGAACTATGATTACATCATGTAAGCAGGGTGGAAGTCTGCACTTCTCTTCTTTTCTTAAATATCCTAGGGGTGAGGATTTTCCCCCCCCAGGATATCTGGAGAAAAGCAGGTTTGTCTCAGTGCTGTTCCTGCCACTCTATCATTTCTATTCCTCATTAGCATTTGATTGGAAATCATACAATGTATTACCTGGAAGCAATAGAGCTTGACTTGCAAGTTAGAAACAATAGTTCTGATTAAATGTTAGGTTTGCGAATTTGATTCTCACCTTAGGAAACTAACACCCACATCCGTCTGCACCAGGTAGTTTGTTCCTAGTGCATTTGCTTCCCATCATAAGCTATGCCTAATAAAAATAACCTCGTCCAAGAGATTCTCAGGACCAACTGCCTGCCTTTGCCCTTTGAGACTTCCATTGCTTCCTTTCACTAAAGGTGATGCTCCAGCGATGTTCTCAATGACGTATTGTCTTCCTGCTGTCTGTTCTGGCTCCCTTCCTGTAAGGAATTGGAAAACCGTCTCCAGCTGCCTACAGCTTAGGTAGCCAATTATATGACTTTAGCCTTATTGGGTGCATATGGGATCTGTGAAGGATTTTTTAATTAAAGTCTTTGAGTTATTCACTCATAAAGGATAATAATTTCTTAGGGGATCTTTCTGAAGTTTTTATCATCATAAAAATGCATTGAGTTGTAAACAACTTTCTCAAACTCTAAACTTTTGTGTTGTGATATGTACAATTTAATGCAAGACAGGAAGGAAACTGAGAATAAAGTCAGTGTACATTGTTGTCCAGAATTATTAACAATTGAAAACAGAAAGCTACTTGTAGCTTATTTGAATTTCACTCTTCAGATTTGATTGTAAGGTGAAAATAAAACTTAATTAAATCATTTAAGCAGGAAACATTTTCAGAATCTTGTTTGAAAGCAAGGGCAAGAAAAACAAGCCCTCTGAAAAAGCAGTTTTGCACATCGCTCTGCTTCCTCTGCTGAGAAGACATCATTTCCTCCTCTGGCCCACTGCGCCCCCACCTCCTGCTCCTCCACTCTCCTCTTCTCTGCTTTGAAGTCACTCTCTTTCTATCTCAGGCCCCTCAACTTTGTACCTTCCTTGCTTTTCCTACAACCTCTCTGGGACCTTTCCCTCATTTTAGATGCTAATTAGCACTTGCTAATTGAAATCTTAAAAGCTGAGTATCATAAGCACTTTAGCACATCACAAAATTCTGTGATCATAGGCAGATTTCAAAACAGTTTATTGCGGAAATTAGAAGATGCTAAGGACTCTGCCATCTTTTGAGAAAAGTGCAAAAAACAGAATATGTGTCTACATTTTACATTTATTTTATTTTCACAGTTCATGTCTAATTCTGCCATTCTTACACTGTCTGAAAACAAACCCGGCTTTTGTTCTTTCTGGCTGGTGTGATTCCTGCCATCAGAATCCTGGCTTAGCTTCTTCAAAGGCAGCCCAGATACCACAGATTTTACAGTTTTCATTCCAATTCCTCTATGTCTGTGTTCCATAGGTTTTTTTGTTTTGTTTTGTTTTAACAGAAAATCATATATGAATATGTATAACAATCTGAGGTCTAGTGGAAAAAGAAAAGATCATTCTTAAGAAGTCAGATTTCATATGCCATGATTTCTTTTCAGTTAAATTGCATTTATAAAATGTGATACATCAGCTGCTCTGAGAGTGAGATGTTGAAACAGAGCTGAGTGTGTGGGAGAGAGGAGGGGAGGAAGTACACTGTCTCTCTGGAGAGAGTTAGAACTGGAGCATCACCCAGTGAGCAGAGCCTCCACTGACCCAGGGATGTCTGGAGCTAAAAGCACCCTATCGGAGTGGTCCAGCTTTGAGGGGAAATGGCTGCACCTTGGTGATCCTTCATCAGACAGTGATGGATGTGCAGCGCCCCGGGAAGGGTGTGGCCTTGGGCAGCAACCCCTTCAGCTGGGGTAGTCCCTGCGGTCTCTGCCCCTGCCCGGGGCAGTGGGGGCGCCTGCTGCAGTCAGTCCCTAGGACCGCGGACGCTGCATCTCCACACCCGACTCCCAAGAAATGTCTCACGTCTGGACTTCTGCTGATGATTTTTGCTGTAAAACATGACATTCTCTCAGCTCATCCTTGTTATGGAAATTGTTGATACATTTGAAAGTCACACTCTTTGGCATTTTTTGTTTTATTCAAAATATACTTTAACTTCTTTTAAAATTTTATCCATAGGTCAGATTCTGTTGTCTAAAGCTGATTTTTGTTGACACATTTCTTTGAAATTTTTGCTTTTTTTCCCCTTTGGAAGAACTTGTTTAATAACTACTAGTAAAATTGCTGCTATTATTTATTCTTTACTTTTCTTGGGTGTTTTCTATATTAATTTGAAAAAAAAAAAAAGAACCATTGAGTTAAGTGGTAGAGTCAACTCTAAGCATGAGGAATAAGAGGGCCTTTAATTCTGGTGTGAAGTAGAGAAAGATAAAAGCTCTTGTTTATGGTTTTTACCAGCAGCACGACTTAAATGTTTGCAGATAAATAGGGAATACCTCTATTTTTTTTTATATACACACCACACGCAAATTTGGACTACGTTTTCATAGCACTTTAACTTTAAAAATTTAAGTACTTATTACCTCAACTAAGATGCATTAATTGGCACCCCAGTAATAACTCAGATGCCCCCTCTGCAGGACCCAATCACTCCTCTTCCACTGTAAATGCTCAATAAACAAATATTTGAATGATAATATATCACAGTCTTTAGAGTTATAGGGATATAGAGGGGGTTTTCCTCCACATTTTTAACTTCAGAAATTCTACTTTTGTTATTAACTTTAAGAGTTTGTTCATGTACAATAAATAGAAGTTAGCATATAACATCATTTGGGTGTCAAAGCTGCTGTGAGTTTCTCAGTTGCTGCCTCCACAGTGAGAATGTTCTCCTGACTAGCACAGACTGCTGCTTAAATTTAGGTACTGATCTCTATCTTTTCTTTTTTTTAATTTAAATGCATATTTTAACATTTGTACCTTCACAAAGATGAATATCCCAAATTAATTTTATGTTAGTTAAAAATTCACTCAAAGGTATATTTTCAATGAACAATTAATTTATAATAATACATTTAAAATTTAAATTAATTTTACATCTTTTGAAATAAGAACATAAAAGATGATTTTTTACTAAATTTAATTATTCTAAATGAAATCAGATGTCCTAATATCGAGTCAGATTTAGCTGCTTGAAGTAATTAAGCTTGTTGGTGTATATCAGGCATGCTTATAGAAGCCACTAAGGTAAGATTAATTACATTACAGCTTGTAATGCATTACCTCACTCAAGGTAATAATATGTAATTACTTGAATTCACTGAGCATTTCCAATCTGTGTCTTAGTTTAAAAAACATTGCATAATTGAAATTGGCATGTCTACAGTCAAAATGACATTTGGAAGCCTGGCAGAATGCTAGTGACATTGGAGGACAAAGGCCCTGAGGAAGCTCTGAGATGAAGTGTTGTGGGGAGGAGCCTTGTGGACATTACCCAGCCTAAGGGAATTATGGGTTAATAGCATTCAGGTTTAAGATATGCAGATGTGGCCATGCAATAAATCATTAAACTTGCATGTATCATATATTTAGATCCAGATCAGTAATCAGAAGATCAAAATCTGTTGGATCCAAAAATAAGCAACCACCCATTGAAACACCAACAAACTCTAACAAACAATCAAAAAGGAGAACTTCTTTTAAAGAAGAATTTGAAGGACATCAAATTACAAGCAAGATTCACAAGGTCTTCAAAAACAAAATAAGCTGTGATGCCCAGGGAAACCTTTATAGATACACAAAATGGAATTGATCATATGTTCATTTATATTTATTTCCAATCACATTTTGCAATAATATAAACTAAAAATGGAAAGAACAAATTTTCAAAGACTTGTGTTTGGTGTGTGGGGACAAGTTCCACACTCAAAGTTCATTTTAACAGATAGCATGCATTTAAATATTCAAGCAAGTTATGCCTACCAACTGCACCATTGATAGAGCAACTGACCAGGAGTTTTATACAGACTTTGGCATCATATCCTCAAATCTCAGAAGATCAATCTTCTCGCTTTGTGACTATAGAAGCTTAGGCAGAGCTGGCCTTGAAACTTAAGTGTCTCTGACTACAAAACTGTGGAAGATAATAGTGTGATTTATCAATAGTTCTGGTTCTCCTGAGCACATGAGGCTAGTCAGAGAACCTGTTTACCTCCTTGAAGTTAGATGTGGCTTGTGATTGGTTTTAGCCAAGAAATGTGTGCAGATGGGACATATGTTACTTAAGGGTGAAAGCAATTAATTGATGGTAGAAAGCTCCAGGGCTCTGTTTCAAAGTGACAACAGTCTTGGGTTGAACTCTCCTTGGCTTGATGGTTGCCATGGACTGTCAGCTAAGCTTACCATTGTGCCTGTCTGATGAGAAGGAAGTTCTCCTTGTTCTAAGTCATTGCTGCTGTTTGTTTGGTTACTCTGGCATAACATAGTCTGATGAATAAAAACAAGTTCAAGCTTGTTCCAATATGTTCCAATGTCAGTGAATCAAGCTGAAATTATTCCAGAAAATCCGCATTTCCACCTACAAACCCAACTTAAACATATTTGCATATTTCTTACTCAAACAAGGCTTGTACCAATTTAGGAAAAATCTTCAAGTATCAGTCAAAACTCTTGCATGAATAGTCATGCTATCTCAAGCTCAAGCAAGTCCAAAGTTGGCTCATCACTTCACTCTACCCTCAAACTTGTTGTCCACCTAATCATCTCAGTGGGGAACCAGGGAGCAATCCTGCTTCTTAAGGCTCCTGCATCCATCTCCCCATGTAACTACCTACATGGTGATATCATGCTGATTCTTTATTATTATTATTATTATTATTATTATTATTATTATTATTATTATTATTATTATTATTATTAATGTTTTGTTTTACTTTGCTGGGGTTTTTTTGGGGGGTAACTAGGTTTATTTGTTTATTTACTGGAGATCCTGGGGACTGGATCCTGGACCTCACGCACGCTAAGCCGGGCTCCACGGCTGAGCTGCACCCCTGCCCACCATGCTGACTGTTAACACTTGCCTGCAGTGCTGTTTCCTTCCCATTGGCAGTGCTAGTTTAGCGCTGTATCTTCAAATTGTAATAACCAGATTTATTGCAGCCTTTCAAACTTTAAATTATCCTCTACCTTTGTTAATTAAGATATCATTCTGAAATCCAAATCTGATCATGCAGAAAGTACATAATCAATACTTGTTAGAGCACCCATGGACTTCCCTACTATGGCATCTCACGTCTTCTACTGTAATTTCTCCATGTGGTTGGCCTTCTTTATCCACCAACCTGTGACTTGCTCTAGGGCAGAGACTTCAGATTCATCTTTTCAGTTTCAGTTCTCTTTTCTCCCACCCTCACCCACACCACACCCTCCTATGTCAACCCTCACCTCCCCCAACCTCTCCACTCCTGTCTGCTGCTTAACCTCAAGGAACATATAAGAGAATCCTGAATCCTGGCTGGCAAATGAAGGCAACAGGGTAAAAATCCATACAAATGGCATAATGGATGCTGATCTGAATGAGGCACCCTCAAAGACGGCTCCAGATCTCTTTGACTCATCTTCCAATTCCCATTTATCACTTCAAAGTGGAAGAGCAGTCATGTATTTTTGTTAATAGAACTACTCAGAAATGAGGTTTCTGTTAAGTGCAGAATTTGCATAGACTTATCAAGGATGTATGTGTACTACATTAAATATTTGGAATTTAGTGAATATCCAGCAAAAAACATTTTTATATTTGTCCACAAAGCACATATGCATTTTATCTTACAATTCTTGAAAATGGTTTGGGTTGATAAAGAATATTATTTTTATTATTCATTAGAAATATTGTAGTTTGCCAGGCACTGAGGAGGAAATGCAACATTTCAAGTTAAAAACCATTGCCAGAGCTATTTTAAATCTAAATAGCATCAAAAAATATGCACTTACTCCTCTTGTTTAAATAGGTAAATTCAAACTACAGTAATAGAGAGATTTGCCAAGTCATATCTCTGTAATGAGAAAAATGTACTTGCAAAATAATTTAACCAAGAAGATTTAGAAATAAACATATAATTTTAATAGGGTTGATATTTGAGAAGATTTGTTCCTAAAAAATGCTTTCATATTTTTTTCATTTAAAAAAATCAGAGGGGAAAAAAAAAACCCTTCTGCTATGATAGAATTATATACACAGTTGCCAAGAGTTGAGAAGATGATGCCAGCTAAGTGAACTTTCCCAAAATTAATTGATCAAGACACACCTATTGGTTTGAAAAACCATCTGTAAACATATATGAAAGAGTGACAGGGAGATGCTCAGTGCAGAGGTCACAAAAACTGGGGGAGGGGGGTGCTCAATTAATACTTTCACTTTCCAGGAAAGATGAAACAGTTGATTGTCTTAGTGATGTTTTAGATGCCTGTGATATTAATGCAAACTAATTGCTCTCACTAACTTTACAGTATTTGCAGAGGCTAGCAGGTTGAATTTAGAGACCTCAATAATTTAAATGTCAAACAAAATGACTAAAGATCCAATTACAGAAGTTTTCAGCATCACTATTAGGAAAAGTGCAAATTATTAAGATAAACATGTACATAAAATTGGAGATAATCAAATCTATTAACTCTTCAAATTTAATGAAAAAGAAGAAAATGAAATATTCTTGTATAGTCTTTTCAAAGCTGATAAGTCAACAAGTGCCTGAAATGTGGTAGCTGCTTAATAATTGTTTGTTAAGTGAGTAAGTGACGGAAAGCCCTCATCACATCTTACTCTTCAAAAGATCTTGAAATTCTGGACACATGGAGCTTGATTTTAAAATAAAGAAAACTACCAGATATTCAAAGAAACTCAAATAGTGGGAAATATTCTTATAGTTATGAGATTTCAATAGTATAATCTAGTTCTCCTTCCTGGGGAGTGGTCACTGTATTATAGTTAATTCTCCCTTAAATTCTTCCTCAGTGATGGTCCAAGAAGAAGAAAAAAAGAATGGAGAAATAAAGAAAGAAATAAAGAAAGAAATAAAGAAAGATAGAAAGAAAGATAGAAAGAAAGAAAGAAAGAAAGAAAGAAAGAGAGAAAGAAAGAGAGAAAGAAAGAGAGAAAGAAAGAGAGAAAGAGAGAGAGAAAGAGACAGAGAAGAAAGAGAGAAAGAGACAGAGAAGAAAGGCAGGGAAGAAGGAAGGAAAGGAGGAAGGAAGGAGGGAAGGGGAGGGGAGGAAAGAGAAGGAAGGAGTTGGGAGGAAAGAATAAGGAAGATTCAGACAGTGAGTGGCCAATAGGGAAGAAAGTATACAGGGATTATTTTGTCTCCTAAACTTTATTCTCATCAAATGTTACCTCCCTAGAAGATAATCACATTTTCCAAAATTTACATCTAACTTAACAAATCCACAAAGTAAAGAAATAGACAAAGTCTTCTATGTACAAAATATTCATGTATACTTGTCATAATACAAATATTCACATTTTTTTTAAGATGCAGAATGTAAATGTGACTTATGTCATCATACTTGCTAAGACAATAATGCCTCCAAGTCTTCCTGCCTGATGACTTGTCTCTCTGTTTGATGAGGTCTAGCTGGTACAGAAAGCAAGCAAAACTCTCCACGATTGTGACCCTGGTGTCTCATCTCCCCAGACCTGGAAATGTGTGCACTGTCACTGGGCCATTTGGAAATACTTAACAGTGTTAACCAACGGAGGAAGGAGATTCAATAACTATTAGTGGGATTTACTCAGACTGATGCTGACCCTGAACAAAAAGCTGGTTTCCGCATACCCAGCTCTTCCCTGGGCTGCTTCCCTGATCAAGTACACAAACGTTTGTTTTGATGATACTTAGTGATATTTTTGCCTGCGTAGATCAACAGGTTACTACCAGCAACACAAGAGTTGTCAAATTAACTTGTAATTGGTGTGCACACACACAGACTTCCACAGCCTTAAACTATATCATTAAATCAAAAAGCTATTGCGTTAACACAGGACATTCCTTCTTAAGACTTGGATTTATGTGGATTTCTGAGCAAATGTTTATCTCCACTTCTAGGTAAGAAAGTTTACCAGAAGGTCTATAATACTACCTTCAAATATGAAGATCAAATTTTGTTTCTCTTTCAAGCATTAAGAAAGGAGTTCTCAAAAATGCGTATTTTCATTTTCTCATCTTCCAATTTTAGTTTCTCAAATAGTAGTAAAGTGTTATGATTTTCTACAGAAAGTGTATTAACATGATTCACACAATTGATTAAATCTTATAGGTCTCTATAGTCCTACTTCCTTCCCCATTGGCCAAAGATGGTTCCTGTATTGACCCCTATTTTATTTACTTCTTCACAGCAAGCTGGGACCATTCACTCAAAAACCTGCAAGTGCCAAACTTAAATTTTTACACATCCATTTGCTTTGCATAATGCCCTGATCAGCATTGTTTTTAGCAAACTAGAACCTCCCTGCATTCCATACACAGCAAAACATTTGCAAGCCATAGATAAGAACTACCTTAGGACTACAAAAGACCCCCAGTGGCTGCCCTTCAGAGTTCTCTGCCCTGGAGAACCCCCAGCTGTGCAGCTGAAGGATGCCACCTAGGCCTGAGAGGCCCCTCCTCATGGTCCCTCTTCTCCAGGGGTTTCTTTACCCTCATTGCCCTCTGGGGTGACTCTGATCCCCTGCTCCTGAAGTCTCCTGATGGGAGGTAAAGGGCTTCCTGCTTATAATACTAACCTAACCCAAAGAAAGCTCCCCATGCACCCCTGCTCCCTAATGATCCTGGCATTTTTCTTGATCACCCCTGAAATCCTCGAACTCATTACCCCTTCTCAAGTTTCAAGGGTTTTGAAAAAACTGAATGTGATTTTTACAATATCTTGCACTACACTAAGCTACTGCTGCACCCTTATTAGAATGGCAGAAAGAAAAAAAAAAAGTAAAATGACAGCACTAGTGTTCCTGGAAATGCCATGTAACAAGGACTCATACATCACTGGTGGGAAGTAGGAATACTGTACAGCTGCTGAGGTGAACAGTTTGGCAGTTTCTTATAAGGTTAAACACTCACTACCATATGACCTAATGATGCTATTCTTGAGAATTTACCACAGGGAATGAAATCTTATTACCTCATAGAATGAAACATAAATCTTATATATGAATGCTCATAGCAACTTTATCTATAGTCATAAAAAAGTGGGAATAACTCAAATGTTTTTAAGTAAGTGGGTACATAAACAGACTTTGGTACGTCTGCGTATTTGGATACCACTCAGCAATAAGAAGAATGGACTATGACTCCATGCAGTCGTTGGCTAGATCACAAAGATATACTGGGTGAAAGGACCCAGTCTCTAAAGCTCATGTAATGCACGATTCCTTTATATGATGCTCTTGGAAAGAAAAACCGTAATGATAAAGAACTGATCAGTGGTTGTCAGAGTTTGGGATGGGGGAAGTCTGATTAAAAAGGAATAGCATGGTGGGGGAGGGTATAGCTCAAAGTGGTAGGGCACGTGCTTAGTATGCACAGGGTCCTGGGTTCAGTTCCCAGTACCTCCTCTAAAAAGTAAATAAATAAATAAACCTAAGTACCCCCCCCCAAAAAAAACCCTAACTTAAAAAAAAAGGAATAGCATGAAGGAGGTTTTGGGGGTCATGGAACCCTTTAGAATCTTAATTGTAAGGGTGATTATACAAATCTACCCCTTTGTTAAAATTCTTAGAAATGCAAACACACAACAAATTTTACTGTATACTACCTTGAAAATAAAAATTAAAATTATTTGAATGAGAGTAGAAAGCAGTATTATTAAAATTATATTTATAATATTTTTCTCCTTGAGTTGTGTATTTGCCTATTACCTTTGAGAAACACCGTCTGCATAAGTCAGCGTTGAAACAGCCCGATAGTATCGTCCCTGTACATCGATTTCACACCATGATTCTCAAGTTTTGCAATGGCTTTTATGTTTCTATTTTAATGGAATCTCTCACTGAATCTAAAACTCTTAATTATCTCACAAGAGGTATTTTAAATTGTGAGTTATATGGTTTGCACGTGTAACTTTGTATATTTTTAAATTATCATTATTATGTGTTGTCAGTAGGTCAGATTTTTAACATACGCACACCCTCCAATGTCATAGTTACAGTTAATTTTGCTGCCAGTTTCTATTTTATGATTCAATAGTTAAGCTTTTTTCTTGATTTGCAAATATGCAAAATGATATTTTTTTCATAACGGAGTTAATTTCTTTCATCTGGGTGACTGCAGGAGAATTTTAACCAAACTCTCTTCTTCTCCCTCAGCCCTGCTGCCTTCCACTCACACCACATCAGCCAGAATGATCCTTCCAAGCTTGTCAGACCACATTACTCCTCTGCTCAAAAGGCTTTGGGGGCTCCCTATTTCACAGTCAAAATTAAAGTCCTTCAGCTGCGTGCCGAGGACCTGACTCCTGTATTTTTCTGACGTCATCCCATAGGACTCCCACTCCAGACACACCCCGATGTTAGGGATGTTGCACTAGCTCTTTCTTTTGTCTGGAACCTTCTTCCCCAACATCTGCCATCACTAAATGCCTTACACCTTCAAAGTTTTGCCCAAATATCACTTTCTCCATATCTCTCTTGACCACCTTGTATAAAATTGGTACATCCAGTCACTCAGCATTTGCTCATCTTCTCCTGCCGCTTTGCTGTTTTCTGTTTTTATTCACTTACCATTTATTAACACAAAATAATGTATTTTATTTATGTTTAGTTATTATTTCTCTACATATCCACTAGAATGTAACCCCTATGAGAGCAGAAATATGGATCTGTTTCATTCACTTATGTTTCCAAGTGCCTGGTATAATGCCCAACACACAGGTGCCCAACACATATTTGCTCAGTGAAGGAGGACAATGGATGCATTCATTTGTGCGTAAAATATTTTCTATTGCACATAAAATATAATAGGTTATGATTAAATATTGGGTAAAATGCTTATAAAAAGAGTTTACTTTCTTGAAACGTGTCAAAATATTATAACAATTTTGTGATTAAACATACAAAATACAAAGAATAATGTAAGTTAAAAATGCAAAAAATAATATAAAGAACCACTGAATCTGAAACATTTGGGGTATACGTCAAATTACCTCATAAGTGTATAATGTATGCTTTTAAAAGTTTTGATTCCTAGTAACCATGTGATTTGTTTTCTTCATCTTTATCCTAAAGTCCATTTTTTTTCAGATTTCAATTATGTTTTCAATTTTTTCTAGCCTATTGGATTCCCATAAATGGATGTAAATTGTTATGTAGCATAACTCTACACAATAATACAGATTTCCTTCAGTGCATAAATCATTCAAAAGTGCACATGTGCATGCATTTTAACTGAAAGTTTAGACTTACAGCCAAGAGCCTGGAGGCATGGGAGATATGCAGCCAAGAAGAGTTTTTGAGACAGTTTGTTGGGGCTAAATGAAAAGGTAAAAAGGGTGGATTTTAAAAATATTTCTCCTTGACTTTCACTTTCTTTTTACTGGTGTTGACTTTTTTTCCTTGACATTTATTTAATGTTAAGTTTATGGCCTAAAACATAGCAAATTATTTTGTCTGTCTTAAAGGATGTCTGAGTTGTAATCAATGGCCAAAATTTCCCAAACCCTGTCAAGTATGTCTGTAAAAATTGAAAATAAGACTAGAATTTAGAGTACCACTAAATCCCAAATTTGAATTTCTACCAACAGCAAAGCTAATGGAACCAGGATAAAAACACTTTATCTTTATATCATCTAAAAAATGATGGGGGGGTCACATCATGCATTTTCTAACTTTAGACACCTAAATTAGCAGCCCAAAGTCTATATTTACATGTTGCCTCTAAATAGATCAGAGCCCTATCTCTGCTCAACACCTTCCTTGCCCCAGTCTTGTTCCAGGTATTGGGAAACGGCCAGCTCCCTAAAAGGCTTTTTGTGAGGATACAGGAGCACAGTCTCCAAACTTCATCTTCCACACCCTCTGTAGGTTCACAGTGTGAAAGTAAGATCATTTGGTGAAAGGATCAAAACTGACCACAGCAGTGCAGAGTCTCCACGGAAGTCTAACAAGAACCATTGGCGATTCTGGGGACTTAGCTTTTGGTCCAGGTGAGGGACTGAGCACTGCATCCAGCCACCACCCACATGGGGAGAGAGAGCGCAGCAGGAGCAGTCACAGAGCTGATAATTACAAAGTTCTGAACTGGAGTAGCTTTCACTTCTTTAAGTGATGTTGAAAAAAACCAAAACAACAACAATAATTTGTGACTAAGTGATGCAAAAACAGAGAAAATAACTATTGTCTTGAATGCTGAGACATAGAACTGAGAAAATAATATTTCTGTATGAATAAGTAAAATTTCTTACCATCCAAGAACATCTGCCATCTATAAAATGGAAAGAAAAACACCAATAGGAAAAAACAAGATATAAAGCAGAATGAAATGGAAAAGGAGAAGAATGACATAAGCTAGAATTCATGGACAAATAAAAACAATGAAATTTGTAACACAGTTAGAAAGAACATAATTAACATGGCAAAAAAAATCAAATTAAAAAAAAGATGAACCAGAGAAATTGTTTCTAATATCAAAAGAAAAGCATACAATTTGAGAAAGAAAAAATGTAATAGGACAGAAAATTAGCAAAAAAAAAAAAAAAATTCAAAAATGACTTTTACTGTCCTAGACAAAGTGGAAAATATGATAGACAAAACAAATCAAAATAATTGTTCCAGTTCATTATTATCTTGTCATGTAAAATTATTTATTTATCATATGTTTCCAAATAACATTAATAAGAGTAAGAATTGGGAATAAGAATGGGAATTGAAGTAATAGAGACAATAAATATGAGTTAAATATTTTATGGAATAATTTTATATGTATTGTTTTTATAGCAGATTCGGTAAAAATGATGTCTCATTACCAACAATTAGAAATACACATACTTGTGGTTGCCGGGGGGGAGGGAGGTGGGAAGGGATAATCTGGGAGTTTGAGATCTGCAGACACTGACTGGTATATACAAAACAGATGAACACGCTTACACTGTATAGCACAGGGAGATATATTCAATATCTTGTAGTAGCTCAAGGTGAAAAGGAATACGAAAATGAATATATGTGTGTTCATGTGTGACATTCTGCTGTATGTCAGAAATTGACACAACATTGTAAACTCACTGTACCTCAATAAAAAAAATGATATGGTAGATATGAAAAAAAGAAATACATATACTTTAAAGAATGTATTCAAAAAAAATCAGTGGTAGGATTAAGTATGGGATGAATTATTTTCCAAAATGTTACGTGAAGTACAGGTAACAAAAAGCAAAGAATGCAAACTGAACTTAAATAGGAGAAAAGGAACTTGGCCCTGTGATCCTTCACCATCATGAGTGTATCTGATGCCTCAAGCATCAGATTATATCAGTTTATACCTACAGTATGTGTACATCAAATATACACATTTATTTAGCTTTTCTACTCATCTTCAACAGGAGATGGTCCAATGGTCCAGACCAGGGTCAGCAAACTTTCCTGTGAAGGGCCAGGTGGTGGACATTCGAGGCTGTGGGACAGTCTCGGTCACACACCCGGCTGTGTGCTGTAACACTGCCGCACGTCAGCGAGGGGCTGGGACTGGGTCCCAGGTTTATTGAAATTGTGATAAAGCAGTGCAGGAGCTCAGGAATTGATTGTAAAATCCATGGCCTCACCCTGCTGGGACGGATCCGTGCAGAGGAGGAGGTTCTGGCTGCCATTCCTTTCTTAGCTTCAGATAATGAAGAAGATGAAAAAGGCAGCAGTGGGAGGTGAGAGCTGTTGCTGTTGGTGGTGCTCATGCCAGAGCTCTTCCTTTCAAAAGCCAGTGTCTAATTAGTGTGCATCTCATAATGATAACAGATTTGTGCCCACAGGACTATTCAGTAAATATTAGTTGAGTGTTCAAAAATTATAATTTAATTTAATTTAATTTAGGAAAATAGTTAATGTAGGAACATACGGTATTTAGAGAAATACCATTTAAAAGGGAAAATAATTTTCTATCTGAAATGTCACATTAATATTTTGATACACATCCTTGTACTTTCCTTTTTTATTTGTCCCTGATTGTGTTTTCCTATGGAGGTGATATAGTATGTATTTTACAGCCTTTTGTGCTAAGTGTTTTATTATTAGTTTTTAAATAAAAAGTTATTTATTGTAATAAGGTACACATAAAATTTACCATATAACCATTTTTACAAGTGTAGTTCAGTGGCATTAAGTATGTTTGCATCACTGTGCAATTTTGGGCAACATCCATCTTCAGAATGTCCGTATCATCCGTCTTCTGTTGTATAAATTTATTGAGTGCCAGATTTCATCTTACGATTATGTTCTCATCTGCTTATTCAGGTCCTCAGTTTGTATGAGGCCTGTGGTGACAGCTGTTCCTGTATTTAATCACACACCATGTGTCTAGTGAATGCTGACTGTAGGCTGAGCTCTGTTCTCTGTCCTGCAGTTGCCGTCATGACCATGCAGGATAAAACTAGACAAGCACACACACATCAGAGTGGCCTCTTGGCTGTGGGAAGTGCACGGGGGAGACACGCCTGGTGCTCTGAGAGGCTGCAGAAGTGTGCTGAGCTGTCAGGAGAAGGAAGGCTCTCCTCCTCAGGGCAGAGTGGGCAGGAGAGGGTGTTGACAGGGGAGTGGCCCATACCACGGGTGAAGACAGGGGTCTGCCAGGTCTGTACACATTTGCTTCTTATTCCCAGACCCTGTGGTTGGGCCCTTGCAGATGTGCACCAGAGGCAGGTCCCAGTGCCAGCGGAGCTCTGCTGGTCTCTGCCCTGAGCACTGAATGCTTTCTAGGGTGTGATGTCAGAAACCTGTCTCTTTGACACAAAGGAACCTAACCCTGCACTGCTATGAAGCACATACTCTTAGTTGTGAATGGGTGGCCACTGCGGTCATTCCAGCTCATTCCAGGGATCTTGGGTTTGGATCCTGTCTTGTTTTATTTTGGAAGCTTTGCAAAGAAGTTGAAAGGAAAATAATATTTATAACACTGCCTTATCTAGAATATACATTATATCACATGTTATCATTCAAACCGATAGTGTCTACATGCATTAATTTAATTAATGAGACCTCCAGTTCACTTCAATAAATCATAGAGATTTTTAAGAGAAAGGATTACAGATTCAGACTTTCTTATTCAGTAGCAACTAAGATCAACTGGGCAAATAAAATTAATACATATGTGTATGGAAAATAACCAGGAAAGTTTGGGTTTACTCATAGATGGAATTTTTATGCAGTTGAGTAGATTCACAGAAGAAATACTGGATATTTGAGTGTAATTTTCCTTTCCCTGTCAGGTATCAGTAATCAGCTAATAACCACTGAGTGGCCTGGGCAGCCTCCCACAGGGCAGGCCCCCAGCCAGGGGGGCACCCACACAGACCCCTGCAGGCCCACCTTCCCATGGCTCATGCTTACATGGTACCAGTCATCACACTTCTCGACACTGGTGGTGTCCCCTGCACAGTTTTGAGCAACACTATTAAAAAGTATTTCAAGTCGTTACAAAGTATTTCAAGTTGGTCTCCTGTGCCTGATACCAATGAGAGGGTTTTCCTATATTTTTATTCCCTAGCCGTGAGATTTTGATCCCTTAAATATTCATTAGGATACAACACGTCAAAGAAAAAAATCTTACCTCATCTCTGGAGTCTTCAGTTGTCTGTCCTAGCTGTACAAAAACAGAACAAAAGCAGACAAAAAGCCAAAACCTCAAACACACAGCATGCAGCAGTTCTTACCACCTCAGCCAAGAACACCTAACACTGTGCCAGGTAAGAGATGGTCTCATCCGGTTCAAGAACCGGAGCGTTTTGTTGACCAGATGTACAGCCCATCGAGGGCAGGTCAGGAGATAGGACGACTGGGGTGGTAGGAACCTCGGGGTGTGGGCAGGTCTCCCGGGTTGGGTGGAGGTGGGGACTCCCGCCCAGCTGGCCAGCAGAGTGGGCGGAAGGTGTAGAAGAAGGAAATTACATTAGGTCTTGGAGCCTGTGTCTGTCAGAGCACTGCAGAGGTCATTAGGGTTATTTTATTTCTTTTCAAATTAAAAAAAAATTGTTGGTTACTTTTTCATATTCTTTGATTTTTTTGAAATCTTTAAAATTTATTTATTTTTGTTTTTTGTGGGGGAGGTAATTAGGTTTGTGTATTTTTAATGGAGGTACTGGGGCTTGAACCCAGGACCTCTGCATGCTAGGCACGCGTGCTACCTCTGAGTAATACCCTTCCCCCAATTTTATTATTTCTTTTGAGGAAAAGTATGACCAAACAGATGACTGGGTTTAGGGACATGGCCACAAAGCCAGCTCCAGTGGTGACTCTTGGGGCCACTTAGCCAGTGTTCTCTCCAGCTACATCTGTAGTAGCTGTATGTTGAGGTGATGGGTGGGAATTGCTCTGACTCAGTAAAAGCTGTCATGTTCAACTTGGTGTACAGGAGGAAAGAACTGTGGTCTTACAAGAAGAGCACCACCGAATGAAAAAGCTAAAATTAAGTTGTAGTTTTGAAAGGTTGCAAGCTGGTATCTAGAAATTTTGACCCTCTGGAACACTAACTCCTGTGTATATCTCAGGATATTAAATTTTGATTTTTTTTCTTGGATTAAAACAAAACTTTAAGAGTTTCTGATAGTAACCAGCAAACTGTGTGTTCTTGAGGTTGCTTTACTTTTTATTAAAAAAAATATTTTTTTCATTCTAAATGACCTCTATCTCCAAGGTCCCCACCCAGTGCCCCCGCCCTTGCCTCACCCCGCTGCTCTGGCCCACAAGGGCCCAGCCACTGCCAGGCCTCCTGAGGTTTCTGTGATGCTTTTGCTTTCTACATGTGGTTCTCTAAAATTGACTTTCCTAAAGTACTTCTTGGCATGAACCACAGACATTCTCAATTTTAGTTTCTGAGAAGCCTCTGTCCTTGGAAAATAGGGCACTTCAGATACGGTTGCATTATTGCTGTTTTGTAAACTAAAGCGTATACTTTTGAAAAGATTTGACAAGCACAGGGGTGAAAATTGTAGAGGATAATTGTATCTATCTTGCCTTCAATACAGTAAACATTTTTGCTTCCCGTGAATAAGATAATGTAGTCATAGTACAGGATGAGCGAGATGTGATTTGAAGAACAGATAAAACAAATGATGCATCGGAACTGGAGTTGAATTCAGTGTGGCTCCTAACTGAGGAGCCAGAGAACAGATTCCTCCCAGGGTTCGTGCCTGGAAACAGTTTCTTCTCAGATGAGCGTCTCTGCTGCTTCGTGTTCTGGGCGGCTTGGCCCGTTGTCAGATCCCTTAGTTACCTGCGTCGTTGAGAAGCTGAAAAGGAAAGTTAGAGCTCATTTTAAGTCTCACTGTTCTAGTGCAACAAAAATTTCCTTATGCAATTCAGCAGCCATGAATTACATTTGATTCTGAGGCCCCTGTGCTGCATTTGGAGGGGCGTGGGGGCCAGAAGCTCTGGGAGCCTCGGTCAGGATGGTGTGGGCTGTTGAGGGGGTCCTGAGGGCACGTGGCCCTTGTGGGGGTTTGCGTGTGAAGGTGGGTTGGCGCTTCGGGGCTGCGATGAACATCCTTTCTCCCATGGTGGTGGTGACTGATAGTTTCTGACGCATGGGAATCATAAGGTTTTCTTAGATGGGGGCTTTAATAATTTTACACTAAATCACACCCATCTCCAATGGGAAAATTAAGCATATAATTTCTTAGAAAAGACAGAATCAACAGGAGTGAGCAGGGCATGACCTGAAATAAAATGTAGTTTACCAAATGTTTGTTCATATCCTTACATGATGTGTATTTTATTTTTTGCCTTTTATTATGAGATGTTCAGGTGTACCCAGGTAGGAAGAATAGGGACCCGAGTCCTCTGGTTCCTCTACCAGCTTCAGCAGTTCCCGGTAGATGGTGTCACTTCTGTCTTTATTTTCTACACCCCCGACCCTTATTTATTTTAAAATAAATCTTATTGGATCCTTTCATGCTTAAAATACTTTACTTTGTATCTCTAAGAGAAAAGAACTTTTTTGGTTAATATAACCATGTAAATTAGCAGTAATTCTTTGTAACATTTAATAAGATTACTTATAATTTTCAAATGTATAAAATTATCTTTTTTTCTCTTTTGCTTTTTAAAAAATCCCATTTTAGATAAAAGTTCCTTCGTTCTCTGAGAAATTATCTGCTTTGAAAGTAGTACAGGTGGCTGGTGGTTCGAAAAGTTTATTTGCAGATATGACTCCTTTAATGTTAAATGGTTTTTGAATTGTGCTTAGCACTGAATACATAGTTCTGTTGTGAAAAGTGAATGCTCTGCTCACATTTGTCCCTGGCAGTGACCGTGGAAGGGAAGGTGTATGCCTGTGGGGAAGCCACCAGCGGCCGGCTGGGGCTGGGCCTCTCCAGCGGGATTGTGCCCACCCCTCGGCAGATCACAGCCCTGAGCAGTTACGTGGTCAAGAAGGTGGTCATTCACTCAGGTACGGGGCCAGGGTTGGCACTTGTGTGCAGACAAGCCTGTTGCTCATGCTCTGTAATTAACTCGAGGTCTTAAATAATTTTCCCTAAAGTACCAATGGATTCTTCAAGTTTTACTTAACTATTAGGAATAAAAATGGAATAATGTACAGCTCCAGGTGGTGTAGAGTTGAATTGTTGTTGCTCCCAAGGCTTTTGGGGACCAGTGGTTGTTGGAATCCCAGGCATGTGGGGCATACCCCTCCAAGGAGGGGGTTTCAGTCTTGAAGCTGTGGTGGGGTTTATAGCATCTTTGAAATCATCACCTTCAGTGCCTAAGTATGTGTTATTTTTCTGGGGAAAGAGCCTGTAACTTTCACGAGATTCCCAGTGTCTGTGTATCCCGGTGATTAGAAAGAACCTTTTACAAAAGTCATACCCCTTCAGTTCAGGAAACTTACTATTATTTCCAACCATGATATGAGGCCTCTGAGGAATGAACTGAATTAGATACAACAGACTCAGTTCATCTCTGTACTGAATAGGGTTAGATTTCACCCCTTATAACAGAAAAATCCAAACAGTAGCAACTTGAGCAAGACAGAGTTTAGCTTTAGTCTGCTGTAAAAGCCTGAAGGTGGGGTCCAGAGCCAGTGCGGCAGCTCGAGTGCCCCCGGGGAGTGCTGGCCTGCTGTCCACCCTCGCTGAGAGACGTCCCTGCAGCTGCAGGTGAGCACACGAGACAGATGCTTCCTCAGGCCCGTTCGACCTGTCCGAGAGCTTTTCTGGAAGCCTTACTCACTTCTGTTGTGTCTCTGCCACTGTGCTCTCTGGGCAGGGGAGCCAGGGAAGTGTGAGCTTTAGCAGAGCACATGGCCCTCGATCACGTGGGCTCTAGCAGTGGTGGGATGAGTGTTGGAGGCCGGGAGCCTAGGAGCTGGCAGTCACTGCTCAGAGGAAACCCTCCTCAGTCCTGAGTGGGGTGGATAGCCTGGGAGGACAGACCATGCTGGGGGAGGAGCGTGAGCGGGTTGTTTGGGGAGAGTGAGCATAGTGCCTTAACTGCAGTCGATGGTACTTTTGCTTACATAATCCCACTGCATTTCTCCAAAGCCTGATTGCCTCTGCATTTGACAATTTGCCTGATCACAAAGGTACTTATTTTTACTTTTTTCATCTGAATTTTGATCTTTTCTGTATTTGACATAGCAGCAACCCCATTAAATAAATAGCATTATTTTGCCACTTCTTGGCAAGTAAAATTCTTTCTGGGGTTTCCACTTTGTAGTTTAATAATCATTCACTTATTTTATGTACTTGATGCCCTGAAATGCTGACCCTCTTTACTCATTTATTCAGCACAGATTCATTGAGTCCATACTGGCTGCCAGGCACAGTGGGTAGTTATGCCGTTAACCTCTGGGCAGCCAGCTCGGGCAGTCCCTGTGTGTGTGAATGCTGCAGGTGGGCAGCACGCTGCGGCTTTAACCGTCGATGGGAAAGTGTTTTCTTGGGGTGAAGGTGATGATGGCAAACTCGGACACTTCAGCAGACTTTAAGAATATTTTCTTCATTACGTGTTAATAAGAAACTGTTACTGATCATAAGAGTGAAGGCCCTTTGAAAGTTGTTTTGTGGAAAATTGAATAGGAGAGGTTATTTATGAAGATAGAACTGAAAAATATATTTTTAAAAAATCTCCATGAATGTGACTTGGCCTCACATATTCTGTTCTAAGTTTTGATAGTTCAGCTGATCTATAGCTGTTGTTTTGACTGAATGTGGGTTCATGCAGATGTCCATTTTTTTCTTCTTTCCAAAAGGCTGAATTGATTATAGGGAATATTACTTGATCTTGCTCTAGGAACTGTGACAAGCCCCGGCTGACAGAGGCCCTGAAAACCAAGCGGATCTGGGACATTGCCTGCGGGAGCTCACACAGCGCAGCCCTGACATCCAGCGGTGAACTGTACACCTGGGGCCTCGGAGAGTATGGCCGCCTGGGACACGGGGACAGTACAACACAGCTGAAGCCCCGGATGGTGATTATACACATTTCTGTTGCTTTCAGAAAGCTTCCCATCTGCTGATTTCCAGAGGAGATAAGCTCCGAGTCTCAGACAGGTCATGACACCCTGTGCAGTATGGCTCTCAGTCTGTGGGGAGAAACCCCCCTGCTGTCTCTGTGCCTGTGCTTGATCTGTTTTTGCATTTGTAACTGAGTAGGTGAACGTCCTTGGTCACAGAGTGATCCAGGTGGCGTGTGGAAGCAGAGATGCCCAGGCCTTGGCTCTGACCGGTGAAGGTGGGTCCTGGCCTGACCCCGCTTTGCCCTGTTCTCCCTGTGCGCCTGTCTCTCTGTCCAGATTTCCTCTTCTTACAAGGACATCAGCCATACTGGATTAGGGCCCACCCTAATGACCTTATCTTAACTCATAACATCACAATGACCCTATTTTCAAATAAGGGCAGTTCCAAATAAAGTCACATTCTGTGGTGCTTGAGGTTAGACTTTAACAGGAATTTTGAGTGGACTCAGTTGACCCTTCACCTGTCCCCTCCCCCAGTGATGTTTCCTGAACATAACACTTTGATGCTTCTTACTTGTGTTCTTCCCATGTCTTGGAATGCCCCCTTTTCCTTTCCTTTGCTTGTATTGTCTTTATTAAAAACCACCTACTAATCAGAATTAATGTCTATTTACCTTTTATTGTAAATATTTACGTGGCTGTTTCTTACACATTCTTGTAATATTTTTGAAGACATGGAGAGGACTCATTGTTGGAATCATGCCCTAGTTCTTTCTTCCCTCCCCCAAACCACCTGTAGTGCTTTATAACTAGTGGTTACTTGAATTGAATATGTTAATGAGTGTGTCTGAGCAAACAAGTTGTAGGTATGAGACATTTTATGAATGATTTGTAACTTAAGGAAGGATTGGAGTCTGGAGTCCTAGAAGTGATTGTAGTAAGCCTGGTGTGCATTAGTTTATATTAAACAAATACTTACTGACCCTACTAGATACAAAACCCTTTACTATGTATTAGGAATAGATAAACCTATGAAAATTACAGAATCTGCCTCTGTTCTCATGGAACTTACTGTCTATGAACAGGTAAGAGGTAAAAGAACAGAGAAGATGGGCATGAAGGGGTTCCTAGGCAGAACTTAGAGAATGATGAGTCATGCAAGGTAGGGGGTGAAGGAGCATTAGAGAAGCGTGGTGTTAAGCCTGGACGAGTGGGAGAGTGTTGCTGGTGGAGATGGCAGGTCAGGAAAGGCATCCTTTGAGGTGTGTGTGTGGGGGGTAAGTTAGTTTGCTTCTGGATAAATAAGTAGAACCTCGAAGTAGAAAATGCCAAAATGAATAGCGAATCAATAGATGTTGGTCTCACTCTACCACGAGAGGAGAGAGAGCTTGAGCAGCCCCTTCAAGGGGGGCTGACAGTGGTCAACAACAGGGCTTTTCTGGGCAGGTGCTGTTCTGAAAGTGTTTGAAGGAAGAGTGAAAGGGCTGGAGAACTGGGAGGTGATAATATGACGATCATTTCTCTCTTACTAATGAGGAAGCTAGGGCACAGAAAGTTAAGAGAGGTGCCCAGGGACGCAGCTGATAAGTGGTGGAGCTGGAATTCAAGCCTGGACATTGTGGTTCAAGGGTCTGTGCTTTTAGCACTACTCTGTACTGTCTCTAATAATTTTTCCTTAAATGCACTCAATTGTTTAACACTCCTAAGGAAACTATAATAATATTATACAGTTATAAGAACATCAGCCTCACTTGTCTTGAAGGTAGGAGTAAAAATAAATACAGCGGAACCAAAGCAATTCTGTTAAATTATTACAACTTGCAGAATGCCTACCCGAGAATGATGGAACTTTTTATGATCACTTAGTAACCAGTGGATATTCTACTAGATGTCAGGTAGTTTAAGAAAATGGTGAGATGAGCAACACGCATTTATTAAGCATTTGTCATGCCGAGCATTTCCTCTCGGTATTAGGTGCATACTAGAGGACAAAGCCCTTGGTTTCATGGAGCTTGGATTCTAGTGGCTGGAGATACACAGTAAACATCAAAGCAAACAGATGATGTGGGAGGCGGGTGCAGTCTTCTCTAGAAAGGCCAGGGATGGCCTCTCCAAGGGAGTGCTTTACTTCAGTTTCATTTGACTTGTTTCAAATGAACATGTGTGTCTGTGGAATAGCCTAGTTGATAGTGCCAACCACAGCCGTGCATAAGATCTTGCAAATCTATTCTAATATCCAAAACAACTTAACATTTCTTCCCAGTTGGGGGAGAGGAATGATGGGTGTCCATGTGAAACCAGGAAGCTCTGTGTAAAAGACTGGCCAGGGGGCCAGGGAGAGGGGGGAGCTTAGCACTCTGCTCTTGTCATTTGTTTAGGGGGAGGGCTTCCTTGCTTTTAAAACGGTGAGTAGATTTTACTACCAGAACTGTCTTTAGCATTAAGAAAAGCACGTAGTATCATGCAGGAGAGTTGTTGCTAGTGTCCCTTCATACCATCCGTGTTTATTGATAGTTAATATGGATGAACGTTTTATAACTGAAAGTTTGAGAAAGTTTTCCTGAGTACCAGGCTTCTCCGTTCACTCATTTTGCATAAAATTGATTTTACTGCACTTAATTTAACTACCTCCTAAGTATTATATGTATCTGAAAACACAGGCATATTAACTTTTTTTCTAAGACACGTTGAACTAAATGCATTACTATTAAGTACTCACTGCAGCAGGTAGAGCTCAGGAAACAAACCTGGCAAGTGGCATTTTTCAAAAATTCAAAATGAAAATAGCCTTCAGGTCCATGGGGGCCTTTAAAAAATATTAATTGACATTATTTTCCTATTTAATAAAGTAGTTAATAGGAAAGTTGGTACTGTTTTCCAGCTATTAAAGTATGTGTATCCTGACATTTGCGAATTCATAGCGTGAAGGCAACTTTCACATCCTTTATCTTTGAATATATGTGGTGTTTTAGAGTTTGTGAAATGTGCTCACGTTAGTTTGCTCACATGAACCTCTCATAGGTGTTGGAATGATTTATCATCCCTCCTTTACTGGAAGGGCATCTTAGCCTTGAGAAAGGCCAGGGTCATCACACTGTGAGTTAGTTGAGCTGAGGCTAGACTTTGCAGAGTGTCCCTGTTGCCTGCCATGAGCCCTGGGCTTGGGGATGCCACCCCCAGGAAGCCCTGGCTGGTGCTCTCCCTTCTTGCTGATGGAGCACCACGTCCAGGACTGGCGGAAGGAGCTCTCCTGTGGTGGCCTCCTTGGCAAATCTGCTGCCTGCAGTTCTTGATAAAAGTCACAGCTCCTCTGGTTGCTGTTAGTCCTGTGACTGTCCCTCATTGTTAGCACTCATCGTCCTCATCAGTTACAGTGATGCCTTGGCAAGGGAGGCGAGGGCGCTTGCCATTTGACTATAGAAACCTAGGTTTGTGTTTAATAATCTCTCTACTCCTGGCCGGAGAAAATTGGTTCTTTTGTATCCCCCTCCTTCCTGTTAATCTGTGTTTGGGTCTCAGGAGGTGAGTTTGTTGAGCCAGGCAGTGATGGTTTTTGTGTGCCATCGTGTGCCCACTCACCAAAGATTTGTCAGTGAATGAAGCAGCATCCTTAAGGGCTTTGTATTATAGTTGGAGTAAAAGAGATAATAACACAAACACAGGTACTATATAAATAAACATATAAACATACAATATTTTATATGATGTAGATAGGTAATATATAGGTATATAAGTGTGTGTGTGTATATATATAATTTCAGTGCCTCACGCTAACTTTGCTGCCTCTGAAGCCTCAAGACCTGAATCCAGCCTGTTGCTTCTTTTTAATAAATATACAGTCACACTCATTGGCTTATGTATTGTCTGTGGCAGCTTTTATGCTGTAAGGACAGAGTTGATTAATTACAACAGTGTATCCTCGATAAAGCCTAAAATATTTACACTCTGGCTTTAAGAAAAAGTTAGTTGCCCTCTTGCTCAAGATCTTGCCAGCCATTGTACTTGAAGGTAGCGGTTCAGCCTCAGAGTTAGAAAATAAAGCTCGATTTCAGAAGCCACCAGGGATGACAGATGGTTGGAACTTTGGTGCAGAGAGGATAGTTTCCATCCACTAGGTGTGGGTTACCATGGTAACTCAGAGGTGGAGGTGACTAAGGAAGTTTTTCTTCGAGGTGGGGAGCCTGTTCTGCTTTCAGAAGAGCATTTGTTGTTGGTGTTTTATAGTAGTGTGAATTGTTCATGGTGATTTTTCAAATGTGATCTAATAAAAGTGTATACAGATTAGATAATGAGAGTTGCTCCTATTTCCTTAGAGTCCCACTCTTCAGAAATACTCCTTAAGAGCTGTTAAGACATGGATTTTTCCCTCTGTCTAAATATTTCCTTCTATCCAAGAGTTTTAAAAAAATGTTTTCTGATTATTTTCTTTCACGTTGTGACCTGTTAGTTGACTTGGTTCCTCAAAATGCAGAGAATTAGGGGTTGTACAGTTGAGTGTTTATTACATACAATACTAACATAAAATATTTTGGAAAGAATTTTAGTGTAAGTCTTCCCATCAGTTATGAGTTACCATTGTAGATTTTTAAAATTATGATTTCATGGCAAATATTAAAGCACTTTTGTGCTATATCATCATTATTTTAAATCTTACAAGTTTTCATCAAAATTCTTCTAGTGGAGGCACCCTGTAATCTGATCACCTGGTAAATCTTTGAAAAATATTGATGTCTGGTCCCTATTTTAGGCCTAAATGAATCCAGATCTTTAGAGGTTGGGATGTCATCTGTAAGAAAGAGCCCTCCAAGTGAGCTATTGAGCAGGTGGCACCTTGTATGATACAACTTTCTTTCCATAATGAAAATTTATAGGCAGATAGGAAGGTTTAACACGCTTCTAGTATATAGTTCATGGTTTATCCTGGAAAAAAATTTATATACTGAGTTCCTTTGAATCCAGATGTTGAACAAAGGAAGGAAATGCATATAAAAAAGGGATTATGTCACTTGATTTAAAGAGTCACGTTAATTTACTCCCTCTCACCCTCTACTTTTGTACTTAATCACCAAGAAAAAGTCCTTTCAAAATAAAAAACGCATTTCTTAACTTTCGGATGGTAGCTTTGTTTGTATTACCTTACTAGTGGCAAGTGACATACATCTGATCATTGTTTTCAGTGAAGTATTTGCTAACTTCCCTAGGCAGGTGTTACTTTCTGTTTTCATTGTGCTACACTAACTGGTGTAACAGACATGTGACATTTCATTGATTTAAATTAGAAATTTATTTCTTGTTTATGTAATAGCCCAGTGACTGGCAATAACTGTTTTGCTCCATACAGTCACTCAGGGACCAAACTGGATATTTTTCCTATCTCACATATGATGTCCAAAGGTGGCCCTGGGTTTTGGCATTCAGTCATTGGATTGGGGGAGAGCGTGGAGGTTTGTGGGTCAGGCCTGGTAGTACACACGTCGCTTCTGTTGCCGTTCCGCTGGCCAGAGCTGAGTCACAGGGCCGTGCTAGCTGCAGGGGAAGCTGGGAAATGACTAGTTGCTTCAGTCAGGGAAGAAAAATGCCTTTGGTTGTCGGTTAGCAGTCTTGTCCATGTGGCATGTGTGGCCACCGTAAACACCAGCAGGGCCTTGGTTTATTCTGTGTAACATTTTCTTTCGTTGTTCCTTTTCTCATCCCCCTTTTTTGAGTGATTGTCCCTTGTTGTTCATTTGTGTGCGACAGTCAGGGTTCTTGGATGCAGACAACAAACCCATCCTTGGCTAATTTAGGCAGAAAATGAATCAGTTAGCCCGCAGAATTGATTGGAAAGCTGGAGGCTGTGCTAGAGAAATAAGTAGGAGGCAACGTGGCAGGCAGCAGCAGAGGACACAGCCGGGTCAAGCCGTAGGCCCGGTCTCACCGCTCCTGGCTCTTTGCAGTCAGTTGCTGTGTGAGCTTCATCTTCCCTTCCCTGCGGGGAGCACGCTCACACTGCCCGTGCGCCTTGCAGGAGCTGCGCCTCCAGTTCTCAGGCTGAGCAGGAACGTTTGACCATTCAAACTTGGGTTGCTAGCAGGGAGTGAGGATGAGAGAAGTTTTGTTACTGTTTGGCTTTTATAGTAGGAGACACAGCTTTTTCTGTCTTCTATGACTGCCACAACCATGATGGGTGTCCAGATACTGAGTGACCAAAAGGTGACAAATGCCTACTTCAGGACCTTTTCATCAGAAGAAAATGTGCCATGTTGGGTGTAAGATAGGAGACTGTCCCAGTCTTGATTTTGCCACTGACCTTTTGGGACAAAAGATAAAACTTCTCTGGGTCGCAGGTGTCCCCTCTATAAATTGAGATGGGGAACTTGATGTCTGATAATGCTTGTTCATCTGCACACTCATTGAATAAAATATTTATTGAATGCCTTTATGTGCTGGCATGAAAGAGAAGAGTGAGAGAGGCATGCTGGCTGTCTCGCCCTTCAGAGCAGAGAAGTCCTTCTCGCACAGTTGTGGGGGGCCCAGCAGCTCCTGAGGAGCCCCTCATCTGGATGGGAGGGTTGTGGGCAGGGGGTTCACGGGCCTCTCTGCTTCACTCACCCACTTATTTTTTGTCTATTTTAAGCCTTTGCATTGTTGTATTCATGAGAATATTTAAACAAGTATGACCAGTCCTTCCCTCAAGGGTTCTAGTTGTGAGGATGTGCTGATTGCTTCAGCACAGCGCATGTTTGCTGTGTTAACAGCAGAATAGTAGGAAAGAAATGGAGCAGGGGAGCAGCTCACTGCAAGATTCTGGGAAGGTTTCTTAGAGAAGATGACATTAGATTGAATCCAAGATTTCTAGGAGCAGAAAAGAGGAGAAGAGGGACCGCATTCTAGACGGGGGAGCACTTCTGCCTGGGGACTGTCAGTGCAGCTCAGAGGGAGGCCATGTATGGGGCCACGGGATGGAGAGACCTGGTGGGCAGTGAGATGAGGTGACATGTAAACCTGGAAGCTCTGGATCTCTTAAAGCGATGCTGACCTTGAACCTGTGATAAGGAAGCAGACCGGCAACAGTGGGGAGAGGGCACAGAGACTGGGTAAGCCTCGGGTGCTGCAGAATCGCCCCTTCATCACTTTCACTTTCTTCTGAGTTAGAGCCTGACAGAGTAAACAAATTAACAGTGGGATTTGTGAGACATTCCTGAGGCCAGTCTCAGAATGTAGCTTGTGTGTATAGGGAGGTGGGGGTGAGAGAGAGTTTCTGGCTCGAGTGGATGGATGGGGGATGCAGTTCATAGAACCGGGCGCACACGGCGGTCCTCTCTGTGCTCCCACCTGGGCTCCCGCCTGGGCAGGCAGAGCGCCGGGATTTCTGACCCGCTCAGGTTAGCCTGGGGGTGTGTGAATGTAACAACAGTACGTGCTCAGGATGGCTGCTGCCAGTCTATCTGAGCTCGTGCTTGACAGGAGACCTGGCTGCACTCTCTGTTGTGAGAGACGGGAGGTGAGGTGGAAGACACAGCTCCCCTCCACTCCCAATTTCTCTTTCCTTGTTTTATTTTCTTCAGAACACTGATCATTTTCTGACATTACCGAATTCACTTATTTATTTTGAGGGATCATGTCCTCTCCCAACCAGCAATAAAATACAAACTCCAGGAGGCCAGAGACTTTGCCCTTCATCTTCTCTTGTGTCTTTAATGCTAAGAACTTTTTCTAGAACAGCACTGTCCAGTAGATTATAAAACAAGCCACTTATGTAATTTAAGCTTTTAGGAGTCACAGTTTGAAAAATAGAAAAAAAGAAACATTAATTTTGGTATCTTATTTTACCCAATATATCTAAAATACATTATTTTAAAATTAAAAATTTATTGATATAGTCTATATTCTGTTTTTTGTACTAAGTCCTTGAAATCTTGCATGTGCTTTGCATTTGCAGCTTATCTCAGTCCCAGATAGTTGCATTTCAAGCACTGAGGGGCCACCTGTGACTAGTGGCTGCCATACTGGACAGCTAAGGTGTAGAGCGTAGTGGGGGCGTGGTAAATGTTTGTTGAATGAATGAATTAGAGGATAGATTGGGTGTTAAGGGGGAGTGTAGAATCCAGGAAGGTCCCATGTGCCAGGTACCAATTTAAACATTAAGTCTTTGATTTTCATAATAGTCTTGAGGTTTGAGTACTGGCTTAACCCATTCTGCAGATGGGAAGGGAGGCACAGATTTATTTACCCAGTCACTCAGTTGCTGGGTAGTAAGTGGTGAGATTGAATCCAGACACCCCAGAGTGTTTATCTCTGTGACTGAAAACACAGCCAGAGCCATGTCACTCCTGGCATACCTTCCCTGGTGTCCTCATAGCTTTTTTTTTTTTTTTAACAAAATCCAGATTTCTTACCCTGGTGGAAGGACTCTGGTCCAGCCTACCTGTGTATCCTTACCTGCTCCTCTGTCTGTACTCCATTCTCCAGCCAAACCTGAAGTGACATTTGAACTGCAGTTGGGAGGGGAAGTGGGAGTTGCTCAGGCAAAGCAGCAGAGCCAGGACTTCAGAGGTGGAGGGTATCCCTGGTATGCCGGGAGCCTGGGGGGCGGGTATCAGAGGGAGGCTGCAGGGACAGGGCTGCTGGACTGTGGCTCACTTCCTAGTCTAGTCTTTTCTCACAGGTCAGTTTCATGAGCTCGTCACAAAATTCATGGTGACTAGAGAACTGGCTTTTCTTTTTTTTTTTAAGGTTCTTTTGTAAAATTTGATGTGAAGTTTACTCATTTTTCCTAGACTCCCTTTTAAATTCCCATCTCTTCTGGCCAGAGCCACCCATTCATCTGCATTCACCTGCATTCAAGTAGGTTGCACGTGGGAGGGGACATCTCTCGCAGAGGGCTGGTTCCCAGCCCGATCTCTTTTCAGACTTGCTGGTTCAGTTTCTCTTCACTCTTGTGAGGACCCATCAGTCCTGTCTCACAGGGGCGCTCCCCAAGTCTCTTGAGCACCCCCTACCCCTACTCCCTCTGTCTCTGAGGACGGTGGACCCTGGAGGGTCTGGTTTGCCTTACTTGCACTGATCAGCCCCAAGCCCATGAACGTGGGGCCATCAGCTGCCAGGCCCCATGGGGCTGCTGGACTCTTTTCTTTCTATGTATAATGTGACAGATGCTGTAATAATGCCACCTGGTTCGTGGGACTTGCATGGATCTGAGGCATACTGGCACAAAGTTTGTCATGGAGAGTGTGATGGATGTTCCTACTATTTTTTACTTTTATCACTTTTTCTTTAATTGTGAAACACTGCTAGCAGAGCGTTCTGGTAAAGGGTCCTAGAAAGCTGCTCTATCCATGCTGTTGTTATTCAGGGTATTCTGCCTGGTTTGGAAAAATGTGCTTGTTTAAGAGGTAAATGATGAAATCTTAGTTACTTATCTATGGGCTTACTTTTTGACTTCTAGTGAATTTGAAAGTTTTTCCATATACTTACTATTGGTTTATGAGAATTTCATCTTTTGCCTGACTTTTTGGAGGGTGGGGGCGGGAGGCAGTGACAGATCTTAGTGTTTTTAATTGTATCACTAGGGAACTATATATATTCAGGATACTGTATAACATTTCATACAGTAACATTTTCTATACTATTTTCATTTGGTGTGGAACTCAGCCACAAATTTTAAACACTCACACAGTATGTATGGAAGAAAGAAAACTAATGGTGAGCTCTGAAATGATGTGTTTATTTGCTACATAAGTATACTTTCAATGAAGTGTTACTTTTCTATATTATTACATTTTATAACCTCTGTCTAACAGTTAACAATTTGCTCAGTGCTTAACTCTTAAAGTGTCTCTGGTCAGATGAATATCTTGCCCTTCGGGCATTTTGTAATGGAAAAATCCCCATAAACATGCAGTGTTTTAATTGGAATCACAAAGCCAAATGTTTGCCTCATTGAATAATTTTAAGTATTCTGCTGCAATTCAATATAGGTACCCAACCAAGCACTTGACTAGATTTAAAAATATCTTGTATGTTTCACAGCTGTCTAGCTAGAACTAAAAAAAAAAAGTGAGGAGAGGAGTATGTGCAGGGTTCTCCTCTTTTCTGCCTGGGGTAGGAGAGGGGAAGTTGTAAAAAGTGGTTGTGTCCCTCAGCTGCTGTTGCTCTGCCGGCTTTGAGAGAAGGCAGAGGCAGAGATGCGAGAAGGCAGAGGCAGAGATGAGGGAAGGTTTGAGGCAGCATTCTTTAAAAGAAACTGAATGTGCCTGAAACTCAGTAGCATCTTCAGACACTTCTTAAAGTGACACGGTTGTGGCCGAGCTGAAGGTGATGGCAGCCTGTGGTAGGTGAGCTTTCTGCCTGTGTTGTACTCCTGGCTGCCTCTTTCTGTTTCCTGGTTCTTCTTCCCCCAGGGGAAGGCAGCCACGCAGGCAGCGTCCAGCTCTTCAGTAGCTTCATAATACTTTAGCTTCTAGCTGTGTTGCAGTACATCATGTCTCTTCTGTTTGTACTTTCAGGTTTCTGGAAGGCAGGTTTAGTGTGCGTGGGCACTGGCAAAATGATGGTCAGGAGAGCTGAAGAAAACTCCTGGAGCGGGGTGGGGGAGGGAGCATCTTTGTGTAATTCAGGTTTTATATGTATGTACGTATACACACACTGTGTGTGTGTGTATAAAACATTGGAAGTTTTTTTTTTTTTACTATGTTTTTGTGTAGATTTTTTAAAAAAGGACATAAGTTAGAATCTAACCACCATTTATTAAAATGTGTCTTTTCAGCTCTAAACAGAGACTTTTGAGCACAACCTTTCCTTTCCTCTGGCAGTGACCTGTGTAACGTTTCAAACCCATGGCATTTTACGAGGGAAGGACTACTTTGCATTTATGTGACTGGACGAGATGATGATGAATCTTACTTCGTGTATAAGGAAACTGACTTGTTTGTCACCATGCTGCGTTTATGCTGGGGTTACGGCAAGGGACAGGAAGTCTTAAACCCTAGGTCAGTGTGTTTCTGCGTAGCAAGTTGAACTTTCCAAATCACGTATTTCTCATTTTACCTGTTTTGTAAATGAATATGCTAAATTGGCATGGTACAGAGGCATCTGAGATACAGAAAGACCACGGGGCTTCACAAAGGTGAGTGTGAGCAGCTTGAGACCCACAGCTCTCCCAGCCAGAGGGGTCCAGGGCTCCCCCTTCAGTGCCCACGGATGACTCTGACCTGAGAGGTGAACACAGACCCCACCTTCTGACGGAAAATAGGGAAGTGCCGTTCACTGAGCGCACAAGTTAGTTAGGCTGCATTGACCTGTTCCATGTCCGTCAGCTACTGCTGGTCCTGTCTCAGGCGACTGTCTTGTAAACCGTAAGTGAGGCTGCATCATCCGACCAGCACTAGTACGAGGGACAGCTGTCTGAGAGCCTTGAGCTCTGTGGTCATTTCTTTCATTGAGAGACATGCTGGAATCTCAGGGTCTGGCTTACCATCTAGTCTGAATGGTAATGGTTTCCTAGCTTGTTTGAAAGAATTATTTCTTGATTATAACCAGTGTAGTTTGTCAGTTTGAATGGCTTATGTAATTTTTGTAAAACTTCTGGTATCTTTATCAGTGAAAGTTAAACTTACTGCAGGCCAAGTGACTGCAGTGAATGTGTGACTCCTTCAGCTAAGTAAGTGATTAGCATCTATGCAATCAGGTTCTTGAAAATACTTTTATTCTTACAGTAGTAGTAGATTTTTTCCCTTTTTAGGAGCTTCATCTCAGTTTAGCCTGATTAGTTACCTGTTGAATGGATCATGTTATTCTAATATATGGCCAGAAAGAAATTTATGTAAATTAGGTCCTATGTTTGTATGTAACACTGTGTCTGTACTGAGTCACTGACATTGCCTGTCTGCTAATTTCATTATTTCTATCATTTCTGGGTCTGCTAATGAGTTTTTGTTGTTTTTTCTCTTGAATACAGACCGCATTTTCCTGCTTCTCTATGTGCCTAGTGATTTTTGATTGGATATGTGTGTTAAGAATGCTGAGCTGTTGAGCTTCTGGGCTTTGTTATCCTCATTTTAAAAATGCTGAATTTTGACCTGGTAGGCCATTAGTTAACTTGTAGATCATCTGGATCCTTTGAGGTTTGTTTCAGTCTCTGCTAGGACCTGTAGATGGCAGCCTTTGCTGTAGGGCCAGTTGAGCTCTCCTCCTAAAGCGTGGGTTTCCTGGGGTGTCTGGAACATGTGTGGTGTTCAGCAGGGTCTCTCCCGCTAGGTGATTTGGTCACTCCGTCTGCCGTCCTGTGCTGTTTCTAGTAGTTGTTCAGCTTTCAGCTCCCTGCTGGTTGCTCTCTGCGTGGCTTCCTGGACATTCGCCTGACGATTGTGCAGCTTAGTATTTGGCCAGAGTCAAAGTGATCCCTGGGTACAGATTAGTGGAGCCCCTTCTCTACATACATAGGTCTCTTATTTCTACTGCCTGCCCCACAAATTCCAGCCAGCTCAGTAGCCTTGAACTCTCATCTCCATCTCCTCAGCTCATCAAGACCACTGGGTTCTTTGGAAATTGTCCCTCCCTACACTATACTCTGGAAATTGTCTCCAGATAGAAAGCCAGGGTGACTGTGAGGCTCACCAAGTTTATTTCCCTTTTCTCGGTGATCACAGTTATGAACGGCCTGTTTTCCACTGTCGGAAAATAGTTATTTTGTATGTTTTGACCACTGTTATAGTGGTTTGCAGTGAGTGAGGTAGTTTAGTGCTAGGTACTCTAAAATGGTCAGAAGTGGAAGTCTGATATTACAGGCTTTAAAGATAAATGTTTCACCCCATTCCATTGTTATTCCTAACAATTTAATACACAGATTTAATCAAAGTATAGAACTGATAAACCTGAGCATTTATTTAGATCTTATGAGCAATTTCATCTTGTTTGTAGCTGCTTTGGTTTGTAGATTAATGTGTGTGTTTGTGTTCTGTGGTGATATATATTGGCCCCTAACTAGAAGGTTGTAAGAAATCGGTTCATTTGTCCTTAAAATTAGATAATTTACAGAAGCATAACATAGTTTCACCTTAATATATGTTTATTTAACACCTGCTGTGGAGGCAGGAACTGTGCTCTGTGCATGAGTAAGAGAAACTGACTTTCAGCAAGAGACGTACGTATCCTGTGCTAGGATCATGCTGTTCCTTATTTCTGACTCATAAGCCCCTCCTTTTAAAAATTCTTCTTTCATCCTTATCCTCTGATCAGGTTTCTCCCTCTCTTTCTGAACCATTTCTTCACATTCTAAATATTCCTAATGGACTCATTCATTTTTTCATTGAACAAATATTTATTGAATGCAGGCCATGCCCCAGGCACTGTTCTTGGTGTTAATGATACCCTGCTGAACCGAACTTCCTCGTGGATGTCCATTCAGTCACTCCCTTTGTGTACCTTTCTCTCCAGCCATCATTAAAAGTGCAACTGGCTATTCAGCATTTTTCTTCTCTTTTGTTACAGATGTGTCTTGTTGCTTGGGACCTTGCAGATTTCTTCCCACCTAAGCTTGGATGCCCTTCCCTTGCTTCTTAGGAGATTCTGTTTCAGAAACTTGGCCTCATAAAACTTTCCACCTTTGAATGCTGTAGTTTTAATTAACTGGAATTATTTTCATTTATTTTCATTCTTTAATATTGTTCTGTCTCTTTAAAATCTAATGTGGATTAATACTGTCATAAGGGTGGTCCCCTATGAACATACTAATAACTAAAAGAAATTCAGGTTAGCTACAGGTGGAGCTCCATGTGGGTCTTAGATCAGAGATTAAAAATGGTGGTTATTTTCACTCAGGGTCTCCTCCCAGGCTTTTCTCTTTGGTGTTTGCTCTCCTTTTAACCCCTGCTGTTTTGAGTCTTGCTGTCTCCCAGTCTCAGATCTGTTCAAGGAACGTTTCTCTCTAGAATCAGTGCTAATCTCTACTAGTGTTATGGTCTCTACTTACTATACTTTCTTGCTAGAACATAGTAACTTGGCTGGAATGAGAAAGCTACTTCATTTTTTAGTAAACTGTTTAATTACCAACAACATTTTAATGAACTTTTTTTAAAGTTTCAAAAATATCCTCATAGTAAAAAAGATCCACATATTTCGGAATAATGTAAAAAAGTGAAGGTACGACCCTACCCGCATACTTTCTACAAATTGCCTTTTGTAATATTTGGAAGCAATTTAGAATATTATTTTGAAATTGAACTCCAAATAATGATTTTGAAGATAATTTTGAATTAAATATAAGTTTATCATTAAAATACCTGATAACTGCAACATGTGACACATTCTTGGGCTAAAATATTGTAGCTGATTTTCAGTTTAATCGATTACAGATTATGTAATATGGTAGACATAGAGCAAACCGTATGGCATTGCTGTTCTGTAGGCCAACGGAGGTCTGATACTAGCAATTTCATTTAGTTCAACCTAACACTTTCTTATCATCAGCTCTGTTACAGGATCAACTGAATCCTTTTTCTCATTAACATTTGGATAAAAAGGGAAGATGGAAACTTTAGAAAGAATAAAAACCATGATGATTTGCTTAATTATAAAATCAGGTTGGCAAGAGAGTCCCACATTATTTGACTTTTTGGAGTCTTACTCTAGGAGAGGAATGGATGAGTGAGTGCCTTAAATGCTTTCTGGCACTGTGGGAGGCAACTGAACTTGAGTCTCTTTGTGGATTTCACACACAGCAGTTGAGCTGAGAAAGGAGGCAGTGAGCCTGTGGCAGACGCGCCCAGACACAGACCATAAGTCGTGAGGCCTCAGTGCTAGAAGCGTAATCTTCTTTCACATCACCAGACAGATGGTAACGTTACTAAGTAGTTCTAATACATGGTGGAGTAAATAGCCTTAAAAAAATCTCACAAGTGAGAATCATAGTTATTGCTAGTTAATCCATATTTAGATTACTTACAGCAAATTTTAAAAGGAACGTCAGATTCTTTATCACCTACCATACCACCCTTACACATCGAGGTGTGTATTAGTCTTTAAAAAAAAACCCAAACAAACCAAAACCCACAAACCCCAAAATCTTACCTAGGAAGGTAAATGTATTGGGGGGGTGGCTATAGTGTATTGTGTAGTCAGAATATAGCTTATTTTTGGGTTATCTGTTAGTTGCGTTAGTTGGAAAATAGCTTTCTTTTATTAAGGTGAGCCATTAAATTTTTTTAAAAATGCTGTTCAAAGCAGCATTGGCATGATCTGGAGGTTGTGGAGATTCTCAAGCCCTACCCTAGATCTATGGAATCAGAATCTGCAGGGTTTTTTGGTTTAGTTTTAAGAATCTGCAGTTTTCACAAGATACAAAGGCAATTTGTAAGCATGTTAAAGTTTGAGACACACTGTTACAGATCGTGCGTGGCACTGTTACCCCCACAAAACAATGCTGTAGTTAGTGCAACCTCAGTGAGTGCTTGTTGATTTTAATGCATGTAATTGGCTGGATCTGGATTCAGAAAATGAAACTAGTATTTTAGGAGTATAGTTATATAATAGTAATAATCAAGAAGCAGCTATCCATTTCTTCGTAATTCTTTCCTAGCTGTCTGGATATCACAAAATACCCATCTGTCCCTCTGAATGTATCCTTGAGTCTGATTCTTTTCACGCTGGATGATTAGTTGCTGTCTTGTGACTGTGTGTGTGTGTATACATACACAAGTCAACAATAGTACACAAATTAAAGGAGTAATTAGATTTTGATGAGTCAAGGTTATGTAGTCTATATTGTAATGTATGAAATAACTAAAAATAATAAAGTAGTTTGCATGCAAGGAGGGGTATAAAAAGATTAATCCAGCAGAAGGTAAGAAAGGAGCATAAAACAGTTGGAATCAGTAGAAGGGTTACTAGTGTTCATACATGAATTAAACCCATAGGTAACTGTTTATAAGAGGTAAACCTAAAGTATAAGGAAATGGAACATTTGAAAGTGAAAGGATGGACAAAACACATACGTGCAAAGATGAAGAGTAGGCTTGGTGTGGTTATTAGTATATATTAGTATAGCAGAGCACTATTGGAGACAGAGGGACAATTTATAATGATGAAAGATTTTATTCATCAGGAAGGTATGTATTACAGCTTTAAACTTATGTAATCCAGTAACATAACTGTTTTAAATGGGAGATTTTTAATACACCTCTCTTGCTGATAGCAAGGATGAGTGCAGAAATATAAGATACATATAAAAGAATATATATACTTAATAAAATTAATAAGCTTTTGATTTATTAATGAGACTGATCACAATCACATAATTGAATTAACTGAATGTATTTTAAATTCTGATTAATGAATTGTTTAGACAAGTTACCCCATTTGCCATGAAGACGTGGTCCTTTTACTTGTTCAGCAGACGTTTATCAGTCATACACTCTGGGTCAGTTAAGGGCCTCATGCTGTGAAGGAGGGGACAGAGGCCGAGGTCTAAAAGCAGAGCTAACGCAGGTGATGTGCACGTGTAAGCAGGGGTGAAGACTTGAGATTTGCACTTTAGAAAGGCCACTGTAGCCATCTCACTGAAGAAATACAGAATTGCAGGTGGGCAAGGTAAAGACAGAGCGAGCTGTTAGGGATCTGCTCCAGTTGTCTGCGTGCGGCATGGGGTGACGGAGGCGAGAAGGAGAGGTGGTATCCGAGTGTTCTGCAGGAGGTGGGATCAGCAAGGCGGGGCTGTTACTTGTGTGAGGTGGTCTGTGGGCAAAAAGAACTCCCCTGTGACTCCCAGAGCCTTGATTCTGATTGCCTCGGTGGGAGACAGTGGCATTCGCTGTGGGGGAATATAGAAGTGGAACTTCTATTTTGGGGGGAATTGAGCTTTGTTGTCTTCAGTTTGCAGAATCTGTGCAACATTCAGTTAGAGGTTGTACGCTGCACAAGAAGGGCGCTCGTCTCTTCATCGTGACTGAACTGTCAGTGTGGTGACTGCAGCAGATGTTAAGCTGGCTATCAATGCCAGAGCTGTTCTCAGTACTTTACACGTATTAAAGCACTTAACCTTCACCACAGCTGTTTGAGGTACATATTATTATCATTATCAGGACATTCGGTGTGCAAGGCCACCCAGCTGGTGGAGTGTGGAGCTGAAATTCCAAACTGCAGCAGCCTGGCTAACAGTCTGTGCTCTTCACTTTTCCACCAGTGCTGGTGTGTGTTTGAAACAAGTCGGCTTGAGAAAAAGTACCATGGTGCTGACCAGTGTGGTGAGAGTTCGCTGGTTTACTTAAAAAAAAAACCAAACAGGTATTCTGGGCCAGTGTTGGTTGACCAGGGTTTTATGCTTTGCCTTCTGGCTTTAGTTTGTGATTGAAAGTTTTGTTGACTGTAAGAAGAAAAGTCTTTCTCTCTTCTTAAGGAAAAAGTAACTTTTGTTAGTTAGCTAGCAAGTAATTTTATGGACCAAAATGTTAATTTTCCATGTCTACCATGAAATATCATAACCATGGTCTCAGCCTACCTGCAAAATCGTTATTGATTGTTCATTTCGTGGCAGGCTTGCCTGCTCTAGGTTCTCTTGGGACTGTGTAAGAAGCGTCCAGAGGAATACAGCAGCCTGTGAATTTGTTTCCATGTATTGTGTGCTCAGCCTTTAATTACCTGTATCAGTGGCGAGCACCATTAGGACCAATTTCTCACCTGCTTTGGAGGATGCCAGGGGGGCTGATTGCCGTACACCTGGCAGGTGCAAAGCAGAGCCTCAGCAGTGTTCCTTTGAATTCATTTCTAAATAGCTGCCCCACTGGACAGGCCTGATGCGGGCATTCAGAGATTACTTTCGCAATTTATGGTTCTCAACTGATGAAAATCTCGTATGTGAAAATGAGTATTAAAGGTTGTTTCCATTGCTTTACAAAAAGATGTGTTTTAAGATTTTCTCTTAAACCAGATTTATAGATACTCATTTTAATCACTACTGGATTCTATATCATTTAACATACAACAGTTGTGTTGAGTATTATATCCTTGTTGGTAGTATTAAAGGTTTTTAATATAATTGAACATCTTAAAGTTCTTAATTTAAGGAGCTATCAAATAGGTCAGAAGGTACAAACATTAGGATATGAATGCAACCTTTAAGCCTCATTTACTATCTTCTTGTAGGAGGAGAGACTTCAGCATGCAAACCTCCATCTGTTCGGCTTGCACCGTCATTTTCATTCCATGCTGCTGGCCTTCAGATGGCTGCACAGATGCCCCATTCACATCAGTACAGGGACCGTCGCCAGCCAGACATAAGTGACCAACAGGTTTCTGCCTTACCTTATTCTGATCGGATTCAGCAACCTCTAACTAACCAGGTAAGTTTACGATGTATCAGAAATGATTTGTTGGGATGGTCATTTATTCCTTAAAATGGTGTAATAGAAAACAGTCAAATTCCTTAATGGTTTTCAGTTTTACATGTCACATGGGACTTCAGATTAACAAAATATGATGTTAAGAAGTTTGCATTAAAATTTTTGTTGGTTTTTTCTCCTTCCCCTGTGTTTTTCACTTTAATTAAAAAACACATAAACATAAACACATTCTCTCATTTTGCAATAAGGGGGGAAGTTATTTCTAAAGAATATTAGTTACAGAAACTGAAAGCTTATTTTTAGGGAAAGATGGTTAAGTAGAAAAATATAAGTTACAGGAAAACAAGTCAGATTCCATTATAGCAAACTTATGGAGCTGAATTTATGCTGTTATAAACTACTTTATACACATACCTACAATTAAATGTGAAACTCCTTAAAATTAACTAAAATTAGTTATGCTGCTCATTCTAATATTCAGACTAGAGATTCAGTAATTTTTCATAAGAATAGTATAAAGTGAGTAAATGCTGAACCCTCTTGACATACATACATATAAGCATGTGTGTATGTACTTTTAATATCTTCCTGAATTAACTGCATCTACTATGTTGATTTTTGGTTTGGGAAGAATTTTTTTACTAGCTATAGTTGTGGTAGTTTCTTTCCCCCTGAGGAGTGTGTGATGAGCACTGAAAGTGGCTGTTTTTCCATGTACTTAGGAATTTGGTTTGCCACTGTTTATTTAGGTCTTTTAATATGATCAAAAACTTGGAAAATTTCAGAGTATTTCTTTTACTGGATTATTTGAGGGAAATTAATTTTTCCTAACTTAGTATGTGGTTTTAATAAGCTATTGGCTACAATTAAGTAACGCCATTATTTGAGGACACCCTTGTATGTATTAAAATAAAATATTGTCAATAGTTGACCTGATTCTACGTTTATAAAATGTATTACAGCATGTAAATAACATTCACAATAAAATAGTAAGATAAATTATGGCAGGACTTAAGAATTCTTTTATGCAGTAAATTGAGGAATTGTATGTTTGAGAATTAGAGTAGTTGGTCAAAACTGGAAAGTGTGTGTGTACCAGAAGAAAATTCTCTGGACTTCCACACAGTAGTAATAGCATAATGATCCATTTGCATTGTACTTGTAAGAAGCAAAGTATGTTTGGATGCATTTTCCCACTTGTTCAGAAGCAGCCTATCAGGCAGGCCACCTGTTTTTAATCTGTTTTGCAGCTGAAGGGACTGAGCTCCCATTTGTGATCTCTCCAAGTTTGTAGGCAGTAGACTCTGGGGTCCAGCCCAGGCTTCTTTCTTTTTAGATACAGTGTCTTTCCGCTCTAACACCTGGCATGTGCAGAGGACTAGGAAAAAACTCAGTCCTTTAAAGTTATTTTTATGGTTGTATTATTGTAGTAGATAATCTAGTTAGCTAGCAAAACACCTATTTTTAGATACAACTAACATCTTATTTGTGGATTATTTTCAAATAAGAGATAAGTTAATTTAGTATCCATTTTAAGCTGTAAAATATTTTTAGATTCATATTGTGTGAAAAAAAGTCTTTAAGTAATAATATTCAGCCAGATATTTTTGCCAAACTCCAGAAGTTTCTGAACCTAAGGCAGTCAGATTAAAAGCTTTCTTATAACTGAAGTGTAAAACACTGAAACTGTGTGCTGATGTGGCCTGGTCTACCAGACGTGGGTTCCAGATCCTGACTCATGATCTGGTTGTGTGACTTGAGTCAGGCCACATGGACCCTTCTCTCTGTTCCTTGAATGTAAGATTGGACTAGACTCGACATCCCCCCCCACCCAAGTGCCTTCTAGCTCTAAACTTTGGTAATTTCATTATTTGATTTCCATTGTTACTTGTTAATCATCCTATCAGTGTCTTTTCAATAAGATTTATTGTACAAGAAAATTGAAATGAGCTTACTTTAACATTTCATTTCTGGTAATTAATCTTTCTAATATGAGTGTGTTTCACATAAATTTAAACACAGTTTTGTTCAAAAGATAAATGTAGTAAAAGTGTAGAAAACTGTGGTTACTGTTTGGAATGCTGAGCCTGTTTGGGCTATTACAGTTTTCACGGCACCTTTCATGGTTCTTAAACTGTGTGTTCTGCATGTGTGTTATGTATGCTGTTCAGCTTTATTAATAGGTCTCAAGATAGCAAGAATGGCAGGATATAGTGTTTCTTACTCTTTACTATGTATGAAAATATGAGGTAAATGTAAATAAAATGGATGGAATAGGTATTATTAAACTAGAAAACAATTTTTTAATGAAGTCCTGTCACTTACACTATGGAATCTTTTCAGGAAAAAAAGGTTGTTTTAGCTCTTGTAACTGATCTAAGCAGGAGGTGAGAACTACTGCTTTTTTTTTTTTTTTTTTTTTTTTTGGTCTTTGTGATCTGTGTCTTCACACAGAAAGGTCAGGAGATTTAGAGCCTTGGGGGTGTGGCTGTTTTTGGCTCCCAGAGCCAGATAGCTGAGGCAGCAGGAGAATTATCTCAGCAGCAATCCCTTTTGCAGCAGGGACGTTGAGCAGCAGTGTGGAGGGGAGCTCGCTACCTGCAGCAGCTTGGTGAGCTCCTGGGTCCTCTGAACCACTGGGTTTTTTCACCCAGCTGGAGAAGGGAAGAAGGGAGCTTGTTACATTACATTTTCCTGACTTTGTGACTGTGGAAGTTGGAAGTGGACAAAGCATCAGATGCTTAGGGCTGGTTTGAGTTTGAGTATAAATTTGTAACAGTGTATTTGGAAAAATTATTTTCTAGTTCTGGATTTGTGATTATGGCATGACAGTAGTGAAAAACAGAAAATTTGGTTACCTAACATGAAATCACAATGAAAGTTAGTGAAGAAAGTGTTGTTTAGTTTGTAGGAATTAATTTGTTCTTCCCATGTGTTTTGAGCATCTACTCTGTACAAGGCACTATTGGAAGCACTGAAGTACAGTCTGATCCAAAGGCCAATTTTTTTATGGATGGAATGCATCTGGTTTATATATACATATGTTCCTGAAATAATAACTTCTGTTGCCAAAAGTCTGTAAGCAAAGTAAGATATTTAGAATTAGCTAGTCAACTCAGCCTTGTAGGCGGTTTGGCCAGTTGTGAAAATGTTAGCAGTGTCATGACATGCTAAGTGCATAATGCACACTTACACACTGTGTGCATAAAAGTGTGGTAGTCAGAATTACTTTTATAGCCAATTTCAGGTCTGTGCAGTACATTAAAAAATCTTTTTTTTGATTGTGTGATTTTGGTGTTTTAAGTGAGCATAGTTACTCCTGGAAATAATGTAGTCATTGGTTCTTTTTTCCAGTGTTTGAAATACCAGTGGAGTTGTAAGTGGGCAGGTTGAAAACTTAAACATACTTATACTTTTGGACATAACTAATTTTAATAAATGCATATGTTTATTTTATTGGTATATATTATGCATGGCTCAATTATTTTGCCCAACAAATAGCCTAAAAATGATTCCACCAAGAAGCTAGAATAGACTCCTAAAATTAACAGGGAGCCCCTGGCCCAGTGCTGTGATTCAGAGTGTGGGGTTGGGCGTGAGACTGCCTTAGTTCTCTTCTCATCTGTATTATTTTACTGGCTCTAGGACCTTGGTCAAGTAACATTACCTCAGGAACACAGGTTTCTCATTTGTAAAATGGTGACAGGAACATTACTTATTTTTGTGAGATTGTTGAGAAGATTACATGAAAGATGTAAAAATATGCATGCCCAAAATACAGTGTATAGCAAACACTTGCTGCTACAGTTATTATTTTATTGTTAACTACTTAAGTAATTCATTCATTTCTAATGGTAGTTATACCTTCTGTCAACTCTTACTACAGTGGTAATGAAGTATTTCACTTGTTCAGATTTTGTGAAACCTCACAGTGAGGCTGCACTCCAGTAGTCCAAGAAGGGTCTTGCCAAGAACATTACCTGCTTGAAAACAATGCCAGTGCTTAAAAAATAAGAAAGGAAATAGATTAGGAGAAACCTGTTTCACTACCTTAAATGCTTACAGCTTCATTCACATGAAAATAATTGACATGCTTATACTGATATTGGCTATTCCTTCAGTCTCCAAGGACTGGTATGAGAGCCAAATACTCTGTGAACCTAGTTGTACCTGTTTATATTTAAAAAAATAAAACAATATGTAATTTAAAATTTAATTCAGATTATCTTATTAAGTCTTACTATATTTTCAGACAAATAGTTATAATCGCTGTTTTTCCCCTTAAACCTTATTTGGAACTTTGAGAAGGAGAGATCATGGGAAAAGATAATTATTAACTGAATACAGTAATTCAGTGAATTTGCTATCTGGGTAACAACTTTTAGAATTTGAGTGTAGATGCAAAGGAAACTAATGTTAAGATCAGTTTGCTCACTGCTGCGATCACTCCATCTTCTCATGCTGCTGGGATGATGATTCTTTTCTTTTGTGTCCATTGTTACCTCTACCCTTCTCTCTTCTTTTTTGTTAGTAGTGTGAGTTAACTTGGTTAATTTTCCCAAGATTCCAGACATTTCTGTGAGGCCTTAGTGTGATGTGTTTGCTTTCTCTCTGCCCCTCAAATTGACCAGAGTGTCCTTTGAAAGGGGCTGCATCAGGGGATCCTGGCTCAGTAGATTTTGCTGGTATAAATGTCTGTAAGAGAGCTAGACAGGAATCCAAGGATGGCTAGTGGTAGGCACTGTAGGTACCTTGATGCAATTAATTGGTTGTGAGGATCAGGATCTCTTGGTTGCAAGAAGCCCCACTGGGATCCCCTCTACTGAGGCTTGCCACGTGGCAGAGTCAGGTGGGAACAACAACCCAGCATCATTAGCATGCTAGTTGCAGCGTCCCTGGGTGTGCTTGTGTATGGAGGACATTCGTGTTCCTGCTCCAGCCCCCATCTAGCAGGAAGCTCACAGTTGTACCCTGACTGCTTACTGGTTGATGAAAGACGTGGTTTAGCGTTGCGCTGGGATTATGGCTGAAATGGGTTTTTTGAAAGAAAGTTTCATTAGCTTTAAGGTGTCCTCTGGAACTTATTTGTGGTCAGCTCTTAGTGTAATCAGAAGTAGAGATACTGGTATTATGGATTCATTTGTTTATTCAACAGATATTTATTAAAGAACCTACTGTGTTCCAGGCACTGTTGTAGGCAAAGGTAATACAACATTGAACAAAATCCCTGTGCCACACGGAGTTTTCTTTGTAGTGGAAGGAGAACAAACCAAAACCAGTAAATGAGCAAATGTATACTAGCATGTCAGGTGGTGATAACTCAGCAGGGCGGGGGCCAAGGGAACGTGGAGGGTGAGCTCAGATGCGTCAGGTGGAGAGCATGCTTTGCTCAATTATGTTACAGAAGTGAGTGCAGATTTCAGCCTTGCTTACATTATAGGCAGATGCTTGTTGGAGGGCAGGCTCTGGGGGTGTTGGGAGCTGCACTTCTGCAGCACCAAACTCCATCTCTGCCCTGTGACCAGCTTGCTTCATGGTGCCAGCTGGGTCCTAAAATCTTGTCTTAGGAGGCTGGAAGATGAGTTAGTCTTTGTCTGCTCTGAGTCAGGTCAGGCTTAGGGATAATTCAGAAGTTTTTCCTTGGCTAATTGTATGGTGGAGAAGCCCTCTTGGGCAGCATATCATGCATGTCTCCTGAACCAGGGGTATGTCTATAATGCTGCTGTTTAATTTGGGGAACAGAACTGAAGCCTTGGGCAGCTGGGCATATTATCTTCTTGTTTCATTATTTTTCCAGTGGTTGTCTTCATTGGATTCCAGTTAAAAGAGATAACTGAAACTTCTAATGTAGATGTCTTTTTTTTTTCATAATACATATACACAGGTTACAAAAGAGGAAGTTCATGTCAGTACAATATAGTTAAAGTGCTAGTCTTTTCTGTCTAGTTAAGGTGATGCCTGATATTGTCATGTTACAGAGGCGGATGCCCCAAACCTTCCGTGATCCAGCTACTGCTCCCCTGAGAAAACTTTCTATTGACTTGATCAAAACATATAAGCATATTAATGAGGTAAGACTATTGATTTGTTATAACACCATCTACCCTGCAATAGAGTAGGGGAAAGAAGTTATTTTGTGATGTATTTAAACATACTAAATTTTTTTACTCCCAATGACTTGTCATATTGATGACTGTTATGAAGACTGGTAAGTTAATGATTTATGGATAGTACAATTACATAAAAGAAAAAAGGCATATTAACAGGGACTACAGAAAATTTAAGATAATTATGGATAACTTTTTTTCTTTTTCAAAATGTTTAATATAGGCTGAGTTATCACTTCTATAATAACTCCTCTTCAAAACAAGAAAGGGGAAGGGAGGGAATAATGACACTGGAAAAGACTGAATATGTTAGAATTTTGCTTGAATTTTTGTTTATCTGTTTCCCTATTGCCGTGGATGTCAGGAAGCTCTGAGATGTATTCAGTACCCAGGTAACAGGCATCTGGCCTAGTTTATCTATATAATTTTCTTTTTAAATTGATATGTGTTCTTTTATCTGTATCTTTTCATTGTAAGATATCCAAAAGCCTTTTTGGTGGAAGTAAGTATGATAAAAAAAATACACTTTGAATAACTCATCTTCCAACTTGACTCTTTGCGTCCAAAAATTAATTTTCTGGTGTTGTCTTAGACCTCTGGCATGATTGTTAATTGCTTCTAACCTCAACTCTAGCTCTGTAATTAATTATTAAATGAGCTTTTCTGGAGAAGAGTGCTTGTGCTTTCTTTCCTTTTCCTGGGGGCACTACATCCTTTCACACTGAAGGCTTATCTTCTACCAGTGTTAGAGCCACTTATCTAAAAAGATGTTCTTATGTGTGTATAAATTTTATAATAGTTAGATACCATTTAATCCCAGTATTTATGTTACTGTGGCATTGTGGCAAGATAAAATTGGAATGAACTCAGTGAGGAACATTTCTAAATTGGATTTTGCACATAATTAATGTGTTATAAAAGATGTGCCAAGCCAGCTTTTGGTTATCTGAAAATATCTGATAAAATAGTTAACACTTTATTAATGTCAGTTTGTTAATATCTGATAAATAGTTAAACTGTTAACAGTAACTCTGTTGAAGCTTGTTTTCAACTGTTTTGCCACCTTGTAAACTAGAATTTTTGTGATGTTGCTCCTTGCAGTGTAATTTATAACTTCCTCAGTTAGTTACCAATCACTTGGACTATTGCCTAGTCCAGCTATTATTTTTAACTAGTCTTAGAAACTATAAGAAAAACAGATATAAGGAAAATAACTCATTTTGTGATCAACCACAAGGTTCATGGCCTTTAGTGGGTGCGGGATAGGTAGGGAGCATATCTGTTTTTCATTAATGTGTTGTTATAGGCTTAAAAACTGGGCATGTCTCAGAGGCCCCTTTTATATTAGTAAAACATCAGTTCATATACATTTAAACTTTCATTTTTAAACTCTTTTGCCTTAGGATCAAATATAAAATTGGGATGGACTAGAAGGGGGCATGAAGGAACTTGAATATAAGGAGGACAAAAATGTCATTTATATTGTTTGGCATTTGTTGATTGCATCAACATGAGCAATTTTCCAAAATACCTCATATGATACACTCTTGAGATCTATGCCATTTCACTGTATATAAATTATATCTTGGTTTAAAAAAATAAATGTAGATCAGGTCCTGTTACTCTTCTTGAATGGGAGGCATTGCTCCAGTCACTTAACATCTATTTACAAAATGTATAATCTGTATAATTCTAAAGGGAATTTTACTGCAGAAATTTTCTCTGGTTATATATTAGTGTTATTCTGTAATTCAAATAGCAACTATAGAAAATTCTTTATTTCATTTGTGTGTGTGTGTGTTAAAGAATAGAAATTCATCTGTTTCCTACTGATAGCAGATTTGTCTTGATATATGGTGTGCACACCCCCCCCCAGTGATTTTAGTGACACACTTAACAATAACTATGATTATATGGTAAAAAACGGAGAAGAGTGGATGGATCGTTATGAAATTGACTCCTTGATAGGCAAAGGTTCCTTTGGATAGGTAATTTAATGGAAAATGCTGAATTTTATAGTTAGAACGTATTAGTGAATCATGTTGTTACATCTTTTTCTCAATAGTACACTTTTAATGTTTGTAAATAGATCTCAGCAACGGACAGGTTAAGTATTTGGATTGTCGTTGTTCTGTGAAGGTACTAATACTGCATCAGCTCTAGAAACTCCATTAGCGTTTTTTTGTTTTTTGGTTTTTTTGAACTTATTGAACTTAACCAGGCAGCTACTTTACTAAGTGGTTGATTTTAATCACTGATAGGTAGTATTGCCTCTTCACACGGGCTTTGGTGTCTGTGGGTGGTTCTTCATTATGTATGTTAGAGATAATTGCTTTCCTGTCTGATATTCCTCTTCAAAGAGAAAAACACTTACCATCTTCAGCCAGCACAGCAGGTGCCCTCTCACTTTTTCAGAGGCTTGGATGCCAGGGGCTGTGCCTTGACTTTGTCTCTTGGCTCCTCTTCTAACTCTGCCAGGCCTCTGAGTGGGCAGACAGTCTCCAGGATGTTCTTCTCAGGCCCCACAGCACCAGCATGGCTAAGGCTGTGACTGGTGGAGTTCTGATGGGCAGAACCACTCACTTGGGCAGCACAGCTGCTTAGGAAAGTGAGGAAGGAACTCCAGGGGACCTGGTTTTTTCACTTCCTTCCTGGCCTCTTCTCTCTACCCATGAATCTCCTCTCCTCACTTGCCCATCCTGCCCAATACAGACGACAAAACCCTAACTGCATCAGTGTCTTGCATCAGTGTCTTGCATCAGCTGAGCCCAGACTTAGCTGTCAGTCCTTCCTCCTTGCACTTCATGAAGCTTTTCTTGGGCTGTGGCTTCCCAAGCTGTTCCCACTCCTAAATCCCCCATCTCATTGGGTTGCCGCAGAGCTGTTTTATTTGAGATATGGTTTCCTGTTCATCCCATTCTCCATTGCCTTGCAACTTTTCTGCAGTGAAGCAGTTATTAATTTGCAATCCAAATACTTCTGACTTTTTGACAATTTTGGGGGTTGTTTTTGTTTTTTTCTTAAACTGTGGAACCTACATGTTCTTACTTATCTGTTCCTGCCTTGTGAGAAACAAAATATGCCTCTATCACCCTGTGAGGAAAGGTTTTCCTGTATGAATCTGATTGTGTTTAGGACAGAAAGAATACTGTAAGACACTAGCAGCCACAGGCTGAGACCAGGACACATCTAAGCGGTGAAACCTGAAGGAGATACAAATAAGGTTGTTAGCAGAGCTCTGCAGTTCTGGGGTGTCTCTGCCAGGCCCTGATGTCATGTGTACAGTATGCCTGCTCCTTTCCATGATGTCAAGGAATTTTTGTAATTATACATAATTCAGGGCCTTTTCCCTTGATTCTAACCTCTTTCTTCTGAGGCAGGGGTTTCTCAGTGTTATGGGAGCCCTTCTGTATCAAAATATTACTTCTTGTCAGAAGCAACTTCTACTTCTCTGTCAAAGCCTCTTAAGGAACGGTGTTTCTGAGGCCTACCACTTATGTAGGTAAGGCTGTGAATGCGCTGGGTGGAGTGATTTCTGTCTCCACCCTCAAAATCACACTGACACTCTGGCAGTTGCCTCCAGCAGGGCGTCGTCTGACTTCTGTGATGCCCACTGTGCAAGTCATGGCCATGCGGCTTGCTTTTTAAACTTAGTTTTCCCTGACACTTACTCTTCAAGCTCACAGTTATCCTCCCCCTCCCCTTTGCCTTTTCTCATACTCTGATTTCTAAGAGAATGCTACATCATATACTTGTGAAAATACAGGCCTGTTTGACATCAGGATTCATTTTCCCAGATGAGACTGATGGACACCTTTCTCCTAGGCTGAAGTGTGTTCAGGGTCAGGGCCTCTCACTCGCCAAATAAATTCTTCCTTATTGACTTTGTCAGGCTTTCTCTAAATTCTCTGCCAGGTCCTTGTCAAATAAGCAGCTCCTTCATTTCTTAGGCCAGTGGTTATCAGTCCTGATTGCACATTGAAAATTTCCAGGGAGCTTTGGGGATGGGGGCTTGGGGGGGAAGGACTGATGCCTAAGCTCCAGACTAATGAACTAAGAATCTCTGACTGAATTCTGGACATCGGCATTCTTGAAAACTGCCTATTGAATGTATAATTCAAGGTCAACAATCATTGTTTTATCACTGAGCCAGTTAACTATTTGCAAAGTCAGTAAATAGTTGGGGCCCTGTTAGTGGCCTTTGTCCTGGAGACCATTAGGATCTGGGCACTAAACTGCCACTCTTGATGTAGTCAGTATGGTCAGTGAAAGAGAAGAATATCAAAACCACTTGGTCATGGTCAGATGCTTACGTGGGTCACCTCTGATTTAAAAGGCAGTAGGCAGTAGTTTATTTTAGAATTGGGTGAAACCAGAGATACTGCTTTTTTTTATATTTCAAATTTGATTTCAGCTAAACCATTTATGATCTGCCATTGACAATAACCTTGACTGATGTGGATCTTGGACCATGCATCCATTCTCTTCCTCTAATCCAGTGATGCTCAATCAAAACATTGGAATCACTTGGAGTTCTACATGCATCTCCAGACATTCTGAATATGCTAGAAAATGTGTCTAAAGCTATTATCTATTCAGACTATATATAATGTTACAAAAGTAAGAATATTTAATCAGGTATAGTGGTTATTTCTAATTTGTATAGATACAGTATTCTTTTATCTTTGTATTTGTTTCCTAGTTTTTAATGTAAATTTCTTTGTCAACAGTGTGAAACTTGTTTAAATGAGTAAAATTTAAAATGAGAGGTGTGCAGTCACTTGTTCATGAACACTTCAGTTTCCTTAGCATTAATTCTCATTTTAAAACTCAAAATCCTCTAATTATGATATTTTAACTTATATCCTGCTTATTTAAAAATTTTTTTTTAGTCTGAAGTAATTCTCTTATATGCCTATGAAAATCTAATTTAAATTTAGAAAGTTACCTACATTTTCCAAATGACTTACAACCTTTTAAATATCTCACATGTATACTTAGAACTTAAACCAGGTTTTTCTCGCATTAAAAGAATAGTCAGACGTATTGTTTTATAATGTTATTTAGTAAGAAAGGTGGAAAACCAAAGCACTTGTCAACATTCATAATTTATTTTTGAAAGAGGAAAATAGTTATTCTAATTTTGTTAAGAAACTTACCTACTTTGTGGATGTTTAGAAATACTATAAGGATACAAAAGAAATCCAATTGAAAAGATTGACTTAAAGTGACAATAAAGTAGTAAATGGATGCTGTTAAATGGAAATGAATAGAATCTCATATTTAGGAAGGTCAGAAAAATGGGAATTAGATAAATGCATAATTAAGGTGAATTGTAAATTGTTGTTAATGAAATAGATATTATTTATCTTTTTTCACTTTTAGGTTGTAAAGGCATATGATCGTGTGGAACAAGAATGGGCTGCCATTAAAATAATAAAGAACAAGAAGGCTTTTCTGAATCAAGCCCAGATAGAAGTGCGAATTCTTGAGCTCATGGTTATTTTTATATGATAATATGTTGATTTTATCTTAAAGTGATTGAATAAAAATCAGTTATTTCTGTTGGAGGGCATACAGATCTATATATATTACTTGATCTGGTGGTGGTATTTTAAATTTTAGGAATGGCGTTCCAGGTGGTACATAGTCTAAAAACAAATAAGAATAGTCTCTCTCTCTCTTTTTTTTTTTTTTGCAACTTATGAGTGACATTTGTTTGCTTTATTGATGCATTAAACTCCAGAGATTTCTTTGTTTAACTTTAATCGTTTCTAATACAGCTTAGAAATTAGAAGTGAGGTACTATGTTGTTAATGATTATAGAACCATTTTTGAAATGTCTTCCTCAAGAAATAACAGCCACCATGTCTTGAACATCTACCATATTGCTTGTGCTTTTCCTCCATTGTCTGCAATAGTCATATCAGTCCTGTCAGGAAGGTGGCAGAATCCTCACACTGCAGATGGTCTCAAAGAGTAACATACCCAAGGTCCCAGGGCTCAGAAAAAAAAAATGGGACAGAAGAGTTACGAAAATAGTGACTTTTAGGGCCAATTGATACATTGGTAAGCTATCTTCTAGTTATATATTCTTTAATATTATTTTTAATCAAATCTAAGATGCCAGTGATCTCCAGACATCATTGTTTTATTTGATGACACTGAAATGAAAAGCCACCAAGAAGAAACAAATTGCTGCCAAGTATAAAAAAAAAAAAAGATGCTATAAATTTTAAGATAGATCATTTAATTATATAATTTTAAAAATAAGCATATATTAGCGACTCATGTTCAGAAATGCGGGCTGGTTTACCTGGTAACCATGAGGTTAAGTTTTTATTAACAAACACCTATTTAATAAATTAGGAGAGGGCATTGTGGCTGCCAAAATGATAGAAACAAACACTGATGTTTAAAGAAAAATGGTCCAGAGACTCAGATTAGATTTCATATATGAAACACCTTCATTCATATTGTTGCAATAAAATGAGCTTATCCTATTCATTTTTATTCTTTACTATCATTATAGATTGTCTGAGACACTCCATACTAATGACATTTGCATTTGAACACTTTTCTCATCTAATTCACTGAAAATTTGGTCTTCATTGTTAGTTACAACTTAGTATAAACTGGGCACATTTCCATTCAATGGGTTAGAAGGCCAGGAAGGACATTGTGAAGATGCTTGAATTATAAAGGAGGCATCTGAACATACCTCACCTCTTCTTTCTCTTCACTCTTATGATTTATTTTGAGTTTTTGATTAAGTGGCAGACAAAATATTGATAGCATCACTATGCCATTTTAATTCTGCCTTTTTGAAAGAAAACATGAAATGTTAGCTACTTGGTTATGTTACAATAATGGCTGTCATTTTTGTTTTTAATAAAATAAGTTTAATGACCAACTCGCAGAGGCAACCCAAAGGTGCTGTGCGGCCTTCCTCTCTGCCGCCAACCTCTTCCCCTGACCTCACCACGCCCGCTCCCAGGAACAGGCAGATTTAAAGGCTTCAGACCTGCGAACATGTAGGAGCGGAGGAAGCCCCCAGGCAAGGCAGCTAGGGACATGGAGGAAATCCATTGGATGGCTACAGGCACCCTATTCCACGGTCCCCGAAGCAAAACCACAACACCAGATCGTAACCCGCATCTAGTGTGCCTGTCTGTCTCAATGCCAGGCTTAATGCCAATCAATTGGAGGATGGGAGAGGCTAGACTATGTGTGTGTATGTCAATATATCTACTGGAGGATGAGGCGAAAATTATGTCTCACTATTTGCCTGCCTCTCTATCAATCTATCTATCTATCTATCTATCTGGGGAGGCATAGCAGTAAGATAGTGTGTCATTTACTTTTCTGTCTGTTGGAGTAGAATTTTAGTGTGTCTATATAGCTACCTAGCTCTTTGAGGAAGAGGAGAAGGCTTGTGTGTGTGTGTGTGTGTGTGTGTGCGTGCGGGTGCTCCTGGGGATCTGTCTATCTATGTATCTGTATCTAAAGGGTGAGGAGGCTACTGTATCTGTCTATCAGTCTATGTAGGTATCTGATGGAGGTAGAGTAGGCTAGTATGTCTGTCTGGCTGTCTGTTATCAGATATGTATGTATGTACCTATACCTAATGGAAAAGAATGAGGAGGCTTGATTATCTATCCCTCGGTCTGTCAGAGGAGGAGAAGACTAGTGTTTGTCACTCTGTGTATCTCAGAGATTTCTCTACGTATATCTAATGGAGAAGATGGAGGATTTCATGTGTCTGGCTATCTGTCTGTCTCTCTAACAGGAGAAGGTAGAGGCTAGTGTGTGAATCCGTCAGTCTCACTTTCCATCTATCTAAAGGAGGAGTAGAAATAGTCTATACCGTTTGTCTATTTATTACCTAATGGAGAAGGCGATTAGTGTGTCTCTCTACCTACTTAATTGAGGACTGGTAGGAGGGAAGTTTGTGTGTGGGTTTGGGTTTGTGTGTGTGTGTGTGTGTGTGTGTGTGTGTGTGTGTCTGTCTATGTATGTATCTGTCTACCTATATAATGGATTAGGAGGAGAAGGTTAAGACATATGGGTGTTTCTAAATGGAGGAAGAGGCTAGTGTGTCTGTCTGTCTATTTTTTGTCTCTCTCTCTAATGGAGGAAGCCTCCCTTTATTAGGCCCAGCTGGAGGGATGCCAATTCCCACCCTGAAGCAGCAGAGGGCGCCCTTATTGCACGCCCAGGGGGACACTGGATGGAAATCCAAAGGCTTCCCTGGACAGCCCGTGCATCCCTCTTCTTCCCTCTGTGTAGGCGCCACTGCCACTCCACCCCCCCACCCCGCCCCCTGACCATCCCGCACTTGCCTCCCGGGAGCCGGAAAACACCCAGATGTGTACCTCGTGTACCTAGGGTAGCAGAGACCAACCCTAGGACCGGTCAATGGGGAGATCTGAGCAAATACACGGGCTCGGTGGAGCAGCCCCGCCTCCTCAATGCAGCCCCTAAGAACACCGCGCCTGCCTCCGGGACACAGGCTGAGCTGGAAACATGCATATTGGGAACCTGGGGAAGGAGAGGCCGCCCCCAGGCCAGGCGCTTGTGGAGATGGGAGCAAACTGATCGGCTCACCCGAGGCAGTCCTCTAGAAGCGACATCCCTGTCCCCTGAGCACACCTCGACAGCTTCCTAGGACCTGGCTGACAAGGACAACTAAATCCCGCACTCCTGGGGTAGCAGAGGCTGCCCCGATGCCAGGAGAGGGGGAAATGGGAGGAAAATGACCGATTCGCCGAGGCATCCCCCTTAGATGCTCTGCCGCTTCCGTAGATGCCGCTGACCTCTTCCACTTTCCTTACAACGCCTGCTGCCACGAGCAGGCTAACTTGAAAGCTTCAGTCCGTCGAATTTGGGGGAGCGGGGGCCGCCCCCAGGCAAGGCAGCTAGGGACATGGGATAAAATCCTATGTCTCGCCAGTGGCACACCTGTCCCCGGTCGCCGCCTCTGAAGCCCAACCCCAAACTGCACAGCGCCTCACGTGTGTCAGTCTGTCTGACTGCCTGGCTGATTGTCTATCAATTGGAGGATGCGAGAGGCTAGACTATGTGTGTGTCTGTCTATATATCTACTGGAGGAGGAGGCGAAAATTATGTCTCTCCATTTGCCTGCCTCTCTATCTATCTATCTCTCTATCTATCTGTGTATCTATCAATCAATGTAAAAATCGACCTATGTAGTGCAGGCACAACAGTAGGTAAGTGTTTCTTTTTATTTGTGTGTCTGTTGGAGGAGGAATTTAGTGTTTCTATCTCCCTATCTACCTACTAGAGGAAGAGGAGGATGCTAGCCTGTGTGTATGTGTGTGTGAGTGTGTGCGTGCGGGTCTCTTTATCAAAGTATGTGTAACTAAAAGGGGAAGGGCTTACTGTGTCTGTCTAACAGTCTATGTGTGCATCTAATGGAGGAGGAGTAAGCTAGTAGTCTCTCTGTCTATATATGAGATATCTATCTAAGCACCTGTATGTATTCGAGAAGAAGGAGGGGGCTAGAGTGACTATGTCTTTCTGTCAGAGCAGGAGAAGAGTAGTGTGTCTGTCTGTCTGTGTGTCTGTGAGTGTGTCTCTATCTATATCAAATGGAGAAGTAGAAATAATCCCATGTGTCTGGCTATCTCCCAGTATCTCAAACAGGAGAAGGTAGTGGCTACTGGGTGTATCGGTCAATCTCACTTTCCATCTATCTAATGGAGGAGGAGAAAGAAGGTATTAAGTTTGTCTATCTATTATCTAATTGAGAAGGAGATTAGTGTATCTCTCTACCTACTTAATTCAGGAGTAAGAGGAGGCTAGTTGTGTGTGTGTGTGTGTGTGTCTCTGCCTATGTATGTATATGTCTACCTATATAATGGATGAGGAGGAGGAAGTTAGGATATACGGCTGTTTCTCAATGGATGAAGAGGCTAGTGTGTCTGTCTGTCTCTTTATTTGTCTCTCTGTCTATCTAAAGGAGGAAGCCTCCCAGTATTCGACCCACCTGGAGGGATGCCAATTGCCACCCTGAAGCAGCAGAGGGCGCCCTCATTGCAGGCCCAGGGGAACACTGGATGGAAATCTGCAGGCTTGCCTGGGCAGCCCGTGCATCCCGCTTCAGCCCTCTCTGTAGCTGCCCCCGCCCCGCCCCCGCCCCGCCCCCTGACCAACCCGCACTCGCTTCCCGGGACCTGGAAAACACAGAGATGAGCACCTCGTGGACCTAAGATAGTAGAGGCCTACCCCAGGACCAGCGAAGAGGGAGATCTGAACAAATACACGGGCTCGGTGAGTCAGCCCCGAGTTCTCAATGCAGACCCTGATCACACCGCGCCGGCCTCGGGTGGGCTGGCTGAGCTGGAAACTTGCATACTCTGAACCTGGCGCAGGACAGGCCGCCCCCAGGCCAGGTGCTTGTGGGGATGGGAGCAAACTGATCGGCTCACCCGAGGCAGTCCGCTCCCCGTGACGTACTTTGGGCTCACCTGGACAACCTTCCAGGACCTGGCTGACAAGGAGATTTAATTGCCGCACACCTGGGGTAGCAGAGGCCGCCCCGAGGCCAGGAGAGGTGGGACGGTAGGAAAATGACCGACTCGCCGAGGCATCCCTCTTGCGTTCTGGGCTGCCTCCATATCTGCCGCTGACCACTTCCCCTGTCTTTCCCTCGCCGGCCCCCAGGAGCAGGCTGACTTCAAAGGCTTTCGTCTGGCGAACTTGGGTTAGCGGAGGCCGCCCAGTGGCAAGGCAGCTAGGGACATGGGAGAAAATCCTCTGGTTCACCAGGGGCACCCTATTCCCCGGGCCCCGCCGCCGAACCACGTAGCCAGACGGCACCCCGCCTCTAGTGTGTCTGTCTGTTTGACTGCTTGCCTGACTGACTATCTATTGGAGGATGGTTGAAGCTAGACTATGTGTGTGTCTGTCTGTTTCTCCAACAGAGGAAGAGGCGACTAGTGTGTCTCTCTATTTGCCTGCCTCTCTATCGATCTGGCTAGCTCTCTATCTATGTGGGGAGGCATAGCAGGAAGCTAGTGTGTCATTTATTTTTCTGTTTGTTGAAGTAGAATTTTAGTGTGTCTTTATAAATATCTAGCTCTTTGAGGAAGAGGAGAAGGCTTGTGTGTGTGTGTTTGTGTGTGTGCGCGCGTGCTCGTAGGGATCTGTCTATTTATGTATCTGTATCTAAAGGGTGAGGAAGCCACTGTATCTGTCTATCAGTCTATGTATGTATCTGATGGAGGAAGAGTAGGCTAGTATGTCTGTCTGGCTGTCTATTATCAGATATGTATGTATGTACCTATACCTAATGGAAAAAAATGAGGAGACTTGATTATCTATCCCTCGGTCTGTCAGAGGAGGAGCAGACTAGTGTTTGTCTCTATGTGTGTCTTGGAGTTTTCTCTATGTATATCTAATAGAGAAGAATGAGAATATCTATGTTCTGGCTATCTGTCTGTCTCTCTAACAGGAGAAGGTACAGGCTAGTGTGTGAATCCGTCAGTCTCACTTTCCATCTATCTAAAGGAGGAGTAGAAAGAGTCTATTCCGTTTGTCTATTTATTATCTAATGGAGAAGGCGACTAGTGTGTCTCTCTACCTACTTAATTCAGGATTGGGAGGAGGCAAGGTTGTGTGTGGGTTTGTGTGTGTGTGTGTGTGTGTGTGTGTGTGTGTGTGTGTGTGTGTGTGTGTCTGTCTATGTATGTATCTGTCTACCTATATAATGGATGAGGAGGAGGAGGTTAGGATATATGGGTGTTTCTCATTGGATGAAGTGGCTAGTGTGTCTGTTTGTCTATATATTTGTCTCTCTCTGTAATGGAGGAAGCCTCCCTTTATTAGACCCAGCTGGAGGGATGCCAATTCCCACCCTGAAGAAGGAGAGGGTGCCCTCATTGCACGCCGAGGGGGACACGGGATGGAAATCCACAGGCTTTCCTGGACAGCCGGTGCATCCCTCTTCCTCCCTCTCTGTAGGCGCCACCGCCACTCCACCCGCCTCCCCGCCCCCTGACCAGCCCGCACTTGCCTCCCGGGAGCCGGAAAACACCCAGATGTGTACCTCGTGTACCTAGGGTAGCAGAGACCAACCCTAGGACCGGTCAACGAGGAGATCTGAGCAAATACACGGGCTCGGTGGAGCAGCCCCGCCTCCTCAATGCAGCCCCTAAGAACACCGCGCCTGCCTCCGGGACACAGGCTGAGCTGGAAACATGCATATTGGGAACCTGGGGAAGGAGAGGCCGCCCCCAGGCCAGGCGCTTGTGGAGATGGGAGCAAACTGATGGGCTCACCCGAGGCAGTCCTCTCGAAGAGACATCCCTGTCCCCTGAACACACCTCGACAGCTTCCTAGGACCTGGCTGACAAGGACAACTCAATCCCGCACACCTGGGGTAGCAGAGGCCGCCCCGAGGCCAGGAGAGTGGGAGATGGGAGGAAATTGATCGATTCGCCGTGGCATCCACCTTAGAAACTCTGCCGCTTCCGTAGCTGCCGCTGACCTCTTCCAATTTCCTTACCACGCCTGCTGCCCGGAGCAGGCTAACTTCAAATCTTCAGTTCGTCGAATTTGGGGGAGCGGAGGTCGCCCCCAGGCAAGGCAGCTAGGGACATGGGATAAAATCCTATGTCTCGCCAGTGGCACACATGTCCCTGGTCGCCGCCGCTGAAGCCCGTCCCCAAACTGCACCCCGCCTCTCGAGTGTCAGTCTGCCTGACTGCCTTGCTGATTGCCTATCTATTGGAGGATGTGAGAGGCTAGATTATGTATGGGTCTGCCTATATATCTACTGGAGGAGGAGGCGAATATTATGTCTCTCCATTTGCCTGCCTCTCTATCTATCTATCTCTCTATCTATCTGTCTATCTATAATCTATGTAAAAATGGACCTATGTACTGCAGGCACAGCAGTAGGCAAGTGTGTCTTTTTATTTGTGTGTCTGTTGGAGGAGAAAGTTAGTGTTTCTCTCTCCCTATCTACCTATTTTATGAAGAGGATGATGCAAGCGTGTGTGTGTGTGTGTGCGTGCGGGTCTCTTTATCAAAGTATGTGTAACTGAAAGGGGAAGGGCCTACTGTGTCTGTCTAACAGTCTATGTGTGCATCTAATGGAGGAGGAGTAAGCTAGTAAGTCTCTCTGTGTATATATGAGATATCTATCTATGCAGCTGTATGTATTCGAGAAGAAGGAGGAGGCTAGGGTGTCTATCTGTCTTTCTGTCAGAGCAGGAGAAGAGTAGTGTGTCTGTCTGTCTGTGTGTCTGTGAGTGTGTCTCTATCTATATCAAATGGAGAAGAAGAAATATTCCCATGTGTCTGGCTATCTCTCAGTATCTCTAACAGGAGAAGGTAGTGGCTACTGTGTGTATCGGTCAATCTCACTTTCCATCTATCTAATGGAGGAGGAGAAAGAAGGTATTAAGTTTGTCTATCTATTATCTAATTGAGAAGGAGATTAGTGTATCTCTCTACCTACTTAATTCAGGAGTAAGAGGAGGCTAGTTGTGTGTGTGTGTGTGTGTGTGTGTGTGTCTCTGCCTATGTATGTATCTGTCTACCTATATAATGGATGAGGAGGAGGAAGTTAGGATATACGGCTGTTTCTCAATGGATGAAGAGGCTAGTGTGTCTGTCTGTCTCTTTATTTGTCTCTCTGTCTATCTAAAGGAGGAAGCCTCCCAGTATTCGACCCACCTGGAGGGATGCCAATTGCCACCCTGAAGCAGCAGAGGGCGCCCTCATTGCAGGCCCAGGGGAACACTGGATGAAAATCTGCAGGCTTGCCTGGGCAGCCCGTGCATCCTGCTTAAGCCCTCTCTGTAGCTGCCCCCGCCCCGCCAACGCCCCGCCCCCTGACCAACTCGCACTCGCTTCCCGGGACCTGGAAAACACAGAGATGAGCACCTCGTGGACCTAAGATAGTAGAGGCCTACCCCAGGACCAGCGAAGAGGGAGATCTGAACAAATACACGGGCTCGGTGAGTCAGCCCCGAGTTCTCAATGCAGACCCTGATCACACCGCGCCGGCCTCGGGTGGCCTGGGTGAGCTGGAAACTTGCATACTCTGAACCTGGCGCAGGAGAGGCGGCCCCCAGGCCAGGTGCTTGTGGGGATGGGAGCAAACTGATCAGCTCACACGAGGCAGTCCGCTCCCCGCGACGTACTTTGGGCTCACCTGGACAACCTTCCAAGACCTGGCTGACAAGGAGATTCAATTGCCGCACACCTGGGGTAGCAGAGGCCGCCCCGAGGCCAGGAGAGGTGGGACAGTAGGAAAATGACAGACTCGCCGAGGCATCCCTCTTGCGTTCTGGGCTGCCTCCATATCTGCCGCTGACCACTTGCCCTGTCTTTCCCTCGCCGGCCCCCAGGAGCAGGCTGACTTCAAAGGCTTTCGTCCGGCGAACTTGGGTTAGCGGAGGCCGCCCAGTGGCAAGGCAGCTAGGGACATGGGAGAAAATCCTCTGGTTCACCAGGGGCACCCTATTCCCCGGGCCCCGCCGCCGAACCACGTAGCCAGACGGCACCCCGCCTCTAGTGTGTCTGTCTGTTTGACTGCTTGCCTGACTGACTATCTATTGGAGGATGGTTGAAGCTAGACTATGTGTGTGTCTGTCTGTTTCTCCAACAGAGGAAGAGGCGACTAGTGTGTCTCTCTATTTGCCTGCCTCTCTATCGATCTGGCTAGCTCTCTATCTATGTGGGGAGGCATAGCAGGAAGCTAGTGTGTCATTTATTTTTCTGTTTGTTGGAGTAGAATTTTAGTGTGTCTTTATAAATATCTAGGTCTTTGAGGAAGAGGAGAAGGCTTGTGTGTGTGTGTTTGTGTGTGTGCGCGCGTGCTCGTGGGGATCTGTCTATTTATGTATCTGTATCTAAAGGGTGAGGAATCCACTGTATCTGTCTATCAGTCTATGTATGTATCTGATGGAGGAAGAGTAGGCTAGTATGTCTGTCTGGCTGTCTATTATCAGATATGTATGTATGTACCTATACCTAATGGAAAAAAATGAGAAGACTTGATTATCTATCCCTCGGTCTGTCAGAGGAGGAGCAGACTAGTGTTTGTCTCTATGTGTGTCTTGGAGTTTTCTCTATGAATATCTAATAGAGAAGAATGAGAATATCTAGTTCTGGCTATCTGTCTGTCTCTCTAACAGGAGAAGGTACAGGCTAGTGTGTGAATCCGTCAGTCTCACTTTCCATCTATCTAAAGGAGGAGTAGAAAGAGTCTATTCCGTTTGTCTATTTATTATCTAATGGAGAAGGCGACTAGTGTGTCTCTCTACCTACTTAATTGAGGATTGGGAGGAGGCAAGGTTGTGTGTAGGTTTGTGTGTGTGTGTGTGTGTGTGTGTGTCTGTCTATGTATGTATCTGTCTACCTATATAATGGATGAGGAGGAGGAGGTTAGGATATATGGGTGTTTCTCATTGGATGAAGAGGCTAGTGTGTCTGTCTGTCTATATATTTGTCTCTCTCTGTAATGGAGGAAGCCTCCCTTTATTAGACCCAGCTGGAGGGATGCCAATTCCCACCCTGAAGCAGCAGAGGGTGCCCTCATTGCACGCCGAGGGGGACACTGGATGGAAATCCACAGGCTTCCCTGGACAGCACGTGCATCCCTCTTCCTCCATCTCTGTAGGCGCCACCGCCACTCCATCCCCCTCCCCGCCCCCTGACCATCCCGCACTTGCCTCCCGGGAGCCGGAAAACACCCAGATGTGTACCTCGTGTACCTAGGGTAGCAGAGACCAACCCTAGGACCGGTCAACGGGGAGATCTGAGCAAATACACGGGCTCGGTGGAGCAGCCCCGCCTCCTCAATGCAGCCCCTAAGAACACCGCGCCTGCCTCTGGGACACAGGCTGAGCTGGAAACATGCATATTGGGAACCTGGGGAAGGAGAGGCCGCCCCCAGGCCAGGCGCTTGTGGAGATGGGAGCCAACTGATCGGCTCACCCGAGGCAGTTCTCTCGAAGCGACATCCCTGTCCCCTGAACACACCTCGACAGCTTCCTAGGACCTGGCTGACAAGGACAACTCAATCCCGCACACCTGGGGTAGCAGAGGCCGCCCCGAGGCCAGGAGAGGGGGCGATGGGAGGAAATTGATCGATTCGCCGAGGCATCCACCTCAGAAGCTCTGCCGCTTCCGTAGCTGCCGCTGACCTCTTCCAATTTCCTTACCACGCCTGCTGCCCCGAGCAGGCTAACTTCAAAGCTTCAGTCCGTCGAAATTGGGGGAGTGGAGGTCGCCCCCAGGCAAGGCAGCTAGGGACATGGGATAAAATCCTATGTCTCGCCAGTGGCACACATGTCGCCGATCGCCGCCGCTGAAGCCCGTCCCCAGACTGCACCCCGCCTCTCGAGTGTCAGTCTGTCTGACTGCCTTGCTGATTGCCTATTTATTGGAGGATGTGAGAGGCTAGACTATGTGTGGGTCTGCCTATATATCTACTGGTGGAGGAGGCGAATATTATGTCTCTCCATTTGCCTGCCTCTCTATCTATCTATCTCTCTATCTATCTATCAATCTATGTAAAAATCGACCTATGTAGTGCAGGCACAGCAGTAGGCAAGTGTGTCTTTTGATTTGTGTGTCTGTTGGAGGAGAAAGTTAGTGTTTCTATCTCCCTATCTACCTATTTTAGGAAGAGGATGATGCAAGCGTGTGTGTGTGTGTGTGCGTGCGGGTCTCTTTATCAAAGTATGTGTAACTGAAAGGGGAAGGGCCTACTGTGTCTGTCTAACAGTCTATGTGTGCATCTAATGGAGGAGGAGTAAGCTAGTAAGTCTCTCTGTCTATATATGAGATATCTATCTATGCAGCTGTATGTATTCGAGAAGAAGGAGGAGGCTAGAGTGTCTATGTCTTTCTGTCAGAGCAGGAGAAGAGTAGTGTGTCTGTCTGTCTGTGTGTCTGTGAGTGTGTCTCTATTTATATCAAATGGAGAAGAAGAAATATTCCCATGTGTCTGGCTATCTCTCAGTATCTCTAACAGGAGAAGGTAGCGGCTACTGGGTGTATCGGTCAATCTCACTTTCCATGTATCTAATGGAGGAGGAGAAAGAATGTATTAAGTTTGTCTATCTATTATCTAATGGAGGAGGAGATTAGTGTGTCTCTCTACCTACTTAATTCAGGAGTAAGAGGAGGCTAGGTGTGTGTGTTTGTGTGTGTGTGTGTGTCTGCCTATGTATGTATCTGTCTACCTATATAATGGATGAGGAGGAGGAAGTTAGGATATACGGCTGTTTCTCAATGGATGAAGAGGCTAGTGTGTCTGTCTGTCTCTTTATTTGTCTCTCTGTCTATCTAAAGGAGGAAGCCTCCCAGTATTCGACCCACCTGGAGGGATGCCAATTGCCACCCTGAAGCAGCAGAGGGCGCCCTCATTGCAGGCCCAGGGGAACACTGGATGGAAATCTGCAGGCTTGCCTGGGCAGCCCGTGCATCCCGCTTCAGCCCTCTCTGTAGCTGCCCCCGCCCCGCCCCCGCCCCGCCCCCTGACCACCCCGCACTCGCTTCCCGGGACCTGGAAAACACAGAGATGAGCACCTCGTGGACCTAGGGTAGTAGAGGCCTACCCCAGGACCAGCCAAGAGGGAGATCTGAACATATACACGGGCTCGGTGAGTCAGCCCCGACTTCTTAATGCAGACCCTGATCACACCGCGCCGGCCTCGGGTGGGCTGGCTGAGCTGGAAACTTGCATACTCTGAACCTGGCGCAGGAGAGGCCGCCCCCAGGCCAGGCGCTTGTGGAGATGGGAGCAAACTGATCGGCTCACCCGAGGCAGTCCGCTCCCCGCGACGTCCGTGTCCCTTGGGATCACCTGGACAGCCTCCCAGGACCTGGCTGACAAGGAGAATTAATTGCCGCACACCTGGGGTAGCAGAGGCCACCCCGAGGCCAGGAGAGGTGGGACGGTAGGAAAATGACCGACTCGCCGAGGCATCCCTCTTGCGTTCTGGGCCGCCTCCATATCTGCCGCTGACCACTTCCCCTGTCCCTCCCTCGCCGGCTCCCAGGAGCAGGCTGACTTCAAAGGCTTTCGTCCGCCGAACTTGGGTTAGTGGAGGCAGCCCACTGGCAAGGCAGCTAGCGACATGGGAGAAAATCCTCTGGTTCACCAGGGGCACCCTATTCCCCGGGCCCCGCCGCCGAACCACGTAGCCAGACGGCACCCCGCCTCTGGTGTGTCTGTCTGTTTGACTGCTTGCCTGACTGACTATCTATTGGAGGATGGTTGAAGCTAGTCTATGTGTGTGTCTGTCTGTTTCTCCAACGGAGGAAGAGGCGACTAGTGTGTCTCTCTATTTGCCTGCCTCTCTATCGATCTGGCTAGCTCTCTATCTATGTGGGGAGGCATAGCAGGAAGCTAGTGTGTCATTTACTTTTCTGTCTGTTGGAGTAGAATTTTAGTGCGTCTATATAGCTATCTAGCTCTTTGAGGAAGAGGAGAAGGCTTGTGTGTGTGTGTTTGTGTGTGTGCGCGCGTGCTCGTGGGGATCTGTCTATTTATGTATCTGTATCTAAAGGGTGAGGAGGCTACTGTATCTGTCTATCAGTCTATGTATGTATCTGATGGAGGAAGAGTAGGCTAGTATGTCTGTCTGGCTGTCTATTATCAGATATGTATGTATGTACCTATACCTAATGGAAAAAAATGAGGAGGCTTGATTATCTATCCCTCGGTCTGTCAGAGGAGGAGCAGACTAGTGTTTGTCTCTCTGTGTGTCTTGGAGTTTTCTCTATGTATATCTAATAGAGTAGAAGGAGAATATCTATGTTCTGGCTATCTGTCTGTCTCTCTAACAGGAGAAGTTATAGGCTAGTGTGTGAATCCGTCAGTCTCACTTTCCATCTATCTAAAGGAGGAGTAGAAAGAGTCTATTCCGTTTGTCTATTTATTATCTAATGGAGAAGGCGACTAGTGTGTCTCTCTACCTACTTAATTGAGGATTGGGAGGAGGCAAGGTTGTGTGTAGGTTTGTGTGTGTGTGTGTGTGTGTGTGTGTGTGTGTGTGTCTGTCTATGTATGTATCTGTCTACCTATATAATGGGTGAGGAGGTGGAGGTTAGGATATATGGGTGTTTCTCATTGGATGAAGAGGCTAGTGTGTCTGTCTGTCTATATATTTGTCTCTCTCTGTAATGGAGGAAGCCTCCCTTTATTAGACCCAGCTGGAGGGATGCCAATTCCCACCCTGAAGCAGCAGAGGGTGCCCTCATTGCACGCCGTGGGGGACACTGGATGGAAATCCACAGGCTTCCCTGGACAGCACGTGCATCCCTCTTCCTCCCTCTCTGTAGGCGCCACCGCCACTCCACCCGCCTCCCCGCCCCCTGACCAGCCCGCACTTGCCTCCCGGGAGCCGGAAAACACCCAGATGTGTACCTCGTGTACCTAGGGTAGCAGAGACCAACCCTAGGACCGGTCAACGGGGAGATCTGAGCAAATACACAGGCTCGGTGGAGCAGCCCCGCCTCCTCAATGCAACCCCTAAGAACACCGCGCCTGCCTCCGGGACACAGGCTGAGCTGGAAACATGCATATTGGGAACCTGGGGAAGGAGAGGCCGCCCCCAGGCCAGGCGCTTGTGGAGATGGGAGCCAACTGATCGGCTCACCCGAGGCAGTCCTCTCGAAGCGACATCCCTGTCCCCTGAACACACCTCGACAGCTTCCTAGGACCTGGCTGACAAGGACAACTCAATCCCGCACACCTGGGGTAGCAGAGGCCGCCCCGAGGCCAGGAGAGGGGGCGATGGGAGGAAATTGATCGATTCGCCGAGGCATCCACCTTAGAAGCTCTGCCGCTTCCGTAGCTGCCGCTGACCTCTTCCAATTTCCTTACCACGCCTGCTGCCCCGAGCAGGCTAACTTCAAAGCTTCAGTCCGTCGAAATTGGGGGAGTGGAGGTCGCCCCCAGGCAAGGCAGCTAGGGACATGGGATAAAATCCTATGTCTCGCCAGTGGCACACATGTCCCCGATCGCCGCCGCTGAAGCCCGTCCCCAGACTGCACCCCGCCTCTCGAGTGTCAGTCTGTCTGACTGCCTTGCTGATTGCCTATTTATTGGAGGATGTGAGAGGCTAGACTATGTGTGGGTCTGCCTATATATCTACTGGTGGAGGAGGCGAATATTATGTCTCTCCATTTGCCTGCCTCTCTATCTATCTATCTCTCTATCTATCTATCAATCTATGTAAAAATCGACCTATGTAGTGCAGGCACAGCAGTAGGCAAGTGTGTCTTTTGATTTGTGTGTCTGTTGGAGGAGAAAGTTAGTGTTTCTATCTCCCTATCTACCTATTTTAGGAAGAGGATGATGCAAGTGTGTGTGTGTGTGTGTGCGTGCGGGTCTCTTTATCAAAGTATGTGTAACTGAAAGGGGAAGGGCCTACTGTGTCTGTCTAACAGTCTATGTGTGCATCTAATGGAGGAGGAGTAAGCTAGTAAGTCTCTCTGTCTATATATGAGATATCTATCTATGCAGCTGTATGTATTCGAGAAGAAGGAGGAGGCTAGAGTGTCTATGTCTTTCTGTCAGAGCAGGAGAAGAGTAGTGTGTCTGTCTGTCTGTGTGTCTGTGAGTGTGTCTCTATTTATATCAAATGGAGAAGAAGAAATATTCCCATGTGTCTGGCTATCTCTCAGTATCTCTAACAGGAGAAGGTAGCGGCTACTGGGTGTATCGGTCAATCTCACTTTCCATCTATCTAATGGAGGAGGAGAAAGAATGTATTAAGTTTGTCTATCTATTATCTAATGGAGGAGGAGATTAGTGTGTCTCTCTACCTACTTAATTCAGGAGTAAGAGGAGGCTAGGTGTGTGTGTTTGTGTGTGTGTGTGTCTGCCTATGTATGTATCTGTCTACCTATATAATGGATGAGGAGGAGGAAGCTAGGATATACGGCTGTTTCTCAATGGATGAAGAGGCTAGTGTGTCTGTCTGTCTCTTTATTTGTCTCTCTGTCTATCTAAAGGAGGAAGCCTCCCAGTATTCGACCCACCTGGAGGGATGCCAATTGCCACCCTGAAGCAGCAGAGGGCGCCCTCATTGCAGGCCCAGGGGAACACTAGATGGAAATCTGCAGGCTTGCCTGGGCAGCCCATGCATCCCGCTTCAGCCCTCTCTGTAGCTGCCCCCGCCCCGCCCCCGCCCCTCCCCCGCCCCGCCACCTGACCACCCCGCACTCGCTTACCGGGACCTGGAAAACACAGAGATGAGCACCTCGTGGACCTAGGGTAGTAGAGGCCTACCCCAGGACCAGCCAAGAGGGAGATCTGAACATATACACGGGCTCGGTGAGTCAGCCCCGACTTCTTAATGCAGACACTGATCACACCGCGCCGGCCTCGGGTGGGCTGGCTGAGCTGGAAACTTGCATACTCTGAACCTGGCGCAGGAGAGGCCGCCCCCAGGCCAGGCGCTTGTGGAGATGGGAGCAAACTGATCGGCTCACCCGAGGCAGTCCGCTCCCCGCGACGTCCGTGTCCCTTGGGATCACCTGGACAGCCTCCCAGGACCTGGCTGACAAGGAGAATTAATTGCCGCACACCTGGGGTAGCAGAGGCCACCCCGAGGCCAGGAGAGGTGGGACGGTAGGAAAATGACCGACTCGCCGAGGCATCCCTCTTGCGTTCTGGGCCGCCTCCATATCTGCCGCTGACCACTTCCCCTGTCCCTCCCTCGCCGGCTCCCAGGAGCAGGCTGACTTCAAAGGCTTTCGTCCGCCGAACTTGGGTTAGTGGAGGCAGCCCACTGGCAAGGCAGCTAGCGACATGGAAGAAAATCCTCTGGTTCACCAGGGGCACCCTATTCCCCGGGCCCCGCCGCCGAACCACGTAGCCAGACGGCACCCCGCCTCTGGTGTGTCTGTCTGTTTGACTGCTTGCCTGACTGACTATCTATTGGAGGATGGTTGAAGCTAGTCTATGTGTGTGTCTGTCTGTTTCTCCAACGGAGGAAGAGGCGACTATTGTGTCTCTCTATTTGCCTGCCTCTCTATCGATCTGGCTAGCTCTCTATCTATGTGGGGAGGCATAGCAGGAAGCTAGTGTGTCATTTACTTTTCTGTCTGTTGGAGTAGAATTTTAGTGCGTCTATATAGCTATCTAGCTCTTTGAGGAAGAGGAGAAGGCTTGTGTGTGTGTGTTTGTGTGTGTGCGCGCGTGCTCGTGGGGATCTGTCTATTTATGTATCTGTATCTAAAGGGTGAGGAGGCTACTGTATCTGTCTATCAGTCTATGTATGTATCTGATGGAGGAAGAGTAGGCTAGTATGTCTGTCTGGCTGTCTATTATCAGATATGTATGTATGTACCTATACCTAATGGAAAAAAATGAGGAGGCTTGATTATCTATCCCTCGGTCTGTCAGAGGAGGAGCAGACTAGTGTTTGTCTCTCTGTGTGTCTTGGAGTTTTCTCTATGTATATCTAATAGAGTAGAAGGAGAATATCTATGTTCTGGCTATCTGTCTGTCTCTCTATCAGGAGAAGTTATAGGCTAGTGTGTGAATCCGTCAGTCTCACTTTCCATCTATCTAAAGGAGGAGTAGAAAGAGTCTATTCCGTTTGTCTATTTATTATCTAATGGAGAAGGCGACTAGTGTGTCTCTCTACCTACTTAATTGAGGATTGGGAGGAGGCAATTTTGTGTGTAGGTTTGTGTGTGTGTGTGTGTGTGTGTGTGTGTGTGTGTGTGTGTGTCTGTCTATGTATGTATCTGTCTACCTATATAATGGATGAGGAGGAGGAGGTTAGGATATATGGGTGTTTCTCATTGGATGAAGAGGCTAGTGTGTCTGTCTGTCTATATATTTGTCTCTCTCTGTAATGGAGGAAGCCTCCCTTTATTAGACCCAGCTGGAGGGATGCCAATTCCCACCCTGAAGCAGCAGAGGGTGCCCTCATTGCACGCCGAGGGGGACACTGGATGGAAATCCACAGGCTTCCCTGGACAGCACGTGCATCCCTCTTCCTCCCTCTCTGTAGGCGCCACCGCCACTCCACCCGCCTCCCCGCCCCCTGACCAGCCCGCACTTGCCTCCCGGGAGCCGGAAAACACCCAGATGTGTACCTCGTGTACCTAGGGTAGCAGAGACCAACCCTAGGACCGGTCAACGGGGAGATCTGAGCAAATACACGGGCTCGGTGGAGCAGCCCCGCCTCCTCAATGCAACACCTAAGAACACCGCGCCTGCCTCCGGGACACAGGCTGAGCTGGAAACATGCATATTGGGAACCTGGGGAAGGAGAGGCCGCCCCCAGGCCAGGCGCTTGTGGAGATGGGAGCCAAATGATCGGCTCACCCGAGGCAGTCCTCTCGAAGCGACATCCCTGTCCCCTGAACACACCTCGACAGCTTCCTAGGACCTGGCTGACAAGGACAACTCAATCCCGCACACCTGGGGTAGCAGAGGCCGCCCCGAGGCCAGGAGAGGGGGCGATGGGAGGAAATTGATCGATTCGCCGAGGCATCCACCTTAGAAGCTCTGCCGCTTCCGTAGCTGCCGCTGACCTCTTCCAATTTCCTTACCACGCCTGCTGCCCCGAGCAGGCTAACTTCAAAGCTTCAGTCCGTCGAAATTGGGGGAGTGGAGGTCGCCCCCAGGCAAGGCAGCTAGGGACATGGGATAAAATCCTATGTCTCGCCAGTGGCACACATGTCGCCGATCGCCGCCGCTGAAGCCCGTCCCCAGACTGCACCCCGCCTCTCGAGTGTCAGTCTGTCTGACTGCCTTGCTGATTGCCTATTTATTGGAGGATGTGAGAGGGTAGACTATGTATGGGTCTGCCTATATATCTACTGGTGGAGGAGGCGAATATTATGTCTCTCCATTTGCCTGCCTCTCTATCTATCTATCTCTCTATCTATCTGTCTATCTATCAATCTATGTAAAAATCGACCTATGTAGTGCAGGCACAGCAGTAGGCAAGTGTGTCTTTTGATTTGTGTGTCTGTTGGAGGAGAAAGTTAGTGTTTCTATCTCCCTATCTACCTATTTTAGGAAGAGGATGATGCAAGCGTGTGTGTGTGTGTGTGCGTGCGGGTCTCTTTATCAAAGTATGTGTAACTGAAAGGGGAAGGGCCTACTGTGTCTGTCTAACAGTCTATGTGTGCATCTAATGGAGGAGGAGTAAGCTAGTAAGTCTCTCTGTCTATATATGAGATATCTATCTATGCAGCTGTATGTATTCGAGAAGAAGGAGGAGGCTAGAGTGTCTATGTCTTTCTGTCAGAGCAGGAGAAGAGTAGTGTGTCTGTCTGTCTGTGTGTCTGTGAGTGTGTCTCTATTTATATCAAATGGAGAAGAAGAAATATTCCCATGTGTCTGGCTATCTCTCAGTATCTCTAACAGGAGAAGGTAGCGGCTACTGGGTGTATCGGTCAATCTCACTTTCCATGTATCTAATGGAGGAGGAGAAAGAATGTATTAAGTTTGTCTATCTATTATCTAATGGAGGAGGAGATTAGTGTGTCTCTCTACCTACTTAATTCAGGAGTAAGAGGAGGCTAGGTGTGTGTGTTTGTGTGTGTGTGTGTGTCTGCCTATGTATGTATCTGTCTACCTATATAATGGATGAGGAGGAGGAAGTTAGGATATACGGCTGTTTCTCAATGGATGAAGAGGCTAGTGTGTCTGTCTGTCTCTTTATTTGTCTCTCTGTCTATCTAAAGGAGGAAGCCTCCCAGTATTCGACCCACCTGGAGGGATGCCAATTGCCACCCTGAAGCAGCAGAGGGCGCCCTCATTGCAGGCCCAGGGGAACACTGGATGGAAATCTGCAGGCTTGCCTGGGCAGCCCGTGCATCCCGCTTCAGCCCTCTCTGTAGCTGCCCCCGCCCCGCCCCCGCCCCGCCCCCTGACCACCCCGCACTCGCTTCCCGGGACCTGGAAAACACAGAGATGAGCACCTCGTGGACCTAGGGTAGTAGAGGCCTACCCCAGGACCAGCCAAGAGGGAGATCTGAACATATACACGGGCTCGGTGAGTCAGCCCCGACTTCTTAATGCAGACCCTGATCACACCGCGCCGGCCTCGGGTGGGCTGGCTGAGCTGGAAACTTGCATACTCTGAACCTGGCGCAGGAGAGGCCGCCCCCAGGCCAGGCGCTTGTGGAGATGGGAGCAAACTGATCGGCTCACCCGAGGCAGTCCGCTCCCCGCGACGTCCGTGTCCCTTGGGATCACCTGGACAGCCTCCCAGGACCTGGCTGACAAGGAGAATTAATTGCCGCACACCTGGGGTAGCAGAGGCCACCCCGAGGCCAGGAGAGGTGGGACGGTAGGAAAATGACCGACTCGCCGAGGCATCCCTCTTGCGTTCTGGGCCGCCTCCATATCTGCCGCTGACCACTTCCCCTGTCCCTCCCTCGCCGGCTCCCAGGAGCAGGCTGACTTCAAAGGCTTTCGTCCGCCGAACTTGGGTTAGTGGAGGCAGCCCACTGGCAAGGCAGCTAGCGACATGGGAGAAAATCCTCTGGTTCACCAGGGGCACCCTATTCCCCGGGCCCCGCCGCCGAACCACGTAGCCAGACGGCACCCCGCCTCTGGTGTGTCTGTCTGTTTGACTGCTTGCCTGACTGACTATCTATTGGAGGATGGTTGAAGCTAGTCTATGTGTGTGTCTGTCTGTTTCTCCAACGGAGGAAGAGGCGACTAGTGTGTCTCTCTATTTGCCTGCCTCTCTATCGATCTGGCTAGCTCTCTATCTATGTGGGGAGGCATAGCAGGAAGCTAGTGTGTCATTTACTTTTCTGTCTGTTGGAGTAGAATTTTAGTGCGTCTATATAGCTATCTAGCTCTTTGAGGAAGAGGAGAAGGCTTGTGTGTGTGTGTTTGTGTGTGTGCGCGCGTGCTCGTGGGGATCTGTCTATTTATGTATCTGTATCTAAAGGGTGAGGAGGCTACTGTATCTGTCTATCAGTCTATGTATGTATCTGATGGAGGAAGAGTAGGCTAGTATGTCTGTCTGGCTGTCTATTATCAGATATGTATGTATGTACCTATACCTAATGGAAAAAAATGAGGAGGCTTGATTATCTATCCCTCGGTCTGTCAGAGGAGGAGCAGACTAGTGTTTGTCTCTCTGTGTGTCTTGGAGTTTTCTCTATGTATATCTAATAGAGTAGAAGGAGAATATCTATGTTCTGGCTATCTGTCTGTCTCTCTAACAGGAGAAGTTATAGGCTAGTGTGTGAATCCGTCAGTCTCACTTTCCATCTATCTAAAGGAGGAGTAGAAAGAGTCTATTCCGTTTGTCTATTTATTATCTAATGGAGAAGGCGACTAGTGTGTCTCTCTACCTACTTAATTGAGGATTGGGAGGAGGCAAGGTTGTGTGTAGGTTTGTGTGTGTGTGTGTGTGTGTGTGTGTGTGTGTGTGTCTGTCTATGTATGTATCTGTCTACCTATATAATGGGTGAGGAGGTGGAGGTTAGGATATATGGGTGTTTCTCATTGGATGAAGAGGCTAGTGTGTCTGTCTGTCTATATATTTGTCTCTCTCTGTAATGGAGGAAGCCTCCCTTTATTAGACCCAGCTGGAGGGATGCCAATTCCCACCCTGAAGCAGCAGAGGGTGCCCTCATTGCACGCCGTGGGGGACACTGGATGGAAATCCACAGGCTTCCCTGGACAGCACGTGCATCCCTCTTCCTCCCTCTCTGTAGGCGCCACCGCCACTCCACCCGCCTCCCCGCCCCCTGACCAGCCCGCACTTGCCTCCCGGGAGCCGGAAAACACCCAGATGTGTACCTCGTGTACCTAGGGTAGCAGAGACCAACCCTAGGACCGGTCAACGGGGAGATCTGAGCAAATACACAGGCTCGGTGGAGCAGCCCCGCCTCCTCAATGCAACCCCTAAGAACACCGCGCCTGCCTCCGGGACACAGGCTGAGCTGGAAACATGCATATTGGGAACCTGGGGAAGGAGAGGCCGCCCCCAGGCCAGGCGCTTGTGGAGATGGGAGCCAACTGATCGGCTCACCCGAGGCAGTCCTCTCGAAGCGACATCCCTGTCCCCTGAACACACCTCGACAGCTTCCTAGGACCTGGCTGACAAGGACAACTCAATCCCGCACACCTGGGGTAGCAGAGGCCGCCCCGAGGCCAGGAGAGGGGGCGATGGGAGGAAATTGATCGATTCGCCGAGGCATCCACCTTAGAAGCTCTGCCGCTTCCGTAGCTGCCGCTGACCTCTTCCAATTTCCTTACCACGCCTGCTGCCCCGAGCAGGCTAACTTCAAAGCTTCAGTCCGTCGAAATTGGGGGAGTGGAGGTCGCCCCCAGGCAAGGCAGCTAGGGACATGGGATAAAATCCTATGTCTCGCCAGTGGCACACATGTCCCCGATCGCCGCCGCTGAAGCCCGTCCCCAGACTGCACCCCGCCTCTCGAGTGTCAGTCTGTCTGACTGCCTTGCTGATTGCCTATTTATTGGAGGATGTGAGAGGCTAGACTATGTGTGGGTCTGCCTATATATCTACTGGTGGAGGAGGCGAATATTATGTCTCTCCATTTGCCTGCCTCTCTATCTATCTATCTCTCTATCTATCTATCAATCTATGTAAAAATCGACCTATGTAGTGCAGGCACAGCAGTAGGCAAGTGTGTCTTTTGATTTGTGTGTCTGTTGGAGGAGAAAGTTAGTGTTTCTATCTCCCTATCTACCTATTTTAGGAAGAGGATGATGCAAGTGTGTGTGTGTGTGTGTGCGTGCGGGTCTCTTTATCAAAGTATGTGTAACTGAAAGGGGAAGGGCCTACTGTGTCTGTCTAACAGTCTATGTGTGCATCTAATGGAGGAGGAGTAAGCTAGTAAGTCTCTCTGTCTATATATGAGATATCTATCTATGCAGCTGTATGTATTCGAGAAGAAGGAGGAGGCTAGAGTGTCTATGTCTTTCTGTCAGAGCAGGAGAAGAGTAGTGTGTCTGTCTGTCTGTGTGTCTGTGAGTGTGTCTCTATTTATATCAAATGGAGAAGAAGAAATATTCCCATGTGTCTGGCTATCTCTCAGTATCTCTAACAGGAGAAGGTAGCGGCTACTGGGTGTATCGGTCAATCTCACTTTCCATCTATCTAATGGAGGAGGAGAAAGAATGTATTAAGTTTGTCTATCTATTATCTAATGGAGGAGGAGATTAGTGTGTCTCTCTACCTACTTAATTCAGGAGTAAGAGGAGGCTAGGTGTGTGTGTTTGTGTGTGTGTGTGTCTGCCTATGTATGTATCTGTCTACCTATATAATGGATGAGGAGGAGGAAGCTAGGATATACGGCTGTTTCTCAATGGATGAAGAGGCTAGTGTGTCTGTCTGTCTCTTTATTTGTCTCTCTGTCTATCTAAAGGAGGAAGCCTCCCAGTATTCGACCCACCTGGAGGGATGCCAATTGCCACCCTGAAGCAGCAGAGGGCGCCCTCATTGCAGGCCCAGGGGAACACTGGATGGAAATCTGCAGGCTTGCCTGGGCAGCCCATGCATCCCGCTTCAGCCCTCTCTGTAGCTGCCCCCGCCCCGCCCCCGCCCCTCCCCCGCCCCGCCACCTGACCACCCCGCACTCGCTTACCGGGACCTGGAAAACACAGAGATGAGCACCTCGTGGACCTAGGGTAGTAGAGGCCTACCCCAGGACCAGCCAAGAGGGAGATCTGAACATATACACGGGCTCGGTGAGTCAGCCCCGACTTCTTAATGCAGACACTGATCACACCGCGCCGGCCTCGGGTGGGCTGGCTGAGCTGGAAACTTGCATACTCTGAACCTGGCGCAGGAGAGGCCGCCCCCAGGCCAGGCGCTTGTGGAGATGGGAGCAAACTGATCGGCTCACCCGAGGCAGTCCGCTCCCCGCGACGTCCGTGTCCCTTGGGATCACCTGGACAGCCTCCCAGGACCTGGCTGACAAGGAGAATTAATTGCCGCACACCTGGGGTAGCAGAGGCCACCCCGAGGCCAGGAGAGGTGGGACGGTAGGAAAATGACCGACTCGCCGAGGCATCCCTCTTGCGTTCTGGGCCGCCTCCATATCTGCCGCTGACCACTTCCCCTGTCCCTCCCTCGCCGGCTCCCAGGAGCAGGCTGACTTCAAAGGCTTTCGTCCGCCGAACTTGGGTTAGTGGAGGCAGCCCACTGGCAAGGCAGCTAGCGACATGGGAGAAAATCCTCTGGTTCACCAGGGGCACCCTATTCCCCGGGCCCCGCCGCCGAACCACGTAGCCAGACGGCACCCCGCCTCTGGTGTGTCTGTCTGTTTGACTGCTTGCCTGACTGACTATCTATTGGAGGATGGTTGAAGCTAGTCTATGTGTGTGTCTGTCTGTTTCTCCAACGGAGGAAGAGGCGACTATTGTGTCTCTCTATTTGCCTGCCTCTCTATCGATCTGGCTAGCTCTCTATCTATGTGGGGAGGCATAGCAGGAAGCTAGTGTGTCATTTACTTTTCTGTCTGTTGGAGTAGAATTTTAGTGCGTCTATATAGCTATCTAGCTCTTTGAGGAAGAGGAGAAGGCTTGTGTGTGTGTGTTTGTGTGTGTGCGCGCGTGCTCGTGGGGATCTGTCTATTTATGTATCTGTATCTAAAGGGTGAGGAGGCTACTGTATCTGTCTATCAGTCTATGTATGTATCTGATGGAGGAAGAGTAGGCTAGTATGTCTGTCTGGCTGTCTATTATCAGATATGTATGTATGTACCTATACCTAATGGAAAAAAATGAGGAGGCTTGATTATCTATCCCTCGGTCTGTCAGAGGAGGAGCAGACTAGTGTTTGTCTCTCTGTGTGTCTTGGAGTTTTCTCTATGTATATCTAATAGAGTAGAAGGAGAATATCTATGTTCTGGCTATCTGTCTGTCTCTCTATCAGGAGAAGTTATAGGCTAGTGTGTGAATCCGTCAGTCTCACTTTCCATCTATCTAAAGGAGGAGTAGAAAGAGTCTATTCCGTTTGTCTATTTATTATCTAATGGAGAAGGCGACTAGTGTGTCTCTCTACCTACTTAATTGAGGATTGGGAGGAGGCAATTTTGTGTGTAGGTTTGTGTGTGTGTGTGTGTGTGTGTGTGTGTGTGTGTGTGTGTGTCTGTCTATGTATGTATCTGTCTACCTATATAATGGATGAGGAGGAGGAGGTTAGGATATATGGGTGTTTCTCATTGGATGAAGAGGCTAGTGTGTCTGTCTGTCTATATATTTGTCTCTCTCTGTAATGGAGGAAGCCTCCCTTTATTAGACCCAGCTGGAGGGATGCCAATTCCCACCCTGAAGCAGCAGAGGGTGCCCTCATTGCACGCCGAGGGGGACACTGGATGGAAATCCACAGGCTTCCCTGGACAGCACGTGCATCCCTCTTCCTCCCTCTCTGTAGGCGCCACCGCCACTCCACCCGCCTCCCCGCCCCCTGACCAGCCCGCACTTGCCTCCCGGGAGCCGGAAAACACCCAGATGTGTACCTCGTGTACCTAGGGTAGCAGAGACCAACCCTAGGACCGGTCAACGGGGAGATCTGAGCAAATACACGGGCTCGGTGGAGCAGCCCCGCCTCCTCAATGCAACACCTAAGAACACCGCGCCTGCCTCCGGGACACAGGCTGAGCTGGAAACATGCATATTGGGAACCTGGGGAAGGAGAGGCCGCCCCCAGGCCAGGCGCTTGTGGAGATGGGAGCCAAATGATCGGCTCACCCGAGGCAGTCCTCTCGAAGCGACATCCCTGTCCCCTGAACACACCTCGACAGCTTCCTAGGACCTGGCTGACAAGGACAACTCAATCCCGCACACCTGGGGTAGCAGAGGCCGCCCCGAGGCCAGGAGAGGGGGCGATGGGAGGAAATTGATCGATTCGCCGAGGCATCCACCTTAGAAGCTCTGCCGCTTCCGTAGCTGCCGCTGACCTCTTCCAATTTCCTTACCACGCCTGCTGCCCCGAGCAGGCTAACTTCAAAGCTTCAGTCCGTCGAAATTGGGGGAGTGGAGGTCGCCCCCAGGCAAGGCAGCTAGGGACATGGGATAAAATCCTATGTCTCGCCAGTGGCACACATGTCCCCGATCGCCGCCGCTGAAGCCCGTCCCCAGACTGCACCCCGCCTCTCGAGTGTCAGTCTGTCTGACTGCCTTGCTGATTGCCTATTTATTGGAGGATGTGAGAGGCTAGACTATGTATGGGTCTGCCTATATATCTACTGGTGGAGGAGGCGAATATTATGTCTCTCCATTTGCCTGCCTCTCTATCTATCTATCTGTCTATCTATCTATCAATCTATGTAAAAATCGACCTATGTAGTGCAGGCACAGCAGTAGGCAAGTGTGTCTTTTGATTTGTGTGTCTGTTGGAGGAGAAAGTTAGTGTTTCTATCTCCCTATCTACGTATTTTAGGAAGAGGATGATGCAAGCGTGTGTGTGTGTGTGTGCGTGCGGGTCTCTTTATCAAAGTATGTGTAACTGAAAGGGGAAGGGCCTACTGTGTCTGTCTAACAGTCTATGTGTGCATCTAATGGAGGAGGAGTAAGCTAGTAAGTCTCTCTGTCTATATATGAGATATCTATCTATGCAGCTGTATGTATTCGAGAAGAAGGAGGAGGCTAGAGTGTCTATGTCTTTCTGTCAGAGCAGGAGAAGAGTAGTGTGTCTGTCTGTCTGTGTGTCTGTGAGTGTGTCTCTATTTATATCAAATGGAGAAGAAGAAATATTCCCATGTGTCTGGCTATCTCTCAGTATCTCTAACAGGAGAAGGTAGCGGCTACTGGGTGTATCGGTCAATCTCACTTTCCATGTATCTAATGGAGGAGGAGAAAGAATGTATTAAGTTTGTCTATCTATTATCTAATGGAGGAGGAGATTAGTGTGTCTCTCTACCTACTTAATTCAGGAGTAAGAGGAGGCTAGGTGTGTGTGTTTGTGTGTGTGTGTGTGTCTGCCTATGTATGTATCTGTCTACCTATATAATGGATGAGGAGGAGGAAGTTAGGATATACGGCTGTTTCTCAATGGATGAAGAGGCTAGTGTGTCTGTCTGTCTCTTTATTTGTCTCTCTGTCTATCTAAAGGAGGAAGCCTCCCAGTATTCGACCCACCTGGAGGGATGCCAATTGCCACCCTGAAGCAGCAGAGGGCGCCCTCATTGCAGGCCCAGGGGAACACTGGATGGAAATCTGCAGGCTTGCCTGGGCAGCCCGTGCATCCCGCTTCAGCCCTCTCTGTAGCTGCCCCCGCCCCGCCCCCGCCCCGCCCCCTGACCACCCCGCACTCGCTTCCCGGGACCTGGAAAACACAGAGATGAGCACCTCGTGGACCTAGGGTAGTAGAGGCCTACCCCAGGACCAGCCAAGAGGGAGATCTGAACATATACACGGGCTCGGTGAGTCAGCCCCGACTTCTTAATGCAGACCCTGATCACACCGCGCCGGCCTCGGGTGGGCTGGCTGAGCTGGAAACTTGCATACTCTGAACCTGGCGCAGGAGAGGCCGCCCCCAGGACAGGCGCTTGTGGAGATGGGAGCAAACTGATCGGCTCACCCGAGGCAGTCCGCTCCCCGCGACGTCCGTGTCCCTTGGGATCACCTGGACAGCCTCCCAGGACCTGGCTGACAAGGAGAATTAATTGCCGCACACCTGGGGTAGCAGAGGCCACCCCGAGGCCAGGAGAGGTGGGACGGTAGGAAAATGACCGACTCGCCGAGGCATCCCTCTTGCGTTCTGGGCCGCCTCCATATCTGCCGCTGACCACTTCCCCTGTCCCTCCCTCGCCGGCTCCCAGGAGCAGGCTGACTTCAAAGGCTTTCGTCCGCCGAACTTGGGTTAGTGGAGGCAGCCCACTGGCAAGGCAGCTAGCGACATGGGAGAAAATCCTCTGGTTCACCAGGGGCACCCTATTCCCCGGGCCCCGCCGCCGAACCACGTAGCCAGACGGCACCCCGCCTCTGGTGTGTCTGTCTGTTTGACTGCTTGCCTGACTGACTATCTATTGGAGGATGGTTGAAGCTAGTCTATGTGTGTGTCTGTCTGTTTCTCCAACGGAGGAAGAGGCGACTAGTGTGTCTCTCTATTTGCCTGCCTCTCTATCGATCTGGCTAGCTCTCTATCTATGTGGGGAGGCATAGCAGGAAGCTAGTGTGTCATTTACTTTTCTGTCTGTTGGAGTAGAATTTTAGTGCGTCTATATAGCTATCTAGCTCTTTGAGGAAGAGGAGAAGGCTTGTGTGTGTGTGTTTGTGTGTGTGCGCGCGTGCTCGTGGGGATCTGTCTATTTATGTATCTGTATGTAAAGGGTGAGGAGGCTACTGTATCTGTCTATCAGTCTATGTATGTATCTGATGGAGGAAGAGTAGGCTAGTATGTCTGTCTGGCTGTCTATTATCAGATATGTATGTATGTACCTATACCTAATGGAAAAAAATGAGGAGGCTTGATTATCTATCCCTCGGTCTGTCAGAGGAGGAGCAGACTAGTGTTTGTCTCTCTGTGTGTCTTGGAGTTTTCTCTATGTATATCTAATAGAGTAGAAGGAGAATATCTATGTTCTGGCTATCTGTCTGTCTCTCTAACAGGAGAAGTTATAGGCTAGTGTGTGAATCCGTCAGTCTCACTTTCCATCTATCTAAAGGAGGAGTAGAAAGAGTCTGTTCCGTTTGTCTATTTATTATCTAATGGAGAAGGCGACTAGTGTGTCTCTCTACCTACTTAATTGAGGATTGGGAGGAGGCAAGGTTGTGTGTAGGTTTGTGTGTGTGTGTGTGTGTGTGTGTGTGTGTGTGTGTGTGTCTGTCTATGTATGTATCTGTCTACCTATATAATGGATGAGGAGGAGGAGGTTAGGATATATGGGTGTTTCTCATTGGATGAAGAGGCTAGTGTGTCTGTCTGTCTATATATTTGTCTCTCTCTGTAATGGAGGAAGCCTCCCTTTATTAGACCCAGCTGGAGGGATGCCAATTCCCACCCTGAAGCAGCAGAGGGTGCCCTCATTGCACGCCGAGGGGGACACTGGATGGAAATCCACAGGCTTCCCTGGACAGCACGTGCATCCCTCTTCCTCCCTCTCTGTAGGCGCCACCGCCACTCCACCCGCCTCCCCGCCCCCTGACCAGCCCGCACTTGCCTCCCGGGAGCCGGAAAACACCCAGATGTGTACCTCGTGTACCTAGGGTAGCAGAGACCAACCCTAGGACCGGTCAACGGGGAGATCTGAGCAAATACACGGGCTCGGTGGAGCAGCCCCGCCTCCTCAATGCAACCCCTAAGAACACCGCGCCTGCCTCCGGGACACAGGCTGAGCTGGAAACATGCATATTGGGAACCTGGGGAAGGAGAGGCCGCCCCCAGGCCAGGCGCTTGTGGAGATGGGAGCCAACTGATCGGCTCACCCGAGGCAGTCCTCTCGAAGCGACATCCCTGTCCCCTGAACACACCTCGACAGCTTCCTAGGACCTGGCTGACAAGGACAACTCAATCCCGCACACCTGGGGTAGCAGAGGCCGCCCCGAGGCCAGGAGAGGGGGCGATGGGAGGAAATTGATCGATTCGCCGAGGCATCCACCTTAGAAGCTCTGCCGCTTCCGTAGCTGCCGCTGACCTCTTCCAATTTCCTTACCACGCCTGCTGCCCCGAGCAGGCTAACTTCAAAGCTTCAGTCCGTCGAAATTGGGGGAGTGGAGGTCGCCCCCAGGCAAGGCAGCTAGGGACATGGGATAAAATCCTATGTCTCGCCAGTGGCACACATGTCCCCGATCGCCGCCGCTGAAGCCCGTCCCCAGACTGCACCCCGCCTCTCGAGTGTCAGTCTGTCTGACTGCCTTGCTGATTGCCTATTTATTGGAGGATGTGAGAGGCTAGACTATGTGTGGGTCTGCCTATATATCTACTGGTGGAGGAGGCGAATATTATGTCTCTCCATTTGCCTGCCTCTCTATCTATCTATCTCTCTATCCATCTATCAATCTATGTAAAAATCGACCTATGTAGTGCAGGCACAGCAGTAGGCAAGTGTGTCTTTTGATTTGTGTGTCTGTTGGAGGAGAAAGTTAGTGTTTCTATCTCCCTATCTACCTATTTTAGGAAGAGGATGATGCAAGCGTGTGTGTGTGTGTGTGCGTGCGGGTCTCTTTATCAAAGTATGTGTAACTGAAAGGGGAAGGGCCTACTGTGTCTGTCTAACAGTCTATGTGTGCATCTAATGGAGGAGGAGTAAGCTAGTAAGTCTCTCTGTCTATATATGAGATATCTATCTATGCAGCTGTATGTATTCGAGAAGAAGGAGGAGGCTAGAGTGTCTATGTCTTTCTGTCAGAGCAGGAGAAGAGTAGTGTGTCTGTCTGTCTGTGTGTCTGTGAGTGTGTCTCTATTTATATCAAATGGAGAAGAAGAAATATTCCCATGTGTCTGGCTATCTCTCAGTATCTCTAACAGGAGAAGGTAGCGGCTACTGGGTGTATCGGTCAATCTCACTTTCCATGTATCTAATGGAGGAGGAGAAAGAATGTATTAAGTTTGTCTATCTATTATCTAATGGAGGAGGAGATTAGTGTGTCTCTCTACCTACTTAATTCAGGAGTAAGAGGAGGCTAGGTGTGTGTGTTTGTGTGTGTGTGTGTCTGCCTATGTATGTATCTGTCTACCTATATAATGGATGAGGAGGAGGAAGCTAGGATATACGGCTGTTTCTCAATGGATGAAGAGGCTAGTGTGTCTGTCTGTCTCTTTATTTGTCTCTCTGTCTATCTAAAGGAGGAAGCCTCCCAGTATTCGACCCACCTGGAGGGATGCCAATTGCCACCCTGAAGCAGCAGAGGGCGCCCTCATTGCAGGCCCAGGGGAACACTGGATGGAAATCTGCAGGCTTGCCTGGGCAGCCCGTGCATCCCGCTTCAGCCCTCTCTGTAGCTGCCCCCGCCCCGCCCCCGCCCCTCCCCCGCCCCGCCACCTGACCACCCCGCACTCGCTTCCCGGGACCTGGAAAACACAGAGATGAGCACCTCGTGGACCTAGGGTAGTAGAGGCCTACCCCAGGACCAGCCAAGAGGGAGATCTGAACATATACACGGGCTCGGTGAGTCAGCCCCGACTTCTTAATGCAGACCCTGATCACACCGCGCCGGCCTCGGGTGGGCTGGCTGAGCTGGAAACTTGCATACTCTGAACCTGGCGCAGGAGAGGCCGCCCCCAGGACAGGCGCTTGTGGAGATGGGAGCAAACTGATCGGCTCACCCGAGGCAGTCCGCTCCCCGCGACGTCCGTGTCCCTTGGGATCACCTGGACAGCCTCCCAGGACCTGGCTGACAAGGAGAATTAATTGCCGCACACCTGGGGTAGCAGAGGCCACCCCGAGGCCAGGAGAGGTGGGACGGTAGGAAAATGACCGACTCGCCGAGGCATCCCTCTTGCGTTCTGGGCCGCCTCCATATCTGCCGCTGACCACTTCCCCTGTCCCTCCCTCGCCGGCTCCCAGGAGCAGGCTGACTTCAAAGGCTTTCGTCCGCCGAACTTGGGTTAGTGGAGGCAGCCCACTGGCAAGGCAGCTAGCGACATGGGAGAAAATCCTCTGGTTCACCAGGGGCACCCTATTCCCCGGGCCCCGCCGCCGAACCACGTAGCCAGACGGCACCCCGCCTCTGGTGTGTCTGTCTGTTTGACTGCTTGCCTGACTGACTATCTATTGGAGGATGGTTGAAGCTAGTCTATGTGTGTGTCTGTCTGTTTCTCCAACGGAGGAAGAGGCGACTAGTGTGTCTCTCTATTTGCCTGCCTCTCTATCGATCTGGCTAGCTCTCTATCTATGTGGGGAGGCATAGCAGGAAGCTAGTGTGTCATTTACTTTTCTGTCTGTTGGAGTAGAATTTTAGTGCGTCTATATAGCTATCTAGCTCTTTGAGGAAGAGGAGAAGGCTTGTGTGTGTGTGTTTGTGTGTGTGCGCGCGTGCTCGTGGGGATCTGTCTATTTATGTATCTGTATCTAAAGGGTGAGGAGGCTACTGTATCTGTCTATCAGTCTATGTATGTATCTGATGGAGGAAGAGTAGGCTAGTATGTCTGTCTGGCTGTCTATTATCAGATATGTATGTATGTACCTATACCTAATGGAAAAAAATGAGGAGGCTTGATTATCTATCCCTCGGTCTGTCAGAGGAGGAGCAGACTAGTGTTTGTCTCTCTGTGTGTCTTGGAGTTTTCTCTATGTATATCTAATAGAGTAGAAGGAGAATATCTATGTTCTGGCTATCTGTCTGTCTCTCTAACAGGAGAAGTTATAGGCTAGTGTGTGAATCCGTCAGTCTCACTTTCCATCTATCTAAAGGAGGAGTAGAAAGAGTCTATTCCGTTTGTCTATTTATTATCTAATGGAGAAGGCGACTAGTGTGTCTCTCTACCTACTTAATTGAGGATTGGGAGGAGGCAAGGTTGTGTGTAGGTTTGTGTGTGTGTGTGTGTGTGTGTGTGTGTGTGTGTGTGTGTGTCTGTCTATGTATGTATCTGTCTACCTATATAATGGATGAGGAGGTGGAGGTTAGGATATATGGGTGTTTCTCATTGGATGAAGAGGCTAGTGTGTCTGTCTGTCTATATATTTGTCTCTCTCTGTAATGGAGGAAGCCTCCCTTTATTAGACCCAGCTGGAGGGATGCCAATTCCCACCCTGAAGCAGCAGAGGGTGCCCTCATTGCACGCCGAGGGGGACACTGGATGGAAATCCACAGGCTTCCCTGGACAGCACGTGCATCCCTCTTCCTCCCTCTCTGTAGGCGCCACCGCCACTCCACCCGCCTCCCCGCCCCCTGACCAGCCCGCACTTGCCTCCCGGGAGCCGGAAAACACCCAGATGTGTACCTCGTGTACCTAGGGTAGCAGAGACCAACCCTAGGACCGGTCAACGGGGAGATCTGAGCAAATACACGGGCTCGGTGGAGCAGCCCCGCCTCCTCAATGCAACCCCTAAGAACACCGCGCCTGCCTCCGGGACACAGGCTGAGCTGGAAACATGCATATTGGGAACCTGGGGAAGGAGAGGCCGCCCCCAGGCCAGGCGCTTGTGGAGATGGGAGCCAACTGATCGGCTCACCCGAGGCAGTCCTCTCGAAGCGACATCCCTGTCCCCTGAACACACCTCGACAGCTTCCTAGGACCTGGCTGACAAGGACAACTCAATCCCGCACACCTGGGGTAGCAGAGGCCGCCCCGAGGCCAGGAGAGGGGGCGATGGGAGGAAATTGATCGATTCGCCGAGGCATCCACCTTAGAAGCTCTGCCGCTTCCGTAGCTGCCGCTGACCTCTTCCAATTTCCTTACCACGCCTGCTGCCCCGAGCAGGCTAACTTCAAAGCTTCAGTCCGTCGAAATTGGGGGAGTGGAGGTCGCCCCCAGGCAAGGCAGCTAGGGACATGGGATAAAATCCTATGTCTCGCCAGTGGCACACATGTCCCCGATCGCCGCCGCTGAAGCCCGTCCCCAGACTGCACCCCGCCTCTCGAGTGTCAGTCTGTCTGACTGCCTTGCTGATTGCCTATTTATTGGAGGATGTGAGAGGCTAGACTATGTGTGGGTCTGCCTATATATCTACTGGTGGAGGAGGCGAATATTATGTCTCTCCATTTGCCTGCCTCTCTATCTATCTATCTATCTCTCTATCTATCTATCATTCTATGTAAAAATCGACCTATGTAGTGCAGGCACAGCAGTAGGCAAGTGTGTCTTTTGATTTGTGTGTCTGTTGGAGGAGAAAGTTAGTGTTTCTATCTCCCTATCTACCTATTTTAGGAAGAGGATGATGCAAGCGTGTGTGTGTGTGTGTGCGTGCGGGTCTCTTTATCAAAGTATGTGTAACTGAAAGGGGAAGGGCCTACTGTGTCTGTCTAACAGTCTATGTGTGCATCTAATGGAGGAGGAGTAAGCTAGTAAGTCTCTCTGTCTATATATGAGATATCTATCTATGCAGCTGTATGTATTCGAGAAGAAGGAGGAGGCTAGAGTGTCTATGTCTTTCTGTCAGAGCAGGAGAAGAGTAGTGTGTCTGTCTGTCTGTGTGTCTGTGAGTGTGTCTCTATTTATATCAAATGGAGAAGAAGAAATATTCCCATGTGTCTGGCTATCTCTCAGTATCTCTAACAGGAGAAGGTAGCGGCTACTGGGTGTATCGGTCAATCTCACTTTCCATGTATCTAATGGAGGAGGAGAAAGAATGTATTAAGTTTGTCTATCTATTATCTAATGGAGGAGGAGATTAGTGTGTCTCTCTACCTACTTAATTCAGGAGTAAGAGGAGGCTAGGTGTGTGTGTTTGTGTGTGTGTGTGTGTCTGCCTATGTATGTATCTGTCTACCTATATAATGGATGAGGAGGAGGAAGTTAGGATATACGGCTGTTTCTCAATGGATGAAGAGGCTAGTGTGTCTGTCTGTCTCTTTATTTGTCTCTCTGTCTATCTAAAGGAGGAAGCCTCCCAGTATTCGACCCACCTGGAGGGATGCCAATTGCCACCCTGAAGCAGCAGAGGGCGCCCTCATTGCAGGCCCAGGGGAACACTGGATGGAAATCTGCAGGCTTGCCTGGGCAGCCCGTGCATCCCGCTTCAGCCCTCTCTGTAGCTGCCCCCGCCCCGCCCCCGCCCCGCCCCCTGACCACCCCGCACTCGCTTCCCGGGACCTGGAAAACACAGAGATGAGCACCTCGTGGACCTAGGGTAGTAGAGGCCTACCCCAGGACCAGCCAAGAGGGAGATCTGAACATATACACGGGCTCGGTGAGTCAGCCCCGACTTCTTAATGCAGACCCTGATCACACCGCGCCGGCCTCGGGTGGGCTGGCTGAGCTGGAAACTTGCATACTCTGAACCTGGCGCAGGAGAGGCCGCCCCCAGGACAGGCGCTTGTGGAGATGGGAGCAAACTGATCGGCTCACCCGAGGCAGTCCGCTCCCCGCGACGTCCGTGTCCCTTGGGATCACCTGGACAGCCTCCCAGGACCTGGCTGACAAGGAGAATTAATTGCCGCACACCTGGGGTAGCAGAGGCCACCCCGAGGCCAGGAGAGGTGGGACGGTAGGAAAATGACCGACTCGCCGAGGCATCCCTCTTGCGTTCTGGGCCGCCTCCATATCTGCCGCTGACCACTTCCCCTGTCCCTCCCTCGCCGGCTCCCAGGAGCAGGCTGACTTCAAAGGCTTTCGTCCGCCGAACTTGGGTTAGTGGAGGCAGCCCACTGGCAAGGCAGCTAGCGACATGGGAGAAAATCCTCTGGTTCACCAGGGGCACCCTATTCCCCGGGCCCCGCCGCCGAACCACGTAGCCAGACGGCACCCCGCCTCTGGTGTGTCTGTCTGTTTGACTGCTTGCCTGACTGACTATCTATTGGAGGATGGTTGAAGCTAGTCTATGTGTGTGTCTGTCTGTTTCTCCAACGGAGGAAGAGGCGACTAGTGTGTCTCTCTATTTGCCTGCCTCTCTATCGATCTGGCTAGCTCTCTATCTATGTGGGGAGGCATAGCAGGAAGCTAGTGTGTCATTTAATTTTTCTGTCTGTTGGAGTAGAATTTTAGTGCGTCTATATAGCTATCTAGCTCTTTGAGGAAGAGGAGAAGGCTTGTGTGTGTGTGTTTGTGTGTGTGCGCGCGTGCTCGTGGGGATCTGTCTATTTATGTATCTGTATGTAAAGGGTGAGGAGGCTACTGTATCTGTCTATCAGTCTATGTATGTATCTGATGGAGGAAGAGTAGGCTAGTATGTCTGTCTGGCTGTCTATTATCAGATATGTATGTATGTACCTATACCTAATGGAAAAAAATGAGGAGGCTTGATTATCTATCCCTCGGTCTGTCAGAGGAGGAGCAGACTAGTGTTTGTCTCTCTGTGTGTCTTGGAGTTTTCTCTATGTATATCTAATAGAGTAGAAGGAGAATATCTATGTTCTGGCTATCTGTCTGTCTCTCTAACAGGAGAAGTTATAGGCTAGTGTGTGAATCCGTCAGTCTCACTTTCCATCTATCTAAAGGAGGAGTAGAAAGAGTCTGTTCCGTTTGTCTATTTATTATCTAATGGAGAAGGCGACTAGTGTGTCTCTCTACCTACTTAATTGAGGATTGGGAGGAGGCAAGGTTGTGTGTAGGTTTGTGTGTGTGTGTGTGTGTGTGTGTGTGTGTGTGTGTGTCTGTCTATGTATGTATCTGTCTACCTATATAATGGATGAGGAGGAGGAGGTTAGGATATATGGGTGTTTCTCATTGGATGAAGAGGCTAGTGTGTCTGTCTGTCTATATATTTGTCTCTCTCTGTAATGGAGGAAGCCTCCCTTTATTAGACCCAGCTGGAGGGATGCCAATTCCCACCCTGAAGCAGCAGAGGGTGCCCTCATTGCACGCCGAGGGGGACACTGGATGGAAATCCACAGGCTTCCCTGGACAGCACGTGCATCCCTCTTCCTCCCTCTCTGTAGGCGCCACCGCCACTCCACCCGCCTCCCCGCCCCCTGACCAGCCCGCACTTGCCTCCCGGGAGCCGGAAAACACCCAGATGTGTACCTCGTGTACCTAGGGTAGCAGAGACCAACCCTAGGACCGGTCAACGGGGAGATCTGAGCAAATACACGGGCTCGGTGGAGCAGCCCCGCCTCCTCAATGCAACCCCTAAGAACACCGCGCCTGCCTCCGGGACACAGGCTGAGCTGGAAACATGCATATTGGGAACCTGGGGAAGGAGAGGCCGCCCCCAGGCCAGGCGCTTGTGGAGATGGGAGCCAACTGATCGGCTCACCCGAGGCAGTCCTCTCGAAGCGACATCCCTGTCCCCTGAACACACCTCGACAGCTTCCTAGGACCTGGCTGACAAGGACAACTCAATCCCGCACACCTGGGGTAGCAGAGGCCGCCCCGAGGCCAGGAGAGGGGGCGATGGGAGGAAATTGATCGATTCGCCGAGGCATCCACCTTAGAAGCTCTGCCGCTTCCGTAGCTGCCGCTGACCTCTTCCAATTTCCTTACCACGCCTGCTGCCCCGAGCAGGCTAACTTCAAAGCTTCAGTCCGTCGAAATTGGGGGAGTGGAGGTCGCCCCCAGGCAAGGCAGCTAGGGACATGGGATAAAATCCTATGTCTCGCCAGTGGCACACATGTCGCCGATCGCCGCCGCTGAAGCCCGTCCCCAGACTGCACCCCGCCTCTCGAGTGTCAGTCTGTCTGACTGCCTTGCTGATTGCCTATTTATTGGAGGATGTGAGAGGCTAGACTATGTGTGGGTCTGCCTATATATCTACTGGTGGAGGAGGCGAATATTATGTCTCTCCATTTGCCTGCCTCTCTATCTATCTATCTCTCTATCTATCTATCAATCTATGTAAAAATCGACCTATGTAGTGCAGGCACAGCAGTAGGCAAGTGTGTCTTTTGATTTGTGTGTCTGTTGGAGGAGAAAGTTAGTGTTTCTATCTCCCTATCTACCTATTTTAGGAAGAGGATGATGCAAGCGTGTGTGTGTGTGTGTGCGTGCGGGTCTCTTTATCAAAGTATGTGTAACTGAAAGGGGAAGGGCCTACTGTGTCTGTCTAACAGTCTATGTGTGCATCTAATGGAGGAGGAGTAAGCTAGTAAGTCTCTCTGTCTATATATGAGATATCTATCTATGCAGCTGTATGTATTCGAGAAGAAGGAGGAGGCTAGAGTGTCTATGTCTTTCTGTCAGAGCAGGAGAAGAGTAGTGTGTCTGTCTGTCTGTGTGTCTGTGAGTGTGTCTCTATTTATATCAAATGGAGAAGAAGAAATATTCCCATGTGTCTGGCTATCTCTCAGTATCTCTAACAGGAGAAGGTAGCGGCTACTGGGTGTATCGGTCAATCTCACTTTCCATGTATCTAATGGAGGAGGAGAAAGAATGTATTAAGTTTGTCTATCTATTATCTAATGGAGGAGGAGATTAGTGTGTCTCTCTACCTACTTAATTCAGGAGTAAGAGGAGGCTAGGTGTGTGTGTTTGTGTGTGTGTGTGTGTCTGCCTATGTATGTATCTGTCTACCTATATAATGGATGAGGAGGAGGAAGTTAGGATATACGGCTGTTTCTCAATGGATGAAGAGGCTAGTGTGTCTGTCTGTCTCTTTATTTGTCTCTCTGTCTATCTAAAGGAGGAAGCCTCCCAGTATTCGACCCACCTGGAGGGATGCCAATTGCCACCCTGAAGCAGCAGAGGGCGCCCTCATTGCAGGCCCAGGGGAACACTGGATGGAAATCTGCAGGCTTGCCTGGGCAGCCCGTGCATCCCGCTTCAGCCCTCTCTGTAGCTGCCCCCGCCCCGCCCCCGCCCCGCCCCCTGACCACCGCGCACTCGCTTCCCGGGACCTGGAAAACACAGAGATGAGCACCTCGTGGACCTAGGGTAGTAGAGGCCTACCCCAGGACCAGCCAAGAGGGAGATCTGAACATATACACGGGCTCGGTGAGTCAGCCCCGACTTCTTAATGCAGACCCTGATCACACCGCGCCGGCCTCGGGTGGGCTGGCTGAGCTGGAAACTTGCATACTCTGAACCTGGCGCAGGAGAGGCCGCCCCCAGGCCAGGCGCTTGTGGAGATGGGAGCAAACTGATCGGCTCACCCGAGGCAGTCCGCTCCCCGCGACGTCCGTGTCCCTTGGGATCACCTGGACAGCCTCCCAGGACCTGGCTGACAAGGAGAATTAATTGCCGCACACCTGGGGTAGCAGAGGCCACCCCGAGGCCAGGAGAGGTGGGACGGTAGAAAAATGACCGACTCGCCGAGGCATCCCTCTTGCGTTCTGGGCCGCCTCCATATCTGCCGCTGACCACTTCCCCTGTCCCTCCCTCGCCGGCTCCCAGGAGCAGGCTGACTTCAAAGGCTTTCGTCCGCCGAACTTGGGTTAGTGGAGGCAGCCCACTGGCAAGGCAGCTAGCGACATGGGAGAAAATCCTCTGGTTCACCAGGGGCACCCTATTCCCCGGGCCCCGCCGCCGAACCACGTAGCCAGACGGCACCCCGCCTCTGGTGTGTCTGTCTGTTTGACTGCTTGCCTGACTGACTATCTATTGGAGGATGGTTGAAGCTAGTCTATGTGTGTGTCTGTCTGTTTCTCCAACGGAGGAAGAGGCGACTAGTGTGTCTCTCTATTTGCCTGCCTCTCTATCGATCTGGCTAGCTCTCTATCTATGTGGGGAGGCATAGCAGGAAGCTAGTGTGTCATTTACTTTTCTGTCTGTTGGAGTAGAATTTTAGTGCGTCTATATAGCTATCTAGCTCTTTGAGGAAGAGGAGAAGGCTTGTGTGTGTGTGTTTGTGTGTGTGCGCGCGTGCTCGTGGGGATCTGTCTATTTATGTATCTGTATGTAAAGGGTGAGGAGGCTACTGTATCTGTCTATCAGTCTATGTATGTATCTGATGGAGGAAGAGTAGGCTAGTATGTCTGTCTGGCTGTCTATTATCAGATATGTATGTATGTACCTATACCTAATGGAAAAAAATGAGGAGGCTTGATTATCTATCCCTCGGTCTGTCAGAGGAGGAGCAGACTAGTGTTTGTCTCTCTGTGTGTCTTGGAGTTTTCTCTATGTATATCTAATAGAGTAGAAGGAGAATATCTATGTTCTGGCTATCTGTCTGTCTCTCTAACAGGAGAAGTTATAGGCTAGTGTGTGAATCCGTCAGTCTCACTTTCCATCTATCTAAAGGAGGAGTAGAAAGAGTCTGTTCCGTTTGTCTATTTATTATCTAATGGAGAAGGCGACTAGTGTGTCTCTCTACCTACTTAATTGAGGATTGGGAGGAGGCAAGGTTGTGTGTAGGTTTGTGTGTGTGTGTGTGTGTGTGTGTGTGTGTGTGTGTGTCTGTCTATGTATGTATCTGTCTACCTATATAATGGATGAGGAGGAGGAGATTAGGATATATGGGTGTTTCTCATTGGATGAAGAGGCTAGTGTGTCTGTCTGTCTATATATTTGTCTCTCTCTGTAATGGAGGAAGCCTCCCTTTATTAGACCCAGCTGGAGGGATGCCAATTCCCACCCTGAAGCAGCAGAGGGTGCCCTCATTGCACGCCGAGGGGGACACTGGATGGAAATCCACAGGCTTCCCTGGACAGCACGTGCATCCCTCTTCCTCCCTCTCTGTAGGCGCCACCGCCACTCCACCCGCCTCCCCGCCCCCTGACCAGCCCGCACTTGCCTCCCGGGAGCCGGAAAACACCCAGATGTGTACCTCGTGTACCTAGGGTAGCAGAGACCAACCCTAGGACCGGTCAACGGGGAGATCTGAGCAAATACACGGGCTCGGTGGAGCAGCCCCGCCTCCTCAATGCAACCCCTAAGAACACCGCGCCTGCCTCCGGGACACAGGCTGAGCTGGAAACATGCATATTGGGAACCTGGGGAAGGAGAGGCCGCCCCCAGGCCAGGCGCTTGTGGAGATGGGAGCCAACTGATCGGCTCACCCGAGGCAGTCCTCTCGAAGCGACATCCCTGTCCCCTGAACACACCTCGACAGCTTCCTAGGACCTGGCTGACAAGGACAACTCAATCCCGCACACCTGGGGTAGCAGAGGCCGCCCCGAGGCCAGGAGAGGGGGCGATGGGAGGAAATTGATCGATTCGCCGAGGCATCCACCTTAGAAGCTCTGCCGCTTCCGTAGCTGCCGCTGACCTCTTCCAATTTCCTTACCACGCCTGCTGCCCCGAGCAGGCTAACTTCAAAGCTTCAGTCCGTCGAAATTGGGGGAGTGGAGGTCGCCCCCAGGCAAGGCAGCTAGGGACATGGGATAAAATCCTATGTCTCGCCAGTGGCACACATGTCCCCGATCGCCGCCGCTGAAGCCCGTCCCCAGACTGCACCCCGCCTCTCGAGTGTCAGTCTGTCTGACTGCCTTGCTGATTGCCTATTTATTGGAGGATGTGAGAGGCTAGACTATGTGTGGGTCTGCCTATATATCTACTGGTGGAGGAGGCGAATATTATGTCTCTCCATTTGCCTGCCTCCCTATCTATCTATCTGTCTATCTATCTATCAATCTAAGTAAATATCGACCTATGTAGTGCAGGCACAGCAGTAGGCAAGTGTGTCTTTTGATTTGTGTGTCTGTTGGAGGAGAAAGTTAGTGTTTCTATCTCCCTATCTACCTATTTTAGGAAGAGGATGATGCAAGCGTGTGTGTGTGTGTGTGCGTGCGGGTCTCTTTATCAAAGTATGTGTAACTGAAAGGGGAAGGGCCTACTGTGTCTGTCTAACAGTCTATGTGTGCATCTAATGGAGGAGGAGTAAGCTAGTAAGTCTCTCTGTCTATATATGAGATATCTATCTATGCAGCTGTATGTATTCGAGAAGAAGGAGGAGGCTAGAGTGTCTATGTCTTTCTGTCAGAGCAGGAGAAGAGTAGTGTGTCTGTCTGTCTGTGTGTCTGTGAGTGTGTCTCTATTTATATCAAATGGAGAAGAAGAAATATTCCCATGTGTCTGGCTATCTCTCAGTATCTCTAACAGGAGAAGGTAGCGGCTACTGGGTGTATCGGTCAATCTCACTTTCCATGTATCTAATGGAGGAGGAGAAAGAATGTATTAAGTTTGTCTATCTATTATCTAATGGAGGAGGAGATTAGTGTGTCTCTCTACCTACTTAATTCAGGAGTAAGAGGAGGCTAGGTGTGTGTGTTTGTGTGTGTGTGTGTGTCTGCCTATGTATGTATCTGTCTACCTATATAATGGATGAGGAGGAGGAAGTTAGGATATACGGCTGTTTCTCAATGGATGAAGAGGCTAGTGTGTCTGTCTGTCTCTTTATTTGTCTCTCTGTCTATCTAAAGGAGGAAGCCTCCCAGTATTCGACCCACCTGGAGGGATGCCAATTGCCACCCTGAAGCAGCAGAGGGCGCCCTCATTGCAGGCCCAGGGGAACACTGGATGGAAATCTGCAGGCTTGCCTGGGCAGCCCGTGCATCCCGCTTCAGCCCTCTCTGTAGCTGCCCCCGCCCCGCCCCCGCCCCGCCCCCTGACCACCCCGCACTCGCTTCCCGGGACCTGGAAAACACAGAGATGAGCACCTCGTGGACCTAGGGTAGTAGAGGCCTACCCCAGGACCAGCCAAGAGGGAGATCTGAACATATACACGGGCTCGGTGAGTCAGCCCCGACTTCTTAATGCAGACCCTGATCACACCGCGCCGGCCTCGGGTGGGCTGGCTGAGCTGGAAACTTGCATACTCTGAACCTGGCGCAGGAGAGGCCGCCCCCAGGACAGGCGCTTGTGGAGATGGGAGCAAACTGATCGGCTCACCCGAGGCAGTCCGCTCCCCGCGACGTCCGTGTCCCTTGGGATCACCTGGACAGCCTCCCAGGACCTGGCTGACAAGGAGAATTAATTGCCGCACACCTGGGGTAGCAGAGGCCACCCCGAGGCCAGGAGAGGTGGGACGGTAGGAAAATGACCGACTCGCCGAGGCATCCCTCTTGCGTTCTGGGCCGCCTCCATATCTGCCGCTGACCACTTCCCCTGTCCCTCCCTCGCCGGCTCCCAGGAGCAGGCTGACTTCAAAGGCTTTCGTCCGCCGAACTTGGGTTAGTGGAGGCAGCCCACTGGCAAGGCAGCTAGCGACATGGGAGAAAATCCTCTGGTTCACCAGGGGCACCCTATTCCCCGGGCCCCGCCGCCGAACCACGTAGCCAGACGGCACCCCGCCTCTGGTGTGTCTGTCTGTTTGACTGCTTGCCTGACTGACTATCTATTGGAGGATGGTTGAAGCTAGTCTATGTGTGTGTCTGTCTGTTTCTCCAACGGAGGAAGAGGCGACTAGTGTGTCTCTCTATTTGCCTGCCTCTCTATCGATCTGGCTAGCTCTCTATCTATGTGGGGAGGCATAGCAGGAAGCTAGTGTGTCATTTACTTTTCTGTCTGTTGGAGTAGAATTTTAGTGCGTCTATATAGCTATCTAGCTCTTTGAGGAAGAGGAGAAGGCTTGTGTGTGTGTGTTTGTGTGTGTGCGCGCGTGCTCGTGGGGATCTGTCTATTTATGTATCTGTATCTAAAGGGTGAGGAGGCTACTGTATCTGTCTATCAGTCTATGTATGTATCTGATGGAGGAAGAGTAGGCTAGTATGTCTGTCTGGCTGTCTATTATCAGATATGTATGTATGTACCTATACCTAATGGAAAAAAATGAGGAGGCTTGATTATCTATCCCTCGGTCTGTCAGAGGAGGAGCAGACTAGTGTTTGTCTCTCTGTGTGTCTTGGAGTTTTCTCCATGTATATCTAATAGAGTAGAAGGAGAATATCTATGTTCTGGCTATCTGTCTGTCTCTCTAACAGGAGAAGTTATAGGCTAGTGTGTGAATCCGTCAGTCTCACTTTCCATCTATCTAAAGGAGGAGTAGAAAGAGTCTGTTCCGTTTGTCTATTTATTATCTAATGGAGAAGGCGACTAGTGTGTCTCTCTACCTACATAATTGAGGATTGGGAGGAGGCAAGGTTGTGTGTAGGTTTGTGTGTGTGTGTGTGTGTGTGTGTGTGTGTCTGTCTATGTATGTATCTGTCTACCTATATAATGGATGAGGAGGAGGAGGTTAGGATATGTGGGTGTTTCTCATTGGATGAAGTGGCTAGTGTGTCTGTCTGTCTATATATTTGTCTCTCTCTGTAATGGAGGAAGCCTCCCTTTATTAGACCCAGCTGGAGGGATGCCAATTCCCACCCTGAAGCAGCAGAGGGTGCCCTCATTGCACGCCGAGGGGGACACTGGATGGAAATCCACAGGCTTCCCTGGACAGCACGTGCATCCCTCTTCCTCCCTCTCTGTAGGCGCCACCGCCACTCCACCCGCCTCCCCGCCCCCTGACCAGCCCGCACTTGCCTCCCGGGAGCCGGAAAACACCCAGATGTGTACCTCGTGTACCTAGGGTAGCAGAGACCAACCCTAGGACCGGTCAACGGGGAGATCTGAGCAAATACACGGGCTCGGTGGAGCAGCCCCGCCTCCTCAATGCAACCCCTAAGAACACCGCGCCTGCCTCCGGGACACAGGCTGAGCTGGAAACATGCATATTGGGAACCTGGGGAAGGAGAGGCCGCCCCCAGGCCAGGCGCTTGTGGAGATGGGAGCCAACTGATCGGCTCACCCGAGGCAGTCCTCTCGAAGCGACATCCCTGTCCCCTGAACACACCTCGACAGCTTCCTAGGACCTGGCTGACAAGGACAACTCAATCCCGCACACCTGGGGTAGCAGAGGCCGCCCCGAGGCCAGGAGAGGGGGCGATGGGAGGAAATTGATCGATTCGCCGAGGCATCCACCTTAGAAGCTCTGCCGCTTCCGTAGCTGCCGCTGACCTCTTCCAATTTCCTTACCACGCCTGCTGCCCCGAGCAGGCTAACTTCAAAGCTTCAGTCCGTCGAAATTGGGGGAGTGGAGGTCGCCCCCAGGCAAGGCAGCTAGGGACATGGGATAAAATCCTATGTCTCGCCAGTGGCACACATGTCCCCGATCGCCGCCGCTGAAGCCCGTCCCCAGACTGCACCCCGCCTCTCGAGTGTCAGTCTGTCTGACTGCCTTGCTGATTGCCTATTTATTGGAGGATGTGAGAGGCTAGACTATGTGTGGGTCTGCCTATATATCTACTGGTGGAGGAGGCGAATATTATGTCTCTCCATTTGCCTGCCTCCCTATCTATCTATCTGTCTATCTATCTATCAATCTAAGTAAATATCGACCTATGTAGTGCAGGCACAGCAGTAGGCAAGTGTGTCTTTTGATTTGTGTGTCTGTTGGAGGAGAAAGTTAGTGTTTCTATCTCCCTATCTACCTATTTTAGGAAGAGGATGATGCAAGCGTGTGTGTGTGTGTGTGCGTGCGGGTCTCTTTATCAAAGTATGTGTAACTGAAAGGGGAAGGGCCTACTGTGTCTGTCTAACAGTCTATGTGTGCATCTAATGGAGGAGGAGTAAGCTAGTAAGTCTCTCTGTCTATATATGAGATATCTATCTATGCAGCTGTATGTATTCGAGAAGAAGGAGGAGGCTAGAGTGTCTATGTCTTTCTGTCAGAGCAGGAGAAGAGTAGTGTGTCTGTCTGTCTGTGTGTCTGTGAGTGTGTCTCTATTTATATCAAATGGAGAAGAAGAAATATTCCCATGTGTCTGGCTATCTCTCAGTATCTCTAACAGGAGAAGGTAGCGGCTACTGGGTGTATCGGTCAATCTCACTTTCCATGTATCTAATGGAGGAGGAGAAAGAATGTATTAAGTTTGTCTATCTATTATCTAATGGAGGAGGAGATTAGTGTGTCTCTCTACCTACTTAATTCAGGAGTAAGAGGAGGCTAGGTGTGTGTGTTTGTGTGTGTGTGTGTGTCTGCCTATGTATGTATCTGTCTACCTATATAATGGATGAGGAGGAGGAAGTTAGGATATACGGCTGTTTCTCAATGGATGAAGAGGCTAGTGTGTCTGTCTGTCTCTTTATTTGTCTCTCTGTCTATCTAAAGGAGGAAGCCTCCCAGTATTCGACCCACCTGGAGGGATGCCAATTGCCACCCTGAAGCAGCAGAGGGCGCCCTCATTGCAGGCCCAGGGGAACACTGGATGGAAATCTGCAGGCTTGCCTGGGCAGCCCGTGCATCCCGCTTCAGCCCTCTCTGTAGCTGCCCCCGCCCCGCCCCCGCCCCGCCCCCTGACCACCCCGCACTCGCTTCCCGGGACCTGGAAAACACAGAGATGAGCACCTCGTGGACCTAGGGTAGTAGAGGCCTACCCCAGGACCAGCCAAGAGGGAGATCTGAACATATACACGGGCTCGGTGAGTCAGCCCCGACTTCTTAATGCAGACCCTGATCACACCGCGCCGGCCTCGGGTGGGCTGGCTGAGCTGGAAACTTGCATACTCTGAACCTGGCGCAGGAGAGGCCGCCCCCAGGACAGGCGCTTGTGGAGATGGGAGCAAACTGATCGGCTCACCCGAGGCAGTCCGCTCCCCGCGACGTCCGTGTCCCTTGGGATCACCTGGACAGCCTCCCAGGACCTGGCTGACAAGGAGAATTAATTGCCGCACACCTGGGGTAGCAGAGGCCACCCCGAGGCCAGGAGAGGTGGGACGGTAGGAAAATGACCGACTCGCCGAGGCATCCCTCTTGCGTTCTGGGCCGCCTCCATATCTGCCGCTGACCACTTCCCCTGTCCCTCCCTCGCCGGCTCCCAGGAGCAGGCTGACTTCAAAGGCTTTCGTCCGCCGAACTTGGGTTAGTGGAGGCAGCCCACTGGCAAGGCAGCTAGCGACATGGGAGAAAATCCTCTGGTTCACCAGGGGCACCCTATTCCCCGGGCCCCGCCGCCGAACCACGTAGCCAGACGGCACCCCGCCTCTGGTGTGTCTGTCTGTTTGACTGCTTGCCTGACTGACTATCTATTGGAGGATGGTTGAAGCTAGTCTATGTGTGTGTCTGTCTGTTTCTCCAACGGAGGAAGAGGCGACTAGTGTGTCTCTCTATTTGCCTGCCTCTCTATCGATCTGGCTAGCTCTCTATCTATGTGGGGAGGCATAGCAGGAAGCTAGTGTGTCATTTACTTTTCTGTCTGTTGGAGTAGAATTTTAGTGCGTCTATATAGCTATCTAGCTCTTTGAGGAAGAGGAGAAGGCTTGTGTGTGTGTGTTTGTGTGTGTGCGCGCGTGCTCGTGGGGATCTGTCTATTTATGTATCTGTATCTAAAGGGTGAGGAGGCTACTGTATCTGTCTATCAGTCTATGTATGTATCTGATGGAGGAAGAGTAGGCTAGTATGTCTGTCTGGCTGTCTATTATCAGATATGTATGTATGTACCTATACCTAATGGAAAAAAATGAGGAGGCTTGATTATCTATCCCTCGGTCTGTCAGAGGAGGAGCAGACTAGTGTTTGTCTCTCTGTGTGTCTTGGAGTTTTCTCCATGTATATCTAATAGAGTAGAAGGAGAATATCTATGTTCTGGCTATCTGTCTGTCTCTCTAACAGGAGAAGTTATAGGCTAGTGTGTGAATCCGTCAGTCTCACTTTCCATCTATCTAAAGGAGGAGTAGAAAGAGTCTGTTCCGTTTGTCTATTTATTATCTAATGGAGAAGGCGACTAGTGTGTCTCTCTACCTACATAATTGAGGATTGGGAGGAGGCAAGGTTGTGTGTAGGTTTGTGTGTGTGTGTGTGTGTGTGTGTGTGTGTCTGTCTATGTATGTATCTGTCTACCTATATAATGGATGAGGAGGAGGAGGTTAGGATATGTGGGTGTTTCTCATTGGATGAAGTGGCTAGTGTGTCTGTCTGTCTATATATTTGTCTCTCTCTGTAATGGAGGAAGCCTCCCTTTATTAGACCCAGCTGGAGGGATGCCAATTCCCACCCTGAAGCAGCAGAGGGTGCCCTCATTGCACGCCGAGGGGGACACTGGATGGAAATCCACAGGCTTCCCTGGACAGCACGTGCATCCCTCTTCCTCCCTCTCTGTAGGCGCCACCGCCACTCCACCCGCCTCCCCGCCCCCTGACCAGCCCGCACTTGCCTCCCGGGAGCCGGAAAACACCCAGATGTGTACCTCGTGTACCTAGGGTAGCAGAGACCAACCCTAGGACCGGTCAACGGGGAGATCTGAGCAAATACACGGGCTCGGTGGAGCAGCCCCGCCTCCTCAATGCAACCCCTAAGAACACCGCGCCTGCCTCCGGGACACAGGCTGAGCTGGAAACATGCATATTGGGAACCTGGGGAAGGAGAGGCCGCCCCCAGGCCAGGCGCTTGTGGAGATGGGAGCCAACTGATCGGCTCACCCGAGGCAGTCCTCTCGAAGCGACATCCCTGTCCCCTGAACACACCTCGACAGCTTCCTAGGACCTGGCTGACAAGGACAACTCAATCCCGCACACCTGGGGTAGCAGAGGCCGCCCCGAGGCCAGGAGAGGGGGCGATGGGAGGAAATTGATCGATTCGCCGAGGCATCCACCTTAGAAGCTCTGCCGCTTCCGTAGCTGCCGCTGACCTCTTCCAATTTCCTTACCACGCCTGCTGCCCCGAGCAGGCTAACTTCAAAGCTTCAGTCCGTCGAAATTGGGGGAGTGGAGGTCGCCCCCAGGCAAGGCAGCTAGGGACATGGGATAAAATCCTATGTCTCGCCAGTGGCACACATGTCGCCGATCGCCGCCGCTGAAGCCCGTCCCCAGACTGCACCCCGCCTCTCGAGTGTCAGTCTGTCTGACTGCCTTGCTGATTGCCTATTTATTGGAGGATGTGAGAGGCTAGACTATGTGTGGGTCTGCCTATATATCTACTGGTGGAGGAGGCGAATATTATGTCTCTCCATTTGCCTGCCTCTCTATCTATCTATCTCTCTATCTATCTATCAATCTATGTAAAAATCGACCTATGTAGTGCAGGCACAGCAGTAGGCAAGTGTGTCTTTTGATTTGTGTGTCTGTTGGAGGAGAAAGTTAGTGTTTCTATCTCCCTATCTACCTATTTTAGGAAGAGGATGATGCAAGCGTGTGTGTGTGTGTGTGCGTGCGGGTCTCTTTATCAAAGTATGTGTAACTGAAAGGGGAAGGGCCTACTGTGTCTGTCTAACAGTCTATGTGTGCATCTAATGGAGGAGGAGTAAGCTAGTAAGTCTCTCTGTCTATATATGAGATATCTATCTATGCAGCTGTATGTATTCGAGAAGAAGGAGGAGGCTAGAGTGTCTATGTCTTTCTGTCAGAGCAGGAGAAGAGTAGTGTGTCTGTCTGTCTGTGTGTCTGTGAGTGTGTCTCTATTTATATCAAATGGAGAAGAAGAAATATTCCCATGTGTCTGGCTATCTCTCAGTATCTCTAACAGGAGAAGGTAGCGGCTACTGGGTGTATCGGTCAATCTCACTTTCCATGTATCTAATGGAGGAGGAGAAAGAATGTATTAAGTTTGTCTATCTATTATCTAATGGAGGAGGAGATTAGTGTGTCTCTCTACCTACTTAATTCAGGAGTAAGAGGAGGCTAGGTGTGTGTGTTTGTGTGTGTGTGTGTGTCTGCCTATGTATGTATCTGTCTACCTATATAATGGATGAGGAGGAGGAAGTTAGGATATACGGCTGTTTCTCAATGGATGAAGAGGCTAGTGTGTCTGTCTGTCTCTTTATTTGTCTCTCTGTCTATCTAAAGGAGGAAGCCTCCCAGTATTCGACCCACCTGGAGGGATGCCAATTGCCACCCTGAAGCAGCAGAGGGCGCCCTCATTGCAGGCCCAGGGGAACACTGGATGGAAATCTGCAGGCTTGCCTGGGCAGCCCGTGCATCCCGCTTCAGCCCTCTCTGTAGCTGCCCCCGCCCCGCCCCCGCCCCGCCCCCTGACCACCCCGCACTCGCTTCCCGGGACCTGGAAAACACAGAGATGAGCACCTCGTGGACCTAGGGTAGTAGAGGCCTACCCCAGGACCAGCCAAGAGGGAGATCTGAACATATACACGGGCTCGGTGAGTCAGCCCCGACTTCTTAATGCAGACCCTGATCACACCGCGCCGGCCTCGGGTGGGCTGGCTGAGCTGGAAACTTGCATACTCTGAACCTGGCGCAGGAGAGGCCGCCCCCAGGACAGGCGCTTGTGGAGATGGGAGCAAACTGATCGGCTCACCCGAGGCAGTCCGCTCCCCGCGACGTCCGTGTCCCTTGGGATCACCTGGACAGCCTCCCAGGACCTGGCTGACAAGGAGAATTAATTGCCGCACACCTGGGGTAGCAGAGGCCACCCCGAGGCCAGGAGAGGTGGGACGGTAGAAAAATGACCGACTCGCCGAGGCATCCCTCTTGCGTTCTGGGCCGCCTCCATATCTGCCGCTGACCACTTCCCCTGTCCCTCCCTCGCCGGCTCCCAGGAGCAGGCTGACTTCAAAGGCTTTCGTCCGCCGAACTTGGGTTAGTGGAGGCAGCCCACTGGCAAGGCAGCTAGCGACATGGGAGAAAATCCTCTGGTTCACCAGGGGCACCCTATTCCCCGGGCCCCGCCGCCGAACCACGTAGCCAGACGGCACCCCGCCTCTGGTGTGTCTGTCTGTTTGACTGCTTGCCTGACTGACTATCTATTGGAGGATGGTTGAAGCTAGTCTATGTGTGTGTCTGTCTGTTTCTCCAACGGAGGAAGAGGCGACTAGTGTGTCTCTCTATTTGCCTGCCTCTCTATCGATCTGGCTAGCTCTCTATCTATGTGGGGAGGCATAGCAGGAAGCTAGTGTGTCATTTACTTTTCTGTCTGTTGGAGTAGAATTTTAGTGCGTCTATATAGCTATCTAGCTCTTTGAGGAAGAGGAGAAGGCTTGTGTGTGTGTGTTTGTGTGTGTGCGCGCGTGCTCGTGGGGATCTGTCTATTTATGTATCTGTATGTAAAGGGTGAGGAGGCTACTGTATCTGTCTATCAGTCTATGTATGTATCTGATGGACGAAGAGTAGGCTAGTATGTCTGTCTGGCTGTCTATTATCAGATATGTATGTATGTACCTATACCTAATGGAAAAAAATGAGGAGGCTTGATTATCTATCCCTCGGTCTGTCAGAGGAGGAGCAGACTAGTGTTTGTCTCTCTGTGTGTCTTGGAGTTTTCTCTATGTATATCTAATAGAGTAGAAGGAGAATATCTATGTTCTGGCTATCTGTCTGTCTCTCTAACAGGAGAAGTTATAGGCTAGTGTGTGAATCCGTCAGTCTCACTTTCCATCTATCTAAAGGAGGAGTAGAAAGAGTCTGTTCCGTTTGTCTATTTATTATCTAATGGAGAAGGCGACTAGTGTGTCTCTCTACCTACTTAATTGAGGATTGGGAGGAGGCAAGATTGTGTGTAGGTTTGTGTGTGTGTGTGTGTGTGTGTGTGTGTGTGTGTGTGTGTCTGTCTATGTATGTATCTGTCTACCTATATAATGGATGAGGAGGAGAAGATTAGGATATATGGGTGTTTCTCATTGGATGAAGAGGCTAGTGTGTCTGTCTGTCTATATATTTGTCTCTCTCTCTAATGGAGGAAGCCTCCCTTTATTAGACCCAGCTGGAGGGATGCCAATTCCCACCCTGAAGCAGCAGAGGGTGCCCTCATTGCACGCCGAGGGGGACACTGGATGGAAATCCACAGGCTTCCCTGGACAGCACGTGCATCCCTCTTCCTCCCTCTCTGTAGGCGCCACCGCCACTCCACCCGCCTCCCCGCCCCCTGACCAGCCCGCACTTGCCTCCCGGGAGCCGGAAAACACCCAGATGTGTACCTCGTGTACCTAGGGTAGCAGAGACCAACCCTAGGACCGGTCAACGGGGAGATCTGAGCAAATACACGGGCTCGGTGGAGCAGCCCCGCCTCCTCAATGCAACCCCTAAGAACACCGCGCCTGCCTCCGGGACACAGGCTGAGCTGGAAACATGCATATTGGGAACCTGGGGAAGGAGAGGCCGCCCCCAGGCCAGGCGCTTGTGGAGATGGGAGCCAACTGATCGGCTCACCCGAGGCAGTCCTCTCGAAGCGACATCCCTGTCCCCTGAACACACCTCGACAGCTTCCTAGGACCTGGCTGACAAGGACAACTCAATCCCGCACACCTGGGGTAGCAGAGGCCGCCCCGAGGCCAGGAGAGGGGGCGATGGGAGGAAATTGATCGATTCGCCGAGGCATCCACCTTAGAAGCTCTGCCGCTTCCGTAGCTGCCGCTGACCTCTTCCAATTTCCTTACCACGCCTGCTGCCCCGAGCAGGCTAACTTCAAAGCTTCAGTCCGTCGAAATTGGGGGAGTGGAGGTCGCCCCCAGGCAAGGCAGCTAGGGACATGGGATAAAATCCTATGTCTCGCCAGTGGCACACATGTCCCCGATCGCCGCCGCTGAAGCCCGTCCCCAGACTGCACCCCGCCTCTCGAGTGTCAGTCTGTCTGACTGCCTTGCTGATTGCGTATTTATTGGAGGATGTGAGAGGCTAGACTATGTGTGGGTCTGCCTATATATCTACTGGTGGAGGAGGCGAATATTATGTCTCTCCATTTGCCTGCCTCCCTATCTATCTATCTGTCTATCTATCTATCAATCTAAGTAAATATCGACCTATGTAGTGCAGGCACAGCAGTAGGCAAGTGTGTCTTTTGATTTGTGTGTCTGTTGGAGGAGAAAGTTAGTGTTTCTATCTCCCTATCTACCTATTTTAGGAAGAGGATGATGCAAGCGTGTGTGTGTGTGTGTGCGTGCGGGTCTCTTTATCAAAGTATGTGTAACTGAAAGGGGAAGGGCCTACTGTGTCTGTCTAACAGTCTATGTGTGCATCTAATGGAGGAGGAGTAAGCTAGTAAGTCTCTCTGTCTATATATGAGATATCTATCTATGCAGCTGTATGTATTCGAGAAGAAGGAGGAGGCTAGAGTGTCTATGTCTTTCTGTCAGAGCAGGAGAAGAGTAGTGTGTCTGTCTGTCTGTGTGTCTGTGAGTGTGTCTCTATTTATATCAAATGGAGAAGAAGAAATATTCCCATGTGTCTGGCTATCTCTCAGTATCTCTAACAGGAGAAGGTAGCGGCTACTGGGTGTATCGGTCAATCTCACTTTCCATGTATCTAATGGAGGAGGAGAAAGAATGTATTAAGTTTGTCTATCTATTATCTAATGGAGGAGGAGATTAGTGTGTCTCTCTACCTACTTAATTCAGGAGTAAGAGGAGGCTAGGTGTGTGTGTTTGTGTGTGTGTGTGTGTCTGCCTATGTATGTATCTGTCTACCTATATAATGGATGAGGAGGAGGAAGTTAGGATATACGGCTGTTTCTCAATGGATGAAGAGGCTAGTGTGTCTGTCTGTCTCTTTATTTGTCTCTCTGTCTATCTAAAGGAGGAAGCCTCCCAGTATTCGACCCACCTGGAGGGATGCCAATTGCCACCCTGAAGCAGCAGAGGGCGCCCTCATTGCAGGCCCAGGGGAACACTGGATGGAAATCTGCAGGCTTGCCTTGGCAGCCCGTGCATCCCGCTTCAGCCCTCTCTGTAGCTGCCCCCGCCCCGCCCCCGCCCCGCCCCCTGACCACCGCGCACTCGCTTCCCGGGACCTGGAAAACACAGAGATGAGCACCTCGTGGACCTAGGGTAGTAGAGGCCTACCCCAGGACCAGCCAAGAGGGAGATCTGAACATATACACGGGCTCGGTGAGTCAGCCCCGACTTCTTAATGCAGACCCTGATCACACCGCGCCGGCCTCGGGTGGGCTGGCTGAGCTGGAAACTTGCATACTCTGAACCTGGCGCAGGAGAGGCCGCCCCCAGGCCAGGCGCTTGTGGAGATGGGAGCAAACTGATCGGCTCACCCGAGGCAGTCCGCTCCCCGCGACGTCCGTGTCCCTTGGGATCACCTGGACAGCCTCCCAGGACCTGGCTGACAAGGAGAATTAATTGCCGCACACCTGGGGTAGCAGAGGCCACCCCGAGGCCAGGAGAGGTGGGACGGTAGGAAAATGACCGACTCGCCGAGGCATCCCTCTTGCGTTCTGGGCCGCCTCCATATCTGCCGCTGACCACTTCCCCTGTCCCTCCCTCGCCGGCTCCCAGGAGCAGGCTGACTTCAAAGGCTTTCGTCCGCCGAACTTGGGTTAGTGGAGGCAGCCCACTGGCAAGGCAGCTAGCGACATGGGAGAAAATCCTCTGGTTCACCAGGGGCACCCTATTCCCCGGGCCCCGCCGCCGAACCACGTAGCCAGACGGCACCCCGCCTCTGGTGTGTCTGTCTGTTTGACTGCTTGCCTGAATGACTATCTATTGGAGGATGGTTGAAGCTAGTCTATGTGTGTGTCTGTCTGTTTCTCCAACGGAGGAAGAGGCGACTAGTGTGTCTCTCTATTTGCCTGCCTCTCTATCGATCTGGCTAGCTCTCTATCTATGTGGGGAGGCATAGCAGGAAGCTAGTGTGTCATTTACTTTTCTGTCTGTTGGAGTAGAATTTTAGTGCGTCTATATAGCTATCTAGCTCTTTGAGGAAGAGGAGAAGGCTTGTGTGTGTGTGTTTGTGTGTGTGCGCGCGTGCTCGTGGGGATCTGTCTATTTATGTATCTGTATCTAAAGGGTGAGGAGGCTACTGTATCTGTCTATCAGTCTATGTATGTATCTGATGGAGGAAGAGTAGGCTAGTATGTCTGTCTGGCTGTCTATTATCAGATATGTATGTATGTACCTATACCTAATGGAAAAAAATGAGGAGGCTTGATTATCTATCCCTCGGTCTGTCAGAGGAGGAGCAGACTAGTGTTTGTCTCTCTGTGTGTCTTGGAGTTTTCTCTATGTATATCTAATAGAGTAGAAGGAGAATATCTATGTTCTGGCTATCTGTCTGTCTCTCTAACAGGAGAAGTTATAGGCTAGTGTGTGAATCCGTCAGTCTCACTTTCCATCTATCTAAAGGAGGAGTAGAAAGAGTCTGTTCCGTTTGTCTATTTATTATCTAATGGAGAAGGCGACTAGTGTGTCTCTCTACCTACTTAATTGAGGATTGGGAGGAGGCAAGGTTGTGTGTAGGTTTGTGTGTGTGTGTGTGTGTGTGTGTGTGTGTGTGTGTGTCTGTCTATGTATGTATCTGTCTACCTATATAATGGATGAGGAGGAGGAGATTAGGATATATGGGTGTTTCTCATTGGATGAAGAGGCTAGTGTGTCTGTCTGTCTATATATTTGTCTCTCTCTGTAATGGAGGAAGCCTCCCTTTATTAGACCCAGCTGGAGGGATGCCAATTCCCACCCTGAAGCAGCAGAGGGTGCCCTCATTGCACGCCGAGGGGGACACTGGATGGAAATCCACAGGCTTCCCTGGACAGCACGTGCATCCCTCTTCCTCCCTCTCTGTAGGCGCCACCGCCACTCCACCCGCCTCCCCGCCCCCTGACCAGCCCGCACTTGCCTCCCGGGAGCCGGAAAACACCCAGATGTGTACCTCGTGTACCTAGGGTAGCAGAGACCAACCCTAGGACCGGTCAACGGGGAGATCTGAGCAAATACACGGGCTCGGTGGAGCAGCCCCGCCTCCTCAATGCAACCCCTAAGAACACCGCGCCTGCCTCCGGGACACAGGCTGAGCTGGAAACATGCATATTGGGAACCTGGGGAAGGAGAGGCCGCCCCCAGGCCAGGCGCTTGTGGAGATGGGAGCCAACTGATCGGCTCACCCGAGGCAGTCCTCTCGAAGCGACATCCCTGTCCCCTGAACACACCTCGACAGCTTCCTAGGACCTGGCTGACAAGGACAACTCAATCCCGCACACCTGGGGTAGCAGAGGCCGCCCCGAGGCCAGGAGAGGGGGCGATGGGAGGAAATTGATCGATTCGCCGAGGCATCCACCTTAGAAGCTCTGCCGCTTCCGTAGCTGCCGCTGACCTCTTCCAATTTCCTTACCACGCCTGCTGCCCCGAGCAGGCTAACTTCAAAGCTTCAGTCCGTCGAAATTGGGGGAGTGGAGGTCGCCCCCAGGCAAGGCAGCTAGGGACATGGGATAAAATCCTATGTCTCGCCAGTGGCACACATGTCCCCGATCGCCGCCGCTGAAGCCCGTCCCCAGACTGCACCCCGCCTCTCGAGTGTCAGTCTGTCTGACTGCCTTGCTGATTGCCTATTTATTGGAGGATGTGAGAGGCTAGACTATGTGTGGGTCTGCCTATATATCTACTGGTGGAGGAGGCGAATATTATGTCTCTCCATTTGCCTGCCTCCCTATCTATCTATCTGTCTATCTATCTATCAATCTAAGTAAATATCGACCTATGTAGTGCAGGCACAGCAGTAGGCAAGTGTGTCTTTTGATTTGTGTGTCTGTTGGAGGAGAAAGTTAGTGTTTCTATCTCCCTATCTACCTATTTTAGGAAGAGGATGATGCAAGCGTGTGTGTGTGTGTGTGCGTGCGGGTCTCTTTATCAAAGTATGTGTAACTGAAAGGGGAAGGGCCTACTGTGTCTGTCTAACAGTCTATGTGTGCATCTAATGGAGGAGGAGTAAGCTAGTAAGTCTCTCTGTCTATATATGAGATATCTATCTATGCAGCTGTATGTATTCGAGAAGAAGGAGGAGGCTAGAGTGTCTATGTCTTTCTGTCAGAGCAGGAGAAGAGTAGTGTGTCTGTCTGTCTGTGTGTCTGTGAGTGTGTCTCTATTTATATCAAATGGAGAAGAAGAAATATTCCCATGTGTCTGGCTATCTCTCAGTATCTCTAACAGGAGAAGGTAGCGGCTACTGGGTGTATCGGTCAATCTCACTTTCCATGTATCTAATGGAGGAGGAGAAAGAATGTATTAAGTTTGTCTATCTAGTATCTAATGGAGGAGGAGATTAGTGTGTCTCTCTACCTACTTAATTCAGGAGTAAGAGGAGGCTAGGTGTGTGTGTTTGTGTGTGTGTGTGTGTCTGCCTATGTATGTATCTGTCTACCTATATAATGGATGAGGAGGAGGAAGTTAGGATATACGGCTGTTTCTCAATGGATGAAGAGGCTAGTGTGTCTGTCTGTCTCTTTATTTGTCTCTCTGTCTATCTAAAGGAGGAAGCCTCCCAGTATTCGACCCACCTGGAGGGATGCCAATTGCCACCCTGAAGCAGCAGAGGGCGCCCTCATTGCAGGCCCAGGGGAACACTGGATGGAAATCTGCAGGCTTGCCTGGGCAGCCCGTGCATCCCGCTTCAGCCCTCTCTGTAGCTGCCCCCGCCCCGCCCCCGCCCCGCCCCCTGACCACCCCGCACTCGCTTCCCGGGACCTGGAAAACACAGAGATGAGCACCTCGTGGACCTAGGGTAGTAGAGGCCTACCCCAGGACCAGCCAAGAGGGAGATCTGAACATATACACGGGCTCGGTGAGTCAGCCCCGACTTCTTAATGCAGACCCTGATCACACCGCGCCGGCCTCGGGTGGGCTGGCTGAGCTGGAAACTTGCATACTCTGAACCTGGCGCAGGAGAGGCCGCCCCCAGGACAGGCGCTTGTGGAGATGGGAGCAAACTGATCGGCTCACCCGAGGCAGTCCGCTCCCCGCGACGTCCGTGTCCCTTGGGATCACCTGGACAGCCTCCCAGGACCTGGCTGACAAGGAGAATTAATTGCCGCACACCTGGGGTAGCAGAGGCCACCCCGAGGCCAGGAGAGGTGGGACGGTAGGAAAATGACCGACTCGCCGAGGCATCCCTCTTGCGTTCTGGGCCGCCTCCATATCTGCCGCTGACCACTTCCCCTGTCCCTCCCTCGCCGGCTCCCAGGAGCAGGCTGACTTCAAAGGCTTTCGTCCGCCGAACTTGGGTTAGTGGAGGCAGCCCACTGGCAAGGCAGCTAGCGACATGGGAGAAAATCCTCTGGTTCACCAGGGGCACCCTATTCCCCGGGCCCCGCCGCCGAACCACGTAGCCAGACGGCACCCCGCCTCTGGTGTGTCTGTCTGTTTGACTGCTTGCCTGACTGACTATCTATTGGAGGATGGTTGAAGCTAGTCTATGTGTGTGTCTGTCTGTTTCTCCAACGGAGGAAGAGGCGACTAGTGTGTCTCTCTATTTGCCTGCCTCTCTATCGATCTGGCTAGCTCTCTATCTATGTGGGGAGGCATAGCAGGAAGCTAGTGTGTCATTTACTTTTCTGTCTGTTGGAGTAGAATTTTAGTGCGTCTATATAGCTATCTAGCTCTTTGAGGAAGAGGAGAAGGCTTGTGTGTGTGTGTTTGTGTGTGTGCGCGCGTGCTCGTGGGGATCTGTCTATTTATGTATCTGTATCTAAAGGGTGAGGAGGCTACTGTATCTGTCTATCAGTCTATGTATGTATCTGATGGAGGAAGAGTAGGCTAGTATGTCTGTCTGGCTGTCTATTATCAGATATGTATGTATGTACCTATACCTAATGGAAAAAAATGAGGAGGCTTGATTATCTATCCCTCGGTCTGTCAGAGGAGGAGCAGACTAGTGTTTGTCTCTCTGTGTGTCTTGGAGTTTTCTCCATGTATATCTAATAGAGTAGAAGGAGAATATCTATGTTCTGGCTATCTGTCTGTCTCTCTAACAGGAGAAGTTATAGGCTAGTGTGTGAATCCGTCAGTCTCACTTTCCATCTATCTAAAGGAGGAGTAGAAAGAGTCTGTTCCGTTTGTCTATTTATTATCTAATGGAGAAGGCGACTAGTGTGTCTCTCTACCTACATAATTGAGGATTGGGAGGAGGCAAGGTTGTGTGTAGGTTTGTGTGTGTGTGTGTGTGTGTGTGTGTGTGTGTGTGTGTGTCTGTCTATGTATGTATCTGTCTACCTATATAATGGATGAGGAGGAGGAGGTTAGGATATGTGGGTGTTTCTCATTGGATGAAGTGGCTAGTGTGTCTGTCTGTCTATATATTTGTCTCTCTCTGTAATGGAGGAAGCCTCCCTTTATTAGACCCAGCTGGAGGGATGCCAATTCCCACCCTGAAGCAGCAGAGGGTGCCCTCATTGCACGCCGAGGGGGACACTGGATGGAAATCCACAGGCTTCCCTGGACAGCACGTGCATCCCTCTTCCTCCCTCTCTGTAGGCGCCACCGCCACTCCACCCGCCTCCCCGCCCCCTGACCAGCCCGCACTTGCCTCCCGGGAGCCGGAAAACACCCAGATGTGTACCTCGTGTACCTAGGGTAGCAGAGACCAACCCTAGGACCGGTCAACGGGGAGATCTGAGCAAATACACGGGCTCGGTGGAGCAGCCCCGCCTCCTCAATGCAACCCCTAAGAACACCGCGCCTGCCTCCGGGACACAGGCTGAGCTGGAAACATGCATATTGGGAACCTGGGGAAGGAGAGGCCGCCCCCAGGCCAGGCGCTTGTGGAGATGGGAGCCAACTGATCGGCTCACCCGAGGCAGTCCTCTCGAAGCGACATCCCTGTCCCCTGAACACACCTCGACAGCTTCCTAGGACCTGGCTGACAAGGACAACTCAATCCCGCACACCTGGGGTAGCAGACGCCGCCCCGAGGCCAGGAGAGGGGGCGATGGGAGGAAATTGATCGATTCGCCGAGGCATCCACCTTAGAAGCTCTGCCGCTTCCGTAGCTGCCGCTGACCTCTTCCAATTTCCTTACCACGCCTGCTGCCCCGAGCAGGCTAACTTCAAAGCTTCAGTCCGTCGAAATTGGGGGAGTGGAGGTCGCCCCCAGGCAAGGCAGCTAGGGACATGGGATAAAATCCTATGTCTCGCCAGTGGCACACATGTCCCCGATCGCCGCCGCTGAAGCCCGTCCCCAGACTGCACCCCGCCTCTCGAGTGTCAGTCTGTCAGACTGCCTTGCTGATTGCCTATTTATTGGAGGATGTGAGAGGCTAGACTATGTGTGGGTCTGCCTATATATCTACTGGTGGAGGAGGCGAATATTATGTCTCTCCATTTGCCTGCCTCTCTATCTATCTATCTGTCTATCTATCTATCAATATATGTAAAAATCGACCTATGTAGTGCAGGCACAGCAGCAGGCAAGTGTGTCTTTTGATTTGTGTGTCTGTTGGAGGAGAAAGTTAGTGTTTCTATCTCCCTATCTACCTATTTTAGGAAGAGGATGATGCAAGCGTGTGTGTGTGTGTGTGCGTGCGGGTCTCTTTATCAAAGTATGTGTAACTGAAAGGGGAAGGGCCTACTGTGTCTGTCTAACAGTCTATGTGTGCATCTAATGGAGGAGGAGTAAGCTAGTAAGTCTCTCTGTCTATATATGAGATATCTATCTATGCAGCTGTATGTATTCGAGAAGAAGGAGGAGGCTAGAGTGTCTATGTCTTTCTGTCAGAGCAGGAGAAGAGTAGTGTGTCTGTCTGTCTGTGTGTCTGTGAGTGTGTCTCTATTTATATCAAATGGAGAAGAAGAAATATTCCCATGTGTCTGGCTATCTCTCAGTATCTCTAACAGGAGAAGGTAGCGGCTACTGGGTGTATCGGTCAATCTCACTTTCCATCTATCTAATGGAGGAGGAGAAAGAATGTATTAAGTTTGTCTATCTATTATCTAATGGAGGAGGAGATTAGTGTGTCTCTCTACCTACTTAATTCAGGAGTAAGAGGAGGCTAGGTGTGTGTGTTTGTGTGTGTGTGTGTCTGCCTATGTATGTATCTGTCTACCTATATAATGGATGAGGAGGAGGAAGTTAGGATATACGGCTGTTTCTCAATGGATGAAGAGGCTAGTGTGTCTGTCTGTCTCTTTATTTGTCTCTCTGTCTATCTAAAGGAGGAAGCCTCCCAGTATTCGACCCACCTGGAGGGATGCCAATTGCCACCCTGAAGCAGCAGAGGGCGCCCTCATTGCAGGCCCAGGGGAACACTGGATGGAAATCTGCAGGCTTGCCTGGGCAGCCCGTGCATCCCGCTTCAGCCCTCTCTGTAGCTGCCCCCGCCCCGCCCCCGCCCCGCCCCCTGACCACCCCGCACTCGCTTCCCGGGACCTGGAAAACACAGAGAAGAGCACCTCGTGGACCTAGGGTAGTAGAGGCCTACCCCAGGACCAGCCAAGAGGGAGATCTGAACATATACACGGGCTCGGTGAGTCAGCCCCGACTTCTTAATGCAGACCCTGATCACACCGCGCCGGCCTCGGGTGGGCTGGCTGAGCTGGAAACTTGCATACTCTGAACCTGGCGCAGGAGAGGCCGCCCCCAGGACAGGCGCTTGTGGAGATGGGAGCAAACTGATCGGCTCACCCGAGGCAGTCCGCTCCCCGCGACGTCCGTGTCCCTTGGGATCACCTGGACAGCCTCCCAGGACCTGGCTGACAAGGAGAATTAATTGCCGCACACCTGGGGTAGCAGAGGCCACCCCGAGGCCAGGAGAGGTGGGACGGTAGGAAAATGACCGACTCGCCGAGGCATCCCTCTTGCGTTCTGGGCCGCCTCCATATCTGCCGCTGACCACTTCCCCTGTCCCTCCCTCGCCGGCTCCCAGGAGCAGGCTGACTTCAAAGGCTTTCGTCCGCCGAACTTGGGTTAGTGGAGGCAGCCCACTGGCAAGGCAGCTAGCGACATGGGAGAAAATCCTCTGGTTCACCAGGGGCACCCTATTCCCCGGGCCCCGCCGCCGAACCACGTAGCCAGACGGCACCCCGCCTCTGGTGTGTCTGTCTGTTTGACTGCTTGCCTGACTGACTATCTATTGGAGGATGGTTGAAGCTAGTCTATGTGTGTGTCTGTCTGTTTCTCCAACGGAGGAAGAGGCGACTAGTGTGTCTCTCTATTTGCCTGCCTCTCTATCGATCTGGCTAGCTCTCTATCTATGTGGGGAGGCATAGCAGGAAGCTAGTGTGTCATTTACTTTTCTGTCTGTTGGAGTAGAATTTTAGTGCGTCTATATAGCTATCTAGCTCTTTGAGGAAGAGGAGAAGGCTTGTGTGTGTGTGTTTGTGTGTGTGCGCGCGTGCTCGTGGGGATCTGTCTATTTATGTATCTGTATCTAAAGGGTGAGGAGGCTACTGTATCTGTCTATCAGTCTATGTATGTATCTGATGGAGGAAGAGTAGGCTAGTATGTCTGTCTGGCTGTCTATTATCAGATATGTATGTATGTACCTATACCTAATGGAAAAAAATGAGGAGGCTTGATTATCTATCCCTCGGTCTGTCAGAGGAGGAGCAGACTAGTGTTTGTCTCTCTGTGTGTCTTGGAGTTTTCTCCATGTATATCTAATAGAGTAGAAGGAGAATATCTATGTTCTGGCTATCTGTCTGTCTCTCTAACAGGAGAAGTTATAGGCTAGTGTGTGAATCCGTCAGTCTCACTTTCCATCTATCTAAAGGAGGAGTAGAAAGAGTCTGTTCCGTTTGTCTATTTATTATCTAATGGAGAAGGCGACTAGTGTGTCTCTCTACCTACATAATTGAGGATTGGGAGGAGGCAAGGTTGTGTGTAGGTTTGTGTGTGTGTGTGTGTGTGTGTGTGTGTGTGTGTGTGTGTCTGTCTATGTATGTATCTGTCTACCTATATAATGGATGAGGAGGAGGAGGTTAGGATATGTGGGTGTTTCTCATTGGATGAAGTGGCTAGTGTGTCTGTCTGTCTATATATTTGTCTCTCTCTGTAATGGAGGAAGCCTCCCTTTATTAGACCCAGCTGGAGGGATGCCAATTCCCACCCTGAAGCAGCAGAGGGTGCCCTCATTGCACGCCGAGGGGGACACTGGATGGAAATCCACAGGCTTCCCTGGACAGCACGTGCATCCCTCTTCCTCCCTCTCTGTAGGCGCCACCGCCACTCCACCCGCCTCCCCGCCCCCTGACCAGCCCGCACTTGCCTCCCGGGAGCCGGAAAACACCCAGATGTGTACCTCGTGTACCTAGGGTAGCAGAGACCAACCCTAGGACCGGTCAACGGGGAGATCTGAGCAAATACACGGGCTCGGTGGAGCAGCCCCGCCTCCTCAATGCAACCCCTAAGAACACCGCGCCTGCCTCCGGGACACAGGCTGAGCTGGAAACATGCATATTGGGAACCTGGGGAAGGAGAGGCCGCCCCCAGGCCAGGCGCTTGTGGAGATGGGAGCCAACTGATCGGCTCACCCGAGGCAGTCCTCTCGAAGCGACATCCCTGTCCCCTGAACACACCTCGACAGCTTCCTAGGACCTGGCTGACAAGGACAACTCAATCCCGCACACCTGGGGTAGCAGAGGCCGCCCCGAGGCCAGGAGAGGGGGCGATGGGAGGAAATTGATCGATTCGCCGAGGCATCCACCTTAGAAGCTCTGCCGCTTCCGTAGCTGCCGCTGACCTCTTCCAATTTCCTTACCACGCCTGCTGCCCCGAGCAGGCTAACTTCAAAGCTTCAGTCCGTCGAAATTGGGGGAGTGGAGGTCGCCCCCAGGCAAGGCAGCTAGGGACATGGGATAAAATCCTATGTCTCGCCAGTGGCACACATGTCCCCGATCGCCGCCGCTGAAGCCCGTCCCCAGACTGCACCCCGCCTCTCGAGTGTCAGTCTGTCTGACTGCCTTGCTGATTGCCTATTTATTGGAGGATGTGAGAGGCTAGACTATGTGTGGGTCTGCCTATATATCTACTGGTGGAGGAGGCGAATATTATGTCTCTCCATTTGCCTGCCTCCCTATCTATCTATCTGTCTATCTATCTATCAATCTAAGTAAATATCGACCTATGTAGTGCAGGCACAGCAGTAGGCAAGTGTGTCTTTTGATTTGTGTGTCTGTTGGAGGAGAAAGTTAGTGTTTCTATCTCCCTATCTACCTATTTTAGGAAGAGGATGATGCAAGCGTGTGTGTGTGTGTGTGCGTGCGGGTCTCTTTATCAAAGTATGTGTAACTGAAAGGGGAAGGGCCTACTGTGTCTGTCTAACAGTCTATGTGTGCATCTAATGGAGGAGGAGTAAGCTAGTAAGTCTCTCTGTCTATATATGAGATATCTATCTATGCAGCTGTATGTATTCGAGAAGAAGGAGGAGGCTAGAGTGTCTATGTCTTTCTGTCAGAGCAGGAGAAGAGTAGTGTGTCTGTCTGTCTGTGTGTCTGTGAGTGTGTCTCTATTTATATCAAATGGAGAAGAAGAAATATTCCCATGTGTCTGGCTATCTCTCAGTATCTCTAACAGGAGAAGGTAGCGGCTACTGGGTGTATCGGTCAATCTCACTTTCCATGTATCTAATGGAGGAGGAGAAAGAATGTATTAAGTTTGTCTATCTAGTATCTAATGGAGGAGGAGATTAGTGTGTCTCTCTACCTACTTAATTCAGGAGTAAGAGGAGGCTAGGTGTGTGTGTTTGTGTGTGTGTGTGTGTCTGCCTATGTATGTATCTGTCTACCTATATAATGGATGAGGAGGAGGAAGTTAGGATATACGGCTGTTTCTCAATGGATGAAGAGGCTAGTGTGTCTGTCTGTCTCTTTATTTGTCTCTCTGTCTATCTAAAGGAGGAAGCCTCCCAGTATTCGACCCACCTGGAGGGATGCCAATTGCCACCCTGAAGCAGCAGAGGGCGCCCTCATTGCAGGCCCAGGGGAACACTGGATGGAAATCTGCAGGCTTGCCTGGGCAGCCCGTGCATCCCGCTTCAGCCCTCTCTGTAGCTGCCCCCGCCCCGCCCCCGCCCCGCCCCCTGACCACCCCGCACTCGCTTCCCGGGACCTGGAAAACACAGAGATGAGCACCTCGTGGACCTAGGGTAGTAGAGGCCTACCCCAGGACCAGCCAAGAGGGAGATCTGAACATATACACGGGCTCGGTGAGTCAGCCCCGACTTCTTAATGCAGACCCTGATCACACCGCGCCGGCCTCGGGTGGGCTGGCTGAGCTGGAAACTTGCATACTCTGAACCTGGCGCAGGAGAGGCCGCCCCCAGGACAGGCGCTTGTGGAGATGGGAGCAAACTGATCGGCTCACCCGAGGCAGTCCGCTCCCCGCGACGTCCGTGTCCCTTGGGATCACCTGGACAGCCTCCCAGGACCTGGCTGACAAGGAGAATTAATTGCCGCACACCTGGGGTAGCAGAGGCCACCCCGAGGCCAGGAGAGGTGGGACGGTAGGAAAATGACCGACTCGCCGAGGCATCCCTCTTGCGTTCTGGGCCGCCTCCATATCTGCCGCTGACCACTTCCCCTGTCCCTCCCTCGCCGGCTCCCAGGAGCAGGCTGACTTCAAAGGCTTTCGTCCGCCGAACTTGGGTTAGTGGAGGCAGCCCACTGGCAAGGCAGCTAGCGACATGGGAGAAAATCCTCTGGTTCACCAGGGGCACCCTATTCCCCGGGCCCCGCCGCCGAACCACGTAGCCAGACGGCACCCCGCCTCTGGTGTGTCTGTCTGTTTGACTGCTTGCCTGACTGACTATCTATTGGAGGATGGTTGAAGCTAGTCTATGTGTGTGTCTGTCTGTTTCTCCAACGGAGGAAGAGGCGACTAGTGTGTCTCTCTATTTGCCTGCCTCTCTATCGATCTGGCTAGCTCTCTATCTATGTGGGGAGGCATAGCAGGAAGCTAGTGTGTCATTTACTTTTCTGTCTGTTGGAGTAGAATTTTAGTGCGTCTATATAGCTATCTAGCTCTTTGAGGAAGAGGAGAAGGCTTGTGTGTGTGTGTTTGTGTGTGTGCGCGCGTGCTCGTGGGGATCTGTCTATTTATGTATCTGTATCTAAAGGGTGAGGAGGCTACTGTATCTGTCTATCAGTCTATGTATGTATCTGATGGAGGAAGAGTAGGCTAGTATGTCTGTCTGGCTGTCTATTATCAGATATGTATGTATGTACCTATACCTAATGGAAAAAAATGAGGAGGCTTGATTATCTATCCCTCGGTCTGTCAGAGGAGGAGCAGACTAGTGTTTGTCTCTCTGTGTGTCTTGGAGTTTTCTCCATGTATATCTAATAGAGTAGAAGGAGAATATCTATGTTCTGGCTATCTGTCTGTCTCTCTAACAGGAGAAGTTATAGGCTAGTGTGTGAATCCGTCAGTCTCACTTTCCATCTATCTAAAGGAGGAGTAGAAAGAGTCTGTTCCGTTTGTCTATTTATTATCTAATGGAGAAGGCGACTAGTGTGTCTCTCTACCTACATAATTGAGGATTGGGAGGAGGCAAGGTTGTGTGTAGGTTTGTGTGTGTGTGTGTGTGTGTGTGTGTGTGTGTGTGTGTGTCTGTCTATGTATGTATCTGTCTACCTATATAATGGATGAGGAGGAGGAGGTTAGGATATGTGGGTGTTTCTCATTGGATGAAGTGGCTAGTGTGTCTGTCTGTCTATATATTTGTCTCTCTCTGTAATGGAGGAAGCCTCCCTTTATTAGACCCAGCTGGAGGGATGCCAATTCCCACCCTGAAGCAGCAGAGGGTGCCCTCATTGCACGCCGAGGGGGACACTGGATGGAAATCCACAGGCTTCCCTGGACAGCACGTGCATCCCTCTTCCTCCCTCTCTGTAGGCGCCACCGCCACTCCACCCGCCTCCCCGCCCCCTGACCAGCCCGCACTTGCCTCCCGGGAGCCGGAAAACACCCAGATGTGTACCTCGTGTACCTAGGGTAGCAGAGACCAACCCTAGGACCGGTCAACGGGGAGATCTGAGCAAATACACGGGCTCGGTGGAGCAGCCCCGCCTCCTCAATGCAACCCCTAAGAACACCGCGCCTGCCTCCGGGACACAGGCTGAGCTGGAAACATGCATATTGGGAACCTGGGGAAGGAGAGGCCGCCCCCAGGCCAGGCGCTTGTGGAGATGGGAGCCAACTGATCGGCTCACCCGAGGCAGTCCTCTCGAAGCGACATCCCTGTCCCCTGAACACACCTCGACAGCTTCCTAGGACCTGGCTGACAAGGACAACTCAATCCCGCACACCTGGGGTAGCAGACGCCGCCCCGAGGCCAGGAGAGGGGGCGATGGGAGGAAATTGATCGATTCGCCGAGGCATCCACCTTAGAAGCTCTGCCGCTTCCGTAGCTGCCGCTGACCTCTTCCAATTTCCTTACCACGCCTGCTGCCCCGAGCAGGCTAACTTCAAAGCTTCAGTCCGTCGAAATTGGGGGAGTGGAGGTCGCCCCCAGGCAAGGCAGCTAGGGACATGGGATAAAATCCTATGTCTCGCCAGTGGCACACATGTCCCCGATCGCCGCCGCTGAAGCCCGTCCCCAGACTGCACCCCGCCTCTCGAGTGTCAGTCTGTCAGACTGCCTTGCTGATTGCCTATTTATTGGAGGATGTGAGAGGCTAGACTATGTGTGGGTCTGCCTATATATCTACTGGTGGAGGAGGCGAATATTATGTCTCTCCATTTGCCTGCCTCTCTATCTATCTATCTGTCTATCTATCTATCAATATATGTAAAAATCGACCTATGTAGTGCAGGCACAGCAGCAGGCAAGTGTGTCTTTTGATTTGTGTGTCTGTTGGAGGAGAAAGTTAGTGTTTCTATCTCCCTATCTACCTATTTTAGGAAGAGGATGATGCAAGCGTGTGTGTGTGTGTGTGCGTGCGGGTCTCTTTATCAAAGTATGTGTAACTGAAAGGGGAAGGGCCTACTGTGTCTGTCTAACAGTCTATGTGTGCATCTAATGGAGGAGGAGTAAGCTAGTAAGTCTCTCTGTCTATATATGAGATATCTATCTATGCAGCTGTATGTATTCGAGAAGAAGGAGGAGGCTAGAGTGTCTATGTCTTTCTGTCAGAGCAGGAGAAGAGTAGTGTGTCTGTCTGTCTGTGTGTCTGTGAGTGTGTCTCTATTTATATCAAATGGAGAAGAAGAAATATTCCCATGTGTCTGGCTATCTCTCAGTATCTCTAACAGGAGAAGGTAGCGGCTACTGGGTGTATCGGTCAATCTCACTTTCCATCTATCTAATGGAGGAGGAGAAAGAATGTATTAAGTTTGTCTATCTATTATCTAATGGAGGAGGAGATTAGTGTGTCTCTCTACCTACTTAATTCAGGAGTAAGAGGAGGCTAGGTGTGTGTGTTTGTGTGTGTGTGTGTCTGCCTATGTATGTATCTGTCTACCTATATAATGGATGAGGAGGAGGAAGTTAGGATATACGGCTGTTTCTCAATGGATGAAGAGGCTAGTGTGTCTGTCTGTCTCTTTATTTGTCTCTCTGTCTATCTAAAGGAGGAAGCCTCCCAGTATTCGACCCACCTGGAGGGATGCCAATTGCCACCCTGAAGCAGCAGAGGGCGCCCTCATTGCAGGCCCAGGGGAACACTGGATGGAAATCTGCAGGCTTGCCTGGGCAGCCCGTGCATCCCGCTTCAGCCCTCTCTGTAGCTGCCCCCGCCCCGCCCCCGCCCCGCCCCCTGACCACCCCGCACTCGCTTCCCGGGACCTGGAAAACACAGAGAAGAGCACCTCGTGGACCTAGGGTAGTAGAGGCCTACCCCAGGACCAGCCAAGAGGGAGATCTGAACATATACACGGGCTCGGTGAGTCAGCCCCGACTTCTTAATGCAGACCCTGATCACACCGCGCCGGCCTCGGGTGGGCTGGCTGAGCTGGAAACTTGCATACTCTGAACCTGGCGCAGGAGAGGCCGCCCCCAGGACAGGCGCTTGTGGAGATGGGAGCAAACTGATCGGCTCACCCGAGGCAGTCCGCTCCCCGCGACGTCCGTGTCCCTTGGGATCACCTGGACAGCCTCCCAGGACCTGGCTGACAAGGAGAATTAATTGCCGCACACCTGGGGTAGCAGAGGCCACCCCGAGGCCAGGAGAGGTGGGACGGTAGGAAAATGACCGACTCGCCGAGGCATCCCTCTTGCGTTCTGGGCCGCCTCCATATCTGCCGCTGACCACTTCCCCTGTCCCTCCCTCGCCGGCTCCCAGGAGCAGGCTGACTTCAAAGGCTTTCGTCCGCCGAACTTGGGTTAGTGGAGGCAGCCCACTGGCAAGGCAGCTAGCGACATGGGAGAAAATCCTCTGGTTCACCAGGGGCACCCTATTCCCCGGGCCCCGCCGCCGAACCACGTAGCCAGACGGCACCCCGCCTCTGGTGTGTCTGTCTGTTTGACTGCTTGCCTGACTGACTATCTATTGGAGGATGGTTGAAGCTAGTCTATGTGTGTGTCTGTCTGTTTCTCCAACGGAGGAAGAGGCGACTAGTGTGTCTCTCTATTTGCCTGCCTCTCTATCGATCTGGCTAGCTCTCTATCTATGTGGGGAGGCATAGCAGGAAGCTAGTGTGTCATTTACTTTTCTGTCTGTTGGAGTAGAATTTTAGTGCGTCTATATAGCTATCTAGCTCTTTGAGGAAGAGGAGAAGGCTTGTGTGTGTGTGTTTGTGTGTGTGCGCGCGTGCTCGTGGGGATCTGTCTATTTATGTATCTGTATCTAAAGGGTGAGGAGGCTACTGTATCTGTCTATCAGTCTATGTATGTATCTGATGGAGGAAGAGTAGGCTAGTATGTCTGTCTGGCTGTCTATTATCAGATATGTATGTATGTACCTATACCTAATGGAAAAAAATGAGGAGGCTTGATTATCTATCCCTCGGTCTGTCAGAGGAGGAGCAGACTAGTGTTTGTCTCTCTGTGTGTCTTGGAGTTTTCTCCATGTATATCTAATAGAGTAGAAGGAGAATATCTATGTTCTGGCTATCTGTCTGTCTCTCTAACAGGAGAAGTTATAGGCTAGTGTGTGAATCCGTCAGTCTCACTTTCCATCTATCTAAAGGAGGAGTAGAAAGAGTCTGTTCCGTTTGTCTATTTATTATCTAATGGAGAAGGCGACTAGTGTGTCTCTCTACCTACATAATTGAGGATTGGGAGGAGGCAAGGTTGTGTGTAGGTTTGTGTGTGTGTGTGTGTGTGTGTGTGTGTGTGTGTGTGTGTCTGTCTATGTATGTATCTGTCTACCTATATAATGGATGAGGAGGAGGAGGTTAGGATATGTGGGTGTTTCTCATTGGATGAAGTGGCTAGTGTGTCTGTCTGTCTATATATTTGTCTCTCTCTGTAATGGAGGAAGCCTCCCTTTATTAGACCCAGCTGGAGGGATGCCAATTCCCACCCTGAAGCAGCAGAGGGTGCCCTCATTGCACGCCGAGGGGGACACTGGATGGAAATCCACAGGCTTCCCTGGACAGCACGTGCATCCCTCTTCCTCCCTCTCTGTAGGCGCCACCGCCACTCCACCCGCCTCCCCGCCCCCTGACCAGCCCGCACTTGCCTCCCGGGAGCCGGAAAACACCCAGATGTGTACCTCGTGTACCTAGGGTAGCAGAGACCAACCCTAGGACCGGTCAACGGGGAGATCTGAGCAAATACACGGGCTCGGTGGAGCAGCCCCGCCTCCTCAATGCAACCCCTAAGAACACCGCGCCTGCCTCCGGGACACAGGCTGAGCTGGAAACATGCATATTGGGAACCTGGGGAAGGAGAGGCCGCCCCCAGGCCAGGCGCTTGTGGAGATGGGAGCCAACTGATCGGCTCACCCGAGGCAGTCCTCTCGAAGCGACATCCCTGTCCCCTGAACACACCTCGACAGCTTCCTAGGACCTGGCTGACAAGGACAACTCAATCCCGCACACCTGGGGTAGCAGAGGCCGCCCCGAGGCCAGGAGAGGGGGCGATGGGAGGAAATTGATCGATTCGCCGAGGCATCCACCTTAGAAGCTCTGCCGCTTCCGTAGCTGCCGCTGACCTCTTCCAATTTCCTTACCACGCCTGCTGCCCCGAGCAGGCTAACTTCAAAGCTTCAGTCCGTCGAAATTGGGGGAGTGGAGGTCGCCCCCAGGCAAGGCAGCTAGGGACATGGGATAAAATCCTATGTCTCGCCAGTGGCACACATGTCCCCGATCGCCGCCGCTGAAGCCCGTCCCCAGACTGCACCCCGCCTCTCGAGTGTCAGTCTGTCAGACTGCCTTGCTGATTGCCTATTTATTGGAGGATGTGAGAGGCTAGACTATGTGTGGGTCTGCCTATATATCTACTGGTGGAGGAGGCGAATATTATGTCTCTCCATTTGCCTGCCTCTCTATCTATCTATCTGTCTATCTATCTATCAATATATGTAAAAATCGACCTATGTAGTGCAGGCACAGCAGCAGGCAAGTGTGTCTTTTGATTTGTGTGTCTGTTGGAGGAGAAAGTTAGTGTTTCTATCTCCCTATCTACCTATTTTAGGAAGAGGATGATGCAAGCGTGTGTGTGTGTGTGTGCGTGCGGGTCTCTTTATCAAAGTATGTGTAACTGAAAGGGGAAGGGCCTACTGTGTCTGTCTAACAGTCTATGTGTGCATCTAATGGAGGAGGAGTAAGCTAGTAAGTCTCTCTGTCTATATATGAGATATCTATCTATGCAGCTGTATGTATTCGAGAAGAAGGAGGAGGCTAGAGTGTCTATGTCTTTCTGTCAGAGCAGGAGAAGAGTAGTGTGTCTGTCTGTCTGTGTGTCTGTGAGTGTGTCTCTATTTATATCAAATGGAGAAGAAGAAATATTCCCATGTGTCTGGCTATCTCTCAGTATCTCTAACAGGAGAAGGTAGCGGCTACTGGGTGTATCGGTCAATCTCACTTTCCATCTATCTAATGGAGGAGGAGAAAGAATGTATTAAGTTTGTCTATCTATTATCTAATGGAGGAGGAGATTAGTGTGTCTCTCTACCTACTTAATTCAGGAGTAAGAGGAGGCTAGGTGTGTGTGTTTGTGTGTGTGTGTGTCTGCCTATGTATGTATCTGTCTACCTATATAATGGATGAGGAGGAGGAAGTTAGGATATACGGCTGTTTCTCAATGGATGAAGAGGCTAGTGTGTCTGTCTGTCTCTTTATTTGTCTCTCTGTCTATCTAAAGGAGGAAGCCTCCCAGTATTCGACCCACCTGGAGGGATGCCAATTGCCACCCTGAAGCAGCAGAGGGCGCCCTCATTGCAGGCCCAGGGGAACACTGGATGGAAATCTGCAGGCTTGCCTGGGCAGCCCGTGCATCCCGCTTCAGCCCTCTCTGTAGCTGCCCCCGCCCCGCCCCCGCCCCGCCCCCTGACCACCCCGCACTCGCTTCCCGGGACCTGGAAAACACAGAGAAGAGCACCTCGTGGACCTAGGGTAGTAGAGGCCTACCCCAGGACCAGCCAAGAGGGAGATCTGAACATATACACGGGCTCGGTGAGTCAGCCCCGACTTCTTAATGCAGACCCTGATCACACCGCGCCGGCCTCGGGTGGGCTGGCTGAGCTGGAAACTTGCATACTCTGAACCTGGCGCAGGAGAGGCCGCCCCCAGGACAGGCGCTTGTGGAGATGGGAGCAAACTGATCGGCTCACCCGAGGCAGTCCGCTCCCCGCGACGTCCGTGTCCCTTGGGATCACCTGGACAGCCTCCCAGGACCTGGCTGACAAGGAGAATTAATTGCCGCACACCTGGGGTAGCAGAGGCCACCCCGAGGCCAGGAGAGGTGGGACGGTAGGAAAATGACCGACTCGCCGAGGCATCCCTCTTGCGTTCTGGGCCGCCTCCATATCTGCCGCTGACCACTTCCCCTGTCCCTCCCTCGCCGGCTCCCAGGAGCAGGCTGACTTCAAAGGCTTTCGTCCGCCGAACTTGGGTTAGTGGAGGCAGCCCACTGGCAAGGCAGCTAGCGACATGGGAGAAAATCCTCTGGTTCACCAGGGGCACCCTATTCCCCGGGCCCCGCCGCCGAACCACGTAGCCAGACGGCACCCCGCCTCTGGTGTGTCTGTCTGTTTGACTGCTTGCCTGACTGACTATCTATTGGAGGATGGTTGAAGCTAGTCTATGTGTGTGTCTGTCTGTTTCTCCAACGGAGGAAGAGGCGACTAGTGTGTCTCTCTATTTGCCTGCCTCTCTATCGATCTGGCTAGCTCTCTATCTATGTGGGGAGGCATAGCAGGAAGCTAGTGTGTCATTTACTTTTCTGTCTGTTGGAGTAGAATTTTAGTGCGTCTATATAGCTATCTAGCTCTTTGAGGAAGAGGAGAAGGCTTGTGTGTGTGTGTTTGTGTGTGTGCGCGCGTGCTCGTGGGGATCTGTCTATTTATGTATCTGTATGTAAAGGGTGAGGAGGCTACTGTATCTGTCTATCAGTCTATGTATGTATCTGATGGAGGAAGAGTAGGCTAGTATGTCTGTCTGGCTGTCTATTATCAGATATGTATGTATGTACCTATACCTAATGGAAAAAAATGAGGAGGCTTGATTATCTATCCCTCGGTCTGTCAGAGGAGGAGCAGACTAGTGTTTGTCTCTCTGTGTGTCTTGGAGTTTTCTCTATGTATATCTAATAGAGTAGAAGGAGAATATCTATGTTCTGGCTATCTGTCTGTCTCTCTAACAGGAGAAGTTATAGGCTAGTGTGTGAATCCGTCAGTCTCACTTTCCATCTATCTAAAGGAGGAGTAGAAAGAGTCTATTCCGTTTGTCTATTTATTATCTAATGGAGAAGGCGACTAGTGTGTCTCTCTACCTACTTAATTGAGGATTGGGAGGAGGCAAGGTTGTGTGTAGGTTTGTGTGTGTGTGTGTGTGTGTGTGTGTGTGTGTGTGTGTGTGTGTGTGTGTGTGTGTCTGTCTATGTATGTATCTGTCTACCTATATAATGGATGAGGAGGAGGAGGTTAGGATATATGGGTGTTTCTCATTGGATGAAGAGGCTAGTGTGTCTGTCTGTCTATATATTTGTCTCTCTCTGTAATGGAGGAAGCCTCCCTTTATTAGACCCAGCTGGAGGGATGCCAATTCCCACCCTGAAGCAGCAGAGGGTGCCCTCATTGCACGCCGAGGGGGACACTGGATGGAAATCCACAGGCTTCCCTGGACAGCACGTGCATCCCTCTTCCTCCCTCTCTGTAGGCGCCACCGCCACTCCACCCGCCTCCCCGCCCCCTGACCAGCCCGCACTTGCCTCCCGGGAGCCGGAAAACACCCAGATGTGTACCTCGTGTACCTAGGGTAGCAGAGACCAACCCTAGGACCGGTCAACGGGGAGATCTGAGCAAATACACGGGCTCGGTGGAGCAGCCCCGCCTCCTCAATGCAACCCCTAAGAACACCGCGCCTGCCTCCGGGACACAGGCTGAGCTGGAAACATGCATATTGGGAACCTGGGGAAGGAGAGGCCGCCCCCAGGCCAGGCGCTTGTGGAGATGGGAGCCAAATGATCGGCTCACCCGAGGCAGTCCTCTCGAAGCGACATCCCTGTCCCCTGAACACACCTCGACAGCTTCCTAGGACCTGGCTGACAAGGACAACTCAATCCCGCACACCTGGGGTAGCAGAGGCCGCCCCGAGGCCAGGAGAGGGGGCGATGGGAGGAAATTGATCGATTCGCCGAGGCATCCACCTTAGAAGCTCTGCCTCTTCCGTAGCTGCCGCTGACCTCTTCCAATTTCCTTACCACGCCTGCTGCCCCGAGCAGGCTAACTTCAAAGCTTCAGTCCGTCGAAATTGGGGGAGTGGAGGTCGCCCCCAGGCAAGGCAGCTAGGGACATGGGATAAAATCCTATGTCTCGCCAGTGGCACACATGTCCCCGATCGTCGCCGCTGAAGCCCGTCCCCAGACTGCACCCCGCCTCTCGAGTGTCAGTCTGTCTGACTGCCTTGCTGATTGCCTATTTATTGGAGGATGTGAGAGGCTAGACTATGTGTGGGTCTGCCTATATATCTACTGGTGGAGGAGGCGAATATTATGTCTCTCCATTTGCCTGCCTCTCTATCTATCTATCTCTCTATCTATCTATCATTCTATGTAAAAATCGACCTATGTAGTGCAGGCACAGCAGTAGGCAAGTGTGTCTTTTGATTTGTGTGTCTGTTGGAGGAGAAAGTTAGTGTTTCTATCTCCCTATCTACCTATTTTAGGAAGAGGATGATGCAAGCGTGTGTGTGTGTGTGTGCGTGCGGGTCTCTTTATCAAAGTATGTGTAACTGAAAGGGGAAGGGCCTACTGTGTCTGTCTAACAGTCTATGTGTGCATCTAATGGAGGAGGAGTAAGCTAGTAAGTCTCTCTGTCTATATATGAGATATCTATCTATGCAGCTGTATGTATTCGAGAAGAAGGAGGAGGCTCGAGTGTCTATGTATTTCTGTCAGAGCAGGAGAAGAGTAGTGTGTCTGTCTGTCTGTGTGTCTGTGAGTGTGTCTCTATTTATATCAAATGGAGAAGAAGAAATATTCCCATGTGTCTGGCTATCTCTCAGTATCTCTAACAGGAGAAGGTAGCGGCTACTGGGTGTATCGGTCAATCTCACTTTCCATGTATCTAATGGAGGAGGAGAAAGAATGTATTAAGTTTGTCTATCTATTATCTAATGGAGGAGGAAATTAGTGTGTCTCTCTACCTACTTAATTCAGGAGTAAGAGGAGGCTAGGTGTGTGTGTTTGTGTGTGTGTGTGTCTGCCTATGTATGTATCTGTCTACCTATATAATGGATGAGGAGGAGGAAGCTAGGATATACGGCTGTTTCTCAATGGATGAAGAGGCTAGTGTGTCTGTCTGTCTCTTTATTTGTCTCTCTGTCTATCTAAAGGAGGAAGCCTCCCAGTATTCGACCCACCTGGAGGGATGCCAATTGCCACCCTGAAGCAGCAGAGGGCGCCCTCATTGCAGGCCCAGGGGAACACTGGATGGAAATCTGCAGGCTTGCCTGGGCAGCCCGTGCATCCCGCTTCAGCCCTCTCTGTAGCTGCCCAGGCCCAGCCCCCGCCCCGCCCACTGACCACCCCGCACTCGCTTCCCGGGACCTGGAAAACACAGAGATGAGCACCTCGTGGACCTAGGGTAGTAGAGGCCTACCCCAGGACCAGCCAAGAGGGAGATCTGAACATATACACGGGCTCGGTTAGTCAGCCCCGACTTCTTAATGCAGACCCTGATCACACCGCGCCGGCCTCGGGTGGGCTGGCTGAGCTGGAAACTTGCATACTCTGAACCTGGCGCAGGAGAGGCCGCCCCCAGGACAGGCGCTTGTGGAGATGGGAGCAAACTGATCGGCTCACCCGAGGCAGTCCGCTCCCCGCGACGTCCGTGTCCCTTGGGATCACCTGGACAGCCTCCCAGGACCTGGCTGACAAGGAGAATTAATTGCTGCACACCTGGGGTAGCAGAGGCCACCCCGAGGCCAGGAGAGGTGGGACGGTAGGAAAATGACCGACTCGCCGAGGCATCCCTCTTGCGTTCTGGGCCGCCTCCATATCTGCCGCTGACCACTTCCCCTGTCCCTCCCTCGCCGGCTCCCAGGAGCAGGCTGACTTCAAAGGCTTTCGTCCGCCGAACTTGGGTTAGTGGAGGCAGCCCACTGGCAAGGCAGCTAGCGACATGGGAGAAAATCCTCTGGTTCACCAGGGGCACCCTATTCCCCGGGCCCCGCCGCCGAACCACGTAGCCAGACGGCACCCCGCCTCTGGTGTTTCTGTCTGTTTGACTGCTTGCCTGACTGACTATCTATTGGAGGATGGTTGAAGCTAGTCTATGTGTGTGTCTGTCTGTTTCTCCAACGGAGGAAGAGGCGACTAGTGTCTCTCTATTTGCCTGCCTCTCTATCGATCTGGCTAGCTCTCTATCTATGTGGGGAGGCAGAGTAGGAAGCTAGTGTGTCATTAACTTTTCTGTCTGTTGGAGTAGAATTTTAGTGCGTCTATATAGCTATCTAGCTCTTTGAGGAAGAGGAGAAGGCTTGTGTGTGTGTGTTTGTGTGTGTGCGCGCGTGCTCGTGGGGATCTGTCTATTTATGTATCTGTATGTAAAGGGTGAGGAGGCTACTGTATCTGTCTATCAGTCTATGTATGTATCTGATGGAGGAAGAGTAGGCTAGTATGTCTGTCTGGCTGTCCATTATCAGATATGTATGTATGTACCTATACCTAATGGAAAAAAATGAGGAGGCTTGATTATCTATCCCTCGGTCTGTCAGAGGAGGAGCAGACTAGTGTTTGTCTCTCTGTGTGTCTTGGGGTTTTCTCTATGTATATCTAATAGAGTAGAAGGAGAATATCTATGTTCTGGCTATCTGTCTGTCTCTCTAACAGGAGAAGTTATAGGCTAGTGTGTGAATCCGTCAGTCTCACTTTCCATCTATCTAAAGGAGGAGTAGAAAGAGTCTATTCCGTTTGTCTATTTATTATCTAATGGAGAAGGCGACTAGTGTGTCTCTCTACCTACTTAATTGAGGATTGGGAGGAGGCAAGGTTGTGTGTAGGTTTGTGTGTGTGTGTGTGTGTGTGTGTGTGTGTGTGTCTGTCTATGTATGTATCTGTCTACCTATATAATGGATGAGGAGGAGGAGGTTAGGATATATGGGTGTTTCTCATTGGATGAAGAAGCTAGTGTGTCTGTCTGTCTATATATTTGTCTCTCTCTGTAATGGAGGAAGCCTCCCTTTATTAGACCCAGCTGGAGGGATGCCAATTCCCACCCTGAAGCAGCAGAGGGTGCCCTCATTGCACGCCGAGGGGGACACTGGATGGAAATCCACAGGCTTCCCTGGACAGCACGTGCATCCCTCTTCCTCCCTCTCTGTAGGCGCCACCGCCACTCCACCCGCCTCCCCGCCCCCTGACCAGCCCGCACTTGCCTCCCGGGAGCCGGAAAACACCCAGATGTGTACCTCGTGTACCTAGGGTAGCAGAGACCAACCCTAGGACCGGTCAACGGGGAGATCTGAGCAAATACACGGGCTCGGTGGAGCAGCCCCGCCTCCTCAATGCAACCCCTAAGAACACCGCGCCTGCCTCCGGGACACAGGCTGAGCTGGAAACATGCATATTGGGAACCTGGGGAAGGAGAGGCCGCCCCCAGGCCAGGCGCTTGTGGAGATGGGAGCCAACTGATCGGCTCACCCGAGGCAGTCCTCTCGAAGCGACATCCCTGTCCCCTGAACACACCTCGACAGCTTCCTAGGACCTGGCTGACAAGGACAACTCAATCCCGCACACCTGGGGTAGCAGACGCCGCCCCGAGGCCAGGAGAGGGGGCGATGGGAGGAAATTGATCGATTCGCCGAGGCATCCACCTTAGAAGCTCTGCCGCTTCCGTAGCTGCCGCTGACCTCTTCCAATTTCCTTACCACGCCTGCTGCCCCGAGCAGGCTAACTTCAAAGCTTCAGTCCGTCGAAATTGGGGGAGTGGAGGTCGCCCCCAGGCAAGGCAGCTAGGGACATGGGATAAAATCCTATGTCTCGCCAGTGGCACACATGTCCCCGATCGCCGCCGCTGAAGCCCGTCCCCAGACTGCACCCCGCCTCTCGAGTGTCAGTCTGTCTGACTGCCTTGCTGATTGCCTATTTATTGGAGGCTGTGAGAGGCTAGACTACGTATGGGTCTGCCTATATATCTACTGGTGGAGGAGGCGAATATTATGTCTCTCCATTTGCCTGCCTCTCTATCTATCTATCTCTCTATCTATCTATCAATCTATGTAAAAATCGACCTATGTAGTGCAGGCACAGCAGTAGGCAAGTGTGTCTTTTGATTTGTGTGTCTGTTGGAGGAGAAAGTTAGTGTTTCTATCTCCCTATCTACCTATTTTAGGAAGAGGATGATGCAAGCGTGTGTGTGTGTGTGTGCGTGCGGGTCTCTTTATCAAAGTATGTGTAACTGAAAGGGGAAGGGCCTACTGTGTCTGTCTAACAGTCTATGTGTGCATTTAATGGAGGAGGAGTAAGCTAGTAAGTCTCTCTGTCTATATATGAGATATCTATCTATGCAGCTGTATGTATTCGAGAAGGAGGAGGCTAGAGTGCCTATGTCTTTCTGTCAGAGCAGGAGAAGAGTAGTGTGTCTGTCTGTCTGTGTGTCTGTGAGTGTGTCTCTATTTATATCAAATGGAGAAGAAGAAATATTCCCATGTGTCTGGCTATCTCTCAGTATCTCTAACAGGAGAAGGTAGCGGCTACTGGGTGTATCGGTCAATCTCACTTTCCATCTATCTAATGGAGGAGGAGAAAGAATGTATTAAGTTTGTCTATCTATTATCTAATGGAGGAGGAAATTAGTGTGTCTCTCTACCTACTTAATTCAGGAGTAAGAAGAGGCTAGGTGTGTGTGTTTTTGTGTGTGTGTGTCTGCCTATGTATGTATCTGTCTACCTATATAATGGATGAGGAGGAGGAAGCTAGGATATACGGGTGTTTCTCAATGGATGAAGAGGCTAGTGTGTCTGTCTGTCTCTTTATTTGTCTCTCTGTCTATGTAAAGGAGGAAGCCTCCCAGTATTCGACCCACCTGGAGGGATGCCAATTGCCACCCTGAAGCAGCAGAGGGCGCCCTCATTGCAGGCCCAGGGGAACACTGGATGGAAATCTGCAGGCTTGCCTGGGCAGCCCGTGCATCCCGCTTCAGCCCTCTCTGTAGCTGCCCAGGCCCAGCCCCCGCCCCGCCCACTGACCACCCCGCACTCGCTTCCCGGGACCTGGAAAACACAGAGATGAGCACCTCGTGGACCTAGGGTAGTAGAGGCCTACCCCAGGACCAGCCAAGAGGGAGATCTGAACATATACACGGGCTCGGTTAGTCAGCCCCGACTTCTTAATGCAGACCCTGATCACACCGCGCCGGCCTCGGGTGGGCTGGCTGAGCTGGAAACTTGCATACTCTGAACCTGGCGCAGGAGAGGCCGCCCCCAGGACAGGCGCTTGTGGAGATGGGAGCAAACTGATCGGCTCACCCGAGGCAGTCCGCTCCCCGCGACGTCCGTGTCCCTTGGGATCACCTGGACAGCCTCCCAGGACCTGGCTGACAAGGAGAATTAATTGCTGCACACCTGGGGTAGCAGAGGCCACCCCGAGGCCAGGAGAGGTGGGACGGTAGGAAAATGACCGACTCGCCGAGGCATCCCTCTTGCGTTCTGGGCCGCCTCCATATCTGCCGCTGACCACTTCCCCTGTCCCTCCCTCGCCGGCTCCCAGGAGCAGGCTGACTTCAAAGGCTTTCGTCCGCCGAACTTGGGTTAGTGGAGGCAGCCCACTGGCAAGGCAGCTAGCGACATGGGAGAAAATCCTCTGGTTCACCAGGGGCACCCTATTCCCCGGGCCCCGCCGCCGAACCACGTAGCCAGACGGCACCCCGCCTCTGGTGTTTCTGTCTGTTTGACTGCTTGCCTGACTGACTATCTATTGGAGGATGGTTGAAGCTAGTCTATGTGTGTGTCTGTCTGTTTCTCCAACGGAGGAAGAGGCGACTAGTGTCTCTCTATTTGCCTGCCTCTCTATCGATCTGGCTAGCTCTCTATCTATGTGGGGAGGCAGAGTAGGAAGCTAGTGTGTCATTAACTTTTCTGTCTGTTGGAGTAGAATTTTAGTGCGTCTATATAGCTATCTAGCTCTTTGAGGAAGAGGAGAAGGCTTGTGTGTGTGTGTTTGTGTGTGTGCGCGCGTGCTCGTGGGGATCTGTCTATTTATGTATCTGTATCTAAAGGGTGAGGAGGCTACTGTATCTGTCTATCAGTCTATGTATGTATCTGATGGAGGAAGAGTAGGCTAGTATGTCTGTCTGGCTGTCCATTATCAGATATGTATGTATGTACCTATACCTAATGGAAAAAAATGAGGAGGCTTGATTATCTATCCCTCGGTCTGTCAGAGGAGGAGCAGACTAGTGTTTGTCTCTCTGTGTGTCTTGGGGTTTTCTCTATGTATATCTAATAGAGTAGAAGGAGAATATCTATGTTCTGGCTATCTGTCTGTCTCTCTAACAGGAGAAGTTATAGGCTAGTGTGTGAATCCGTCAGTCTCACTTTCCATCTATCTAAAGGAGGAGTAGAAAGAGTCTATTCCGTTTGTCTATTTATTATCTAATGGAGAAGGCGACTAGTGTGTCTCTCTACCTACTTAATTGAGGATTGGGAGGAGGCAAGGTTGTGTGTAGGTTTGTGTGTGTGTGTGTGTGTGTGTGTGTGTGTGTGTCTGTCTATGTATGTATCTGTCTACCTATATAATGGATGAGGAGGAGGAGTTTAGGATATATGGGTGTTTCTCATTGGATGAAGAAGCTAGTGTGTCTGTCTGTCTATATATTTGTCTCTCTCTGTAATGGAGGAAGCCTCCCTTTATTAGACCCAGCTGGAGGGATGCCAATTCCCACCCTGAAGCAGCAGAGGGTGCCCTCATTGCACGCCGAGGGGGACACTGGATGGAAATCCACAGGCTTCCCTGGACAGCACGTGCATCCCTCTTCCTCCCTCTCTGTAGGCGCCACCGCCACTCCACCCGCCTCCCCACCCCCTGACCAGCCCGCACTTGCCTCCCGGGAGCCGGAAAACACCCAGATGTGTACCTCGTGTACCTAGGGTAGCAGAGACCAACCCTAGGACCGGTCAACGGGGAGATCTGAGCAAATACACGGGCTCGGTGGAGCAGCCCCGCCTCCTCAATGCAACCCCTAAGAACACCGCGCCTGCCTCCGGGACACAGGCTGAGCTGGAAACATGCATATTGGGAACCTGGGGAAGGAGAGGCCGCCCCCAGGCCAGGCGCTTGTGGAGATGGGAGCCAACTGATCGGCTCACCCGAGGCAGTCCTCTCGAAGCGACATCCCTGTCCCCTGAACACACCTCGACAGCTTCCTAGGACCTGGCTGACAAGGACAACTCAATCCCGCACACCTGGGGTAGCAGACGCCGCCCCGAGGCCAGGAGAGGGGGCGATGGGAGGAAATTGATCGATTCGCCGAGGCATCCACCTTAGAAGCTCTGCCGCTTCCGTAGCTGCCGCTGACCTCTTCCAATTTCCTTACCACGCCTGCTGCCCCGAGCAGGCTAACTTCAAAGCTTCAGTCCGTCGAAATTGGGGGAGTGGAGGTCGCCCCCAGGCAAGGCAGCTAGGGACATGGGATAAAATCCTATGTCTCGCCAGTGGCACACATGTCCCCGATCGCCGCCGCTGAAGCCCGTCCCCAGACTGCACCCCGCCTCTCGAGTGTCAGTCTGTCTGACTGCCTTGCTGATTGCCTATTTATTGGAGGCTGTGAGAGGCTAGACTACGTATGGGTCTGCCTATATATCTACTGGTGGAGGAGGCGAATATTATGTCTCTCCATTTGCCTGCCTCTCTATCTATCTATCTCTCTATCTATCTATCAATCTATGTAAAAATCGACCTATGTAGTGCAGGCACAGCAGTAGGCAAGTGTGTCTTTTGATTTGTGTGTCTGTTGGAGGAGAAAGTTAGTGTTTCTATCTCCCTATCTACCTATTTTAGGAAGAGGATGATGCAAGCGTGTGTGTGTGTGTGTGCGTGCGGGTCTCTTTATCAAAGTATGTGTAACTGAAAGGGGAAGGGCCTACTGTGTCTGTGTAACAGTCTATGTGTGCATCTAATGGAGGAGGAGTAAGCTAGTAAGTCTCTCTGTCTATATATGAGATATCTATCTATGCAGCTGTATGTATTCGAGAAGAAGGAGGAGGCTAGAGTGTCTATGTCTTTCTGTCAGAGCAGGAGAAGAGTAGTGTGTCTGTCTGTCTGTGTGTCTGTGAGTGTGTCTCTATTTATATCAAATGGAGAAGAAGAAATATTCCCATGTGTCTGGCTATCTCTCAGTATCTCTAACAGGAGAAGGTAGCGGCTACTGGGTGTATCGGTCAATCTCACTTTCCATGTATCTAATGGAGGAGGAGAAAAAATGTATTAAGTTTCTCTATCTATTATCTAATGGAGGAGGAAATTAGTGTGTCTCTCTACCTACTTAATTCAGGAGTAAGAGGAGGCTAGCTGTGTGTGTTTGTGTGTGTGTGTGTCTGCCTATGTATGTATCTGTCTACCTATATAATGGATGAGGAGGAGGAAGCTAGGATATACGGCTGTTTCTCAATGGATGAAGAGGCTAGTGTGTCTGTCTGTCTCTTTATTTGTCTCTCTGTCTATGTAAAGGAGGAAGCCTCCCAGTATTCGACCCACCTGGAGGGATGCCAATTGCCACCCTGAAGCAGCAGAGGGCGCCCTCATTGCAGGCCCAGGGGAACACTGGATGGAAATCTGCAGGCTTGCCTGGGCAGCCCGTGCATCCCGCTTCAGCCCTCTCTGTAGCTGCCCCCGCCCCGCCCCCGCCCCGCCCCCTGACCACCCCGCACTCGCTTCCCGGGACCTGGAAAACACAGAGATGAGCACCTCGTGGACCTAGGGTAGTAGAGGCCTACCCCAGGACCAGCCAAGAGGGAGATCTGAACATATACACGGGCTCGGTGAGTCAGCCCCGACTTATTAATGCAGACCCTGATCACACCGCGCCGGCCTCGGGTGGGCTGGCTGAGCTGGAAACTTGCATACTCTGAACCTGGCGCAGGAGAGGCCGCCCCCAGGATAGGCGCTTGTGGAGATGGGAGCAAACTGATCGGCTCACCCGAGGCAGTCCGCTCCCCGCGACGTCCGTGTCCCTTGGGATCACCTGGACAGCCTCCCAGGACCTGGCTGACAAGGAGAATTAATTGCCGCACACCTGGGGTAGCAGAGGCCACCCCGAGGCCAGGAGAGGTGGGACGGTAGGAAAATGACCGACTCCTGGAGGCATCCCTCTTGCGTTCTGGGCCGCCTCCATATCTGCCGCTGACCACTTCCCCTGTCCCTCCCTCGCCGGCTCCCAGGAGCAGGCTGACTTCAAAGGCTTTCGTCCGCCGAACTTGGGTTAGTGGAGGCAGCCCACTGGCAAGGCAGCTAGCGACATGGGAGAAAATCCTCTGGTTCACCAGGGGCACCCTATTCCCCGGGCCCCGCCGCCGAACCACGTAGCCAGACGGCACCCCGCCTCTGGTGTGTCTGTCTGTTTGACTGCTTGCCTGACTGACTATCTATTGGAGGATGGTTGAAGCTAGTCTATGTGTGTGTCTGTCTGTTTCTCCAACGGAGGAAGAGGCGACTAGTGTCTCTCTATTTGCCTGCCTCTCTATCGATCTGGCTAGCTCTCTATCTATGTGGGGAGGCAGAGCAGGAAGCTAGTGTGTCATTTACTTTTCTGTCTGTTGGAGTAGAATTTTAGTGCGTCTATATAGCTATCTAGCTCTTTGAGGAAGAGGAGAAGGCTTGTGTGTGTGTGTTTGTGTGTGTGCGCGCGTGCTCGTGGGGATCTGTTTATTTATGTATCTGTATCTAAAGGGTGAGGAGGCTACTGTATCTGTCTATCAGTCTATGTATGTATCTGATGGAGGAAGAGTAGGCTAGTATGTCTGTCTGGCTGTCTATTATCAGATATGTATGTATGTACCTATACCTAATGGAAAAAAATGAGGAGGCTTGATTATCTATCCCTCGGTCTGTCAGAGGAGGAGCAGACTAGTGTTTGTCTCTCTGTGTGTCTTGGTGTTTTCTCTATGTATATCTAATAGAGTAGAAGGAGAATATCTATGTTCTGGCTATCTGTCTGTCTCTCTAACAGGAGAAGTTATAGGCTAGTGTGTGAATCCGTCAGTCTCACTTTCCATCTATCTAAAGGAGGAGTAGAAAGAGTCTATTCCGTTTGTCTATTTATTATCTAATGGAGAAGGCGACTAGTGTGTCTCTCTACCTACTTAATTGAGGATTGGGAGGAGGCAAGGTTGTGTGTAGGTTTCTGTGTGTGTGTGTGTGTGTGTGTGTGTGTGTGTGTGTCTGTCTATGTATGTATCTGTCTACCTATATAATGGATGAGGAGGAGGAGGTTAGGATATATGGGTGTTTCTCTTTGGATGAAGAGGCTAGTGTGTCTGTCTGTCTATATATTTGTCTCTCTCTGTATTGGAGGAAGCCTCCCTGTATTAGACCCAGCTGGAGGGATGCCAATTCCCACCCTGAAGCAGCAGAGGGTGCCCTCATTGCACGCCGAGGGGGACACTGGATGGAAATCCACAGGCTTCCCTGGACAGCACGTGCATCCCTCTTCCTCCCTCTCTGTAGGCGCCACCGCCACTCCACCCGCCTCCCCGCCCCCTGACCAGCCCGCACTTGCCTCCCGGGAGCCGGAAAACACCCAGATGTGTACCTCGTGTACCTAGGGTAGCAGAGACCAACCCTAGGACCGGTTAACGGGGAGATCTGAGCAAATACACGGGCTCGGTGGAGCAGCCCCGCCTCCTCAATGCAACCCCTAAGAACACCGCGCCTGCCTCCGGGACACAGGCTGAGCTGGAAACATGCATATTGGGAACCTGGGGAAGGAGAGGCCGCCCCCAGGCCAGGCGCTTGTGGAGATGGGAGCCAACTGATCGGCTCACCCGAGGCAGTCCTCTCGAAGCGACATCCCTGTCCCCTGAACACACCTCGACAGCTTCCTAGGACCTGGCTGACAAGGACAACTCAATCCCGCACACCTGGGGTAGCAGAGGCCGCCCCGAGGCCAGGAGAGGGGGCGATGGGAGGAAATTGATCGATTCACCGAGGCATCCACCTTAGAAGCTCTGCCTCTTCCGTAGCTGCCGCTGACCTCTTCCAATTTCCTTACCACGCCTGCTGCCCCGAGCAGGCTAACTTCAAAGCTTCAGTCCGTCGAAATTGGGGGAGTGGAGGTCGCCCCCAGGCAAGGCAGCTAGGGACATGGGATAAAATCCTATGTCTCGCCAGTGGCACACATGTCCCCGATCGCCGCCGCTGAAGCCTGTCCCCAGACTGCACCCCGCCTCTCGAGTGTCAGTCTGTCTGACTGCCTTGATGATTGCCTATTTATTGGAGGATGTGAGAGGCTAGACTATGTGTGGGTCTGCCTATATATCTACTGGTGGAGGAGGCGAATATTATGTCTCTCCATTTGCCTGCCTCTCTATCTATCTATCTCTCTATCTATCTGTCTATCTATCAATCTATGTAAAAATCGACCTATGTAGTGCAGGCACAGCAGTAGGCAAGTGTGTCTTTTGATTTGTGTGTCTGTTGGAGGAGAAAGTTAGTGTTTCTATCTCCCTATTTACCTATTTTAGGAATAGAATAATGCAAGCGTGTGTGTGTGTGTGTGCGTGCGGGTCTCTTTATCAAAGTATGTGTATCTGAAAGGGGAAGGGCCTACTGTGTCTGTCTAACAGTCTATGTGTGCATCTAATGGAGGAGGAGTAAGCTAGTAAGTCTCTCTGTCTATATATGAGATATCTATCTATGCAGCTGTATGTATTCGAGAAGAAGGAGGAGGCTAGAGTGTCTATGTCTTTCTGTCAGAGCAGGAGAAGAGTAGTGTGTCTGTCTGTCTGTGCGTCTGTGAGTGTGTCTCTATTTATATCAAATGGAGAAGAAGAAATATTCCCATGTGTCTGGCTATCTCTCAGTATCTCTAACAGGAGAAGGTAGCGGCTACTGGGTGTATCGGTCAATCTCACTTTCCATGTATCTAATGGAGGAGGAGAAAGAATGTATTAAGTTTGTCTATCTATTATCTAATGGAGGAGGAAATTAGTGTGTCTCTCTACCTACTTAATTCAGGAGTAAGAGGAGGCTAGGTGTGTGTGTTTGTGTGTGTGTGTGTCTGCCTATGTATGTATCTGTCTACCTATATAATGGATGAGGAGGAGGAAGCTAGGATATACGGCTGTTTCTCAATGGATGAAGAGGCTAGTGTGTCTGTCTATCTCTTTATTTGTCTCTCTGTCTATCTAAAGGAGGAAGCCTCCCAGTATTCGACCCACCTGGAGGGATGCCAATTGCCACCCTGAAGCAGCAGAGGGCGCCCTCATTGCAGGCCCAGGGGAACACTGGATGGAAATCTGCAGGCTTGCCTGGGCAGCCCGTGCATCCCGCTTCAGCCCTCTCTGTAGCTGCCCCCGCCCCGCCCCCGCCCCTCACCCGCCCCGCCCCCTGACCACCCCGCACTCGCTTCCCGGGACCTGGAAAACACAGAGATGAGCACCTCGTGGACCTAGGGTAGTAGAGGCCTACCCCAGGACCAGCCAAGAGGGAGATCTGAACATATACACGGGCTCGGTGAGTCAGCCCCGACTTCTTAATGCAGACCCTGATCACACCGTGCCGGCCTCGGGTGGGCTGGCTGAGCTGGAATCTTGCATACTCTGAACCTGGCGCAGGAGAGGCCGACCCCAGGACAGGCGCTTGTGGAGATGGGAGCAAACTGATCGGCTCACCCGAGGCAGTCCGCTCCCCGCGACGTCCGTGTCCCTTGGGATCACCTGGACAGCCTCCCAGGACCTGGCTGACAAGGAGAATTAATTGCCGCACACCTGGGGTAGCAGAGGCCACCCCGAGGCCAGGAGAGGTGGGACGGTAGGAAAATGACCGACTCGCCGAGGCATCCCTCTTGCGTTCTGGGCCGCCTCCATATCTGCCGCTGACCACTTCCCCTGTCCCTCCCTCGCCGGCTCCCAGGAGCAGGCTGACTTCAAAGGCTTTCGTCCGCCGAACTTGGGTTAGTGGAGGCAGCCCACTGGCAAGGCAGCTAGCGACATGGGAGAAAATCCTCTGGTTCACCAGGGGCACCCTATTCCACGGGCCCCGCCGCCGAACCACGTAGCCAGACGGCACCCCGCCTCTGGTGTGTCTGTTTTACTGCTTGCCTGACTGACCATCTATTGGAGGATGGTTGAAGCTAGTCTATGTGTGTGTCTGTCTGTTTCTCCAACGGTGGAAGAGGCGACTAGTGTGTCTCTCTATTTGCCTGCCTCTCTATCGGTCTGGCTAGCTCTCTATCTATGTGGGGAGGCAGAGCAGGAAGCTAGTGTGTCATTTACTTTTCTGTCTGTTGGAGTAGAATTTTAGTGCGTCTATATAGCTATCTAGCTCTTTGAGGAAGAGGAGAAGGCTTGTGTGTGTGTGTTTGTGTGTGTGCGCGCGTGCTCGTGGGGATCTGTCTATTTATGTATCTGTATCTAAAGGGTGAGGAGGCTACTGTATCTGTCTATCAGTCTATGTATGTATCTGATGGAGGAAGAGTAGGCTAGTATGTCTGTCTGGCTGTCTATTATCAGATATGTATGTATGTACCTATACCTAATGGAAAAAAATGAGGAGGCTTGATTATCTATCCCTCGGTCTGTCAGAGGAGGAGCAGACTAGTGTTTGTCTCTCTGTGTGTCTTGGAGTTTTCTCTATGTATATCTAATAGAGTAGAAGGAGAATATCTATGTTCTGGCTATCTGTCTGTCTCTCTAACAGGAGAAGTTATAGGCTAGTGTGTGAATCCGTCAGTCTCACTTTCCATCTATCTAAAGGAGGAGTAGAAAGAGTCTATTCCGTTTGTCTATTTATTATCTAATGGAGAAGGCGACTAGTGTGTCTCTCTACCTACTTAATTGAGGATTGGGAGGAGGCAAGGTTGTGTGTAGGTTTGTGTGTGTGTGTGTGTGTGTGTGTGTGTGTGTGTCTGTCTATGTATGTATCTGTCTACCTATATAATGGAGGAGGAGGAGGAGGTTAGGATATATGGGTGTTTCTCATTGGATGAAGATGCTAGTGTGTCTGTCTGTCTATATATTTGTCTCTCTCTGTAATGGAGGAAGCCTCCCTGTATTAGACCCAGCTGGAGGGATGCCAATTCCCACCCTGAAGCAGCAGAGGGTGCCCTCATTGCACGCCGAGGGGGACACTGGATGGAAATCCACAGGCTTCCCTGGACAGCACGTGCATCCCTCTTCCTCCCTCTCTGTAGGCGCCACCGCCACTCCACCCGCCTCCCCGCCCCCTGACCAGCCCGCACTTGCCTCCCGGGAGCCGGAAAACACCCAGATGTGTACCTCGTGTACCTAGGGTAGCAGAGACCAACCCTAGGACCGGTCAACGGGGAGATCTGAGCAAATACACGGGCTCGGTGGAGCAGCCCCGCCTCCTCAATGCAACCCCTAAGAACACCGCGCCTGCCTCCGGGACACAGGCTGAGCTGGAAACATGCATATTGGGAACCTGGGGAAGGAGAGGCCGCCCCCAGGCCAGGCGCTTGTGGAGATGGGAGCCAACTGATCGGCTCACCCGAGGCAGTCCTCTCGAAGCGACATCCCTGTCCCCTGAACACACCTCGACAGCTTCCTAGGACCTGGCTGACAAGGACAACTCAATCCCGCACACCTGGGGTAGCAGAGGCCGCCCCGAGGCCAGGAGAGGGGGCGATGGGAGGAAATTGATCGATTCGCCGAGGCATCCACCTTAGAAGCTCGGCCGCTTCCGTAGCTGCCGCTGACCTCTTCCAATTTCCTTACCACGCCTGCTGCCCCGAGCAGGCTAACTTCAAAGCTTCAGTCAGTCGAAATTGGGGGAGTGGAGGTCGCCCCCAGGCAAGGCAGCTAGGGACATGGGATAAAATCCTATGTCTCGCCAGTGGCACACATGTCCCCGATCGCCGCCGCTGAAGCCTGTCCCCAGACTGCACCCCGCCTCTCGAGTGTCAGTCTGTCTGACTGCCTTGCTGATTGCCTATTTATTGGAGGATGTGAGAGGCTAGACTATGTGTGGGTCTGCCTATATATCTACTGGTGGAGGAGGCGAATATTATGTCTCTCCATTTGCCTGCCTCTCTATATATCTATCTATCTGTCTATCTATCAATCTATGTAAAAATCGACCTATGTAGTGCAGGCACAGCAGTAGGCAAGTGTGTCTTTTGATTTGTGTGTCTGTTGGAGGAGAAAGTTAGTGTTTCTATCTCCCTATCTACCTATTATAGGAAGAGAATAATGCAAGCGTGTGTGTGTGTGTGTGCGTGCGGGTCTCTTTATCAAAGTATGTGTATCTGAAAGGGGAAGGGCCTACTGTGTCTGTCTAACAGTCTATGTGTGCATCTAATGGAGGAGGAGTAAGCTAGTAAGTCTCTCTGTCTATATATGAGATATCTATCTATGCAGCTGTATGTATTCGAGAAGAAGGAGGAGGCTAGAGTGTCTATGTCTTTCTGTCAGAGCAGGAGAAGAGTAGTGTGTCTGTCTGTCTGTGCGTCTGTGAGTGTGTCTCTATTTATATCAAATGGAGAAGAAGAAATATTCCCATGTGTCTGGCTATCTCTCAGTATCTCTAACAGGAGAAGGTAGCGGCTACTGGGTGTATCGGTCAATCTCACTTTCCATGTATCTAATGGAGGAGGAGAAAGAATGTATTAAGTTTGTCTATCTATTATCTAATGGAGGAGGAAATTAGTGTGTCTCTCTACCTACTTAATTCAGGAGTAAGAGGAGGCTAGGTGTGTGTGTTTGTGTGTGTGTGTGTCTGCCTATGTATGTATCTGTCTACCTATATAATGGATGAGGAGGAGGAAGCTAGGATATACGGCTGTTTCTCAATGGATGAAGAGGCTAGTGTGTCTGTCTATCTCTTTATTTGTCTCTCTGTCTATCTAAAGGAGGAAGCCTCCCAGTATTCGACCCACCTGGAGGGATGCCAATTGCCACCCTGAAGCAGCAGAGGGCGCCCTCATTGCAGGCCCAGGGGAACACTGGATGGAAATCTGCAGGCTTGCCTGGGCAGCCCGTGCATCCCGCTTCAGCCCTCTCTGTAGCTGCCCCCGCCCCGCCCCCGCCCCTCACCCGCCCCGCCCCCTGACCACCCCGCACTCGCTTCCCGGGACCTGGAAAACACAGAGATGAGCACCTCGTGGACCTAGGGTAGTAGAGGCCTACCCCAGGACCAGCCAAGAGGGAGATCTGAACATATACACGGGCTCGGTGAGTCAGCCCCGACTTCTTAATGCAGACCCTGATCACACCGTGCCGGCCTCGGGTGGGCTGGCTGAGCTGGAATCTTGCATACTCTGAACCTGGCGCAGGAGAGGCCGACCCCAGGACAGGCGCTTGTGGAGATGGGAGCAAACTGATCGGCTCACCCGAGGCAGTCCGCTCCCCGCGACGTCCGTGTCCCTTGGGATCACCTGGACAGCCTCCCAGGACCTGGCTGACAAGGAGAATTAATTGCCGCACACCTGGGGTAGCAGAGGCCACCCCGAGGCCAGGAGAGGTGGGACGGTAGGAAAATGACCGACTCGCCGAGGCATCCCTCTTGCGTTCTGGGCCGCCTCCATATCTGCCGCTGACCACTTCCCCTGTCCCTCCCTCGCCGGCTCCCAGGAGCAGGCTGACTTCAAAGGCTTTCGTCCGCCGAACTTGGGTTAGTGGAGGCAGCCCACTGGCAAGGCAGCTAGCGACATGGGAGAAAATCCTCTGGTTCACCAGGGGCACCCTATTCCACGGGCCCCGCCGCCGAACCACGTAGCCAGACGGCACCCCGCCTCTGGTGTGTCTGTTTTACTGCTTGCCTGACTGACCATCTATTGGAGGATGGTTGAAGCTAGTCTATGTGTGTGTCTGTCTGTTTCTCCAACGGTGGAAGAGGCGACTAGTGTGTCTCTCTATTTGCCTGCCTCTCTATCGGTCTGGCTAGCTCTCTATCTATGTGGGGAGGCAGAGCAGGAAGCTAGTGTGTCATTTACTTTTCTGTCTGTTGGAGTAGAATTTTAGTGCGTCTATATAGCTATCTAGCTCTTTGAGGAAGAGGAGAAGGCTTGTGTGTGTGTGTTTGTGTGTGTGCGCGCGTGCTCGTGGGGATCTGTCTATTTATGTATCTGTATCTAAAGGGTGAGGAGGCTACTGTATCTGTCTATCAGTCTATGTATGTATCTGATGGAGGAAGAGTAGGCTAGTATGTCTGTCTGGCTGTCTATTATCAGATATGTATGTATGTACCTATACCTAATGGAAAAAAATGAGGAGGCTTGATTATCTATCCCTCGGTCTGTCAGAGGAGGAGCAGACTAGTGTTTGTCTCTCTGTGTGTCTTGGAGTTTTCTCTATGTATATCTAATAGAGTAGAAGGAGAATATCTATGTTCTGGCTATCTGTCTGTCTCTCTAACAGGAGAAGTTATAGGCTAGTGTGTGAATCCGTCAGTCTCACTTTCCATCTATCTAAAGGAGGAGTAGAAAGAGTCTATTCCGTTTGTCTATTTATTATCTAATGGAGAAGGCGACTAGTGTGTCTCTCTACCTACTTAATTGAGGATTGGGAGGAGGCAAGGTTGTGTGTAGGTTTGTGTGTGTGTGTGTGTGTGTGTGTGTGTGTGTGTCTGTCTATGTATGTATCTGTCTACCTATATAATGGAGGAGGAGGAGGAGGTTAGGATATATGGGTGTTTCTCATTGGATGAAGATGCTAGTGTGTCTGTCTGTCTATATATTTGTCTCTCTCTGTAATGGAGGAAGCCTCCCTGTATTAGACCCAGCTGGAGGGATGCCAATTCCCACCCTGAAGCAGCAGAGGGTGCCCTCATTGCACGCCGAGGGGGACACTGGATGGAAATCCACAGGCTTCCCTGGACAGCACGTGCATCCCTCTTCCTCCCTCTCTGTAGGCGCCACCGCCACTCCACCCGCCTCCCCGCCCCCTGACCAGCCCGCACTTGCCTCCCGGGAGCCGGAAAACACCCAGATGTGTACCTCGTGTACCTAGGGTAGCAGAGACCAACCCTAGGACCGGTCAACGGGGAGATCTGAGCAAATACACGGGCTCGGTGGAGCAGCCCCGCCTCCTCAATGCAACCCCTAAGAACACCGCGCCTGCCTCCGGGACACAGGCTGAGCTGGAAACATGCATATTGGGAACCTGGGGAAGGAGAGGCCGCCCCCAGGCCAGGCGCTTGTGGAGATGGGAGCCAACTGATCGGCTCACCCGAGGCAGTCCTCTCGAAGCGACATCCCTGTCCCCTGAACACACCTCGACAGCTTCCTAGGACCTGGCTGACAAGGACAACTCAATCCCGCACACCTGGGGTAGCAGAGGCCGCCCCGAGGCCAGGAGAGGGGGCGATGGGAGGAAATTGATCGATTCGCCGAGGCATCCACCTTAGAAGCTCGGCCGCTTCCGTAGCTGCCGCTGACCTCTTCCAATTTCCTTACCACGCCTGCTGCCCCGAGCAGGCTAACTTCAAAGCTTCAGTCAGTCGAAATTGGGGGAGTGGAGGTCGCCCCCAGGCAAGGCAGCTAGGGACATGGGATAAAATCCTATGTCTCGCCAGTGGCACACATGTCCCCGATCGCCGCCGCTGAAGCCTGTCCCCAGACTGCACCCCGCCTCTCGAGTGTCAGTCTGTCTGACTGCCTTGCTGATTGCCTATTTATTGGAGGATGTGAGAGGCTAGACTATGTGTGGGTCTGCCTATATATCTACTGGTGGAGGAGGCGAATATTATGTCTCTCCATTTGCCTGCCTCTCTATATATCTATCTATCTGTCTATCTATCAATCTATGTAAAAATCGACCTATGTAGTGCAGGCACAGCAGTAGGCAAGTGTGTCTTTTGATTTGTGTGTCTGTTGGAGGAGAAAGTTAGTGTTTCTATCTCCCTATCTACCTATTATAGGAAGAGAATAATGCAAGCGTGTGTGTGTGTGTGTGCGTGCGGGTCTCTTTATCAAAGTATGTGTATCTGAAAGGGGAAGGGCCTACTGTGTCTGTCTAACAGTCTATGTGTGCATCTAATGGAGGAGGAGTAAGCTAGTAAGTCTCTCTGTCTATATATGAGATATCTATCTATGCAGCTGTATGTATTCGAGAAGAAGGAGGAGGCTAGAGTGTCTATGTCTTTCTGTCAGAGCAGGAGAAGAGTAGTGTGTCTGTCTGTCTGTGCGTCTGTGAGTGTGTCTCTATTTATATCAAATGGAGAAGAAGAAATATTCCCATGTGTCTGGCTATCTCTCAGTATCTCTAACAGGAGAAGGTAGCGGCTACTGGGTGTATCGGTCAATCTCACTTTCCATGTATCTAATGGAGGAGGAGAAAGAATGTATTAAGTTTGTCTATCTATTATCTAATGGAGGAGGAAATTAGTGTGTCTCTCTACCTACTTAATTCAGGAGTAAGAGGAGGCTAGGTGTGTGTGTTTGTGTGTGTGTGTGTCTGCCTATGTATGTATCTGTCTACCTATATAATGGATGAGGAGGAGGAAGCTAGGATATACGGCTGTTTCTCAATGGATGAAGAGGCTAGTGTGTCTGTCTATCTCTTTATTTGTCTCTCTGTCTATCTAAAGGAGGAAGCCTCCCAGTATTCGACCCACCTGGAGGGATGCCAATTGCCACCCTGAAGCAGCAGAGGGCGCCCTCATTGCAGGCCCAGGGGAACACTGGATGGAAATCTGCAGGATTGCCTGGGCAGCCCGTGCATCCCGCTTCAGCCCTCTCTGAAGCTGCCCCCGCCCCGCCCCCGCCCCTCACCCGCCCCGCCCCCTGACCACCACGCACTCGCTTCCCGGGACCTGGAAAACACAGAGATGAGCACCTCGTGGACCTAGGGTAGTAGAGGCCTACCCCAGGACCAGCCAAGAGGGAGATCTGAACATATACACGGGCTCGGTGAGTCAGCCCCGACTTCTTAATGCAGACCCTGATCACACCGTGCCGGCCTCGGGTGGGCTGGCTGAGCTGGAATCTTGCATACTCTGAACCTGGCGCAGGAGAGGCCGCCCCCAGGACAGGCGCTTGTGGAGATGGGAGCAAACTGATCGGCTCACCCGAGGCAGTCCGCTCCCCGCGACGTCCGTGTCCCTTGGGATCACCTGGACAGCCTCCCAGGACCTGGCTGACAAGGAGAATTAATTGCAGCACACCTGGGGTAGCAGAGGCCACCCCGAGGCCAGGAGAGGTGGGACGGTAGGAAAATGACCGACTCGCCGAGGCATCCCTCTTGCGTTCTGGGCCGCCTCCATATCTGCCGCTGACCACTTCCCCTGTCCCTCCCTCGCCGGCTCCCAGGAGCAGGCTGACTTCAAAGGCTTTCGTCCGCCGAACTTGGGTTAGTGGAGGCAGCCCACTGGCAAGGCAGCTAGCGACATGGGAGAAAATCCTCTGGTTCACCAGGGGCACCCTATTCCACGGGCCCCGCCGCCGAACCACGTAGCCAGACGGCACCCCGCCTCTGGTGTGTCTGTTTTACTGCTTGCCTGACTGACCATCTATTGGAGGATGGTTGAAGCTAGTCTATGTGTGTGTCTGTCTGTTTCTCCAACGGTGGAAGAGGCGACTAGTGTGTCTCTCTATTTGCCTGCCTCTCTATCGGTCTGGCTAGCTCTCTATCTATGTGGGGAGGCAGAGCAGGAAGCTAGTGTGTCATTTACTTTTCTGTCTGTTGGAGTAGAATTTTAGTGTGTCTATATAGCTATCTAGCTCTTTGAGGAAGAGGAGAAGGCTTGTGTGTGTGTGTTTGTGTGTGTGCGCGCGTGTTCGTGGGGATCTGTCTATTTATGTATCTGTATCTAAAGGGTGAGGAGGCTACTGTATCTGTCTATCAGTCTATGTATGTATCTGATGGAGGAAGAGTAGGCTAGTATGTCTGTCTGGCTGTCCATTATCAGATATGTATGTATGTACCTATACCTAATGGAAAAAAATGAGGAGGCTTGATTATCTATCCCTCGGTCTGTCAGAGGAGGAGCAGACTAGTGTTTGTCTCTCTGTGTGTCTTGGAGTTTTCTCTATGTATATCTAATAGAGTAGAAGGAGAATATCTATGTTCTGGCTATCTGTCTGTCTCTCTAACAGGAGAAGTTATAGGCTAGTGTGTGAATCCGTCAGTCTCACTTTCCATCTATCTAAAGGAGGAGTAGAAAGAGTCTATTCCGTTTGTCTATTTATTATCTAATGGAGAAGGCGACTAGTGTGTCTCTCTACCTACTTAATTGAGGATTGGGAGGAGGCAAGGTTGTGTGTAGGTTTGTGTGTGTGTGTGTGTGTTTGTGTGTGTGTGTCTGTCTATGTATGTATCTGTCTACCTATATAATGGATGAGGAGGAGGAGGTTAGGATATATGGGTGTTTCTCATTGGATGAAGAGGCTTGTGTGTCTGTCTGTCTATATATTTGTCTCTCTCTGTATTGTAGGAAGCCTCCCTTTATTAGACCCATCTGGAGGGATGCCAATTCCCACCCTGAAGCAGCAGAGGGTGCCCTCATTGCACGCCGAGGGGGACACTGGATGGAAATCCACAGGCTTCCCTGGACAGCACGTGCATCCCTCTTCCTCCCTCTCTGTAGGCGCCACCGCCACTCCACCCGCCTCCCCGCCCCCTGACCAGCCCGCACTTGCCTCCCGGGAGCCGGAAAACACCCAGATGTGTACCTCGTGTACCTAGGGTAGCAGAGACCAACCCTAGGACCGGTCAACGGGGAGATCTGAGCAAATACACGGGCTCGGTGGAGCAGCCCCGCCTCCTCAATGCAACCCCTAAGAACACCGCGCCTGCCTCCGGGACACAGGCTGAGCTGGAAACATGCATATTGGGAACCTGGGGAAGGAGAGGCCGCCCCCAGGCCAGGCGCTTGTGGAGATGGGAGCCAACTGATCGGCTCACCCGAGGCAGTCCTCTCGAAGCGACATCCCTGTCCCCTGAACACACCTCGACAGCTTCCTAGGACCTGGCTGACAAGGACAACTCAATCCCGCACACCTGGAGTAGCAGAGGCCGCCCCGAGGCCAGGAGAGGGGGCGATGGGAGGAAATTGATCGATTCGCCGAGGCATCCACCTTAGAAGCTCTGCCGCTTCCGTAGCTGCCGCTGACCTCTTCCAATTTCCTTACCACGCCTGCTGCCCCGAGCAGGCTAACTTCAAAGCTTCAGTCCGTCGAAATTGGGGGAGTGGAGGTCGCCCCCAGGCAAGGCAGCTAGGGACATGGGATAAAATCCTATGTCTCGCCAGTGGCACACATGTCCCCGATCGCCGCCGCTGAAGCCCGTCCCCAGACTGCACCCCGCCTCTCGAGTGTCAGTCTGTCTGACTGCCTTGCTGATTGCCTATTTATTGGAGGCTGTGAGAGGCTAGACTATGTATGGGTCTGCCTATATATCTACTGGTGGAGGAGGCGAATATTATGTCTCTCCATTTGCCTGCCTCTCTATCTATCTATCTCTCTATCTATCTGTCTATCTATCAATCTATGTAAAAATCGACCTATGTAGTGCAGGCACAGCATTAGGCAAGTGTGTCTTTTGATTTGTGTGTCTGTTGGAGGAGAAAGTTAGTGTTTCTATCTCCCTATCTACCTATTTTAGGAAGAGGATGATGCAAGCGTGTGTGTGTGTGTGTGCGTGCGGGTCTCTTTATCAAAGTATGTGTAACTGAAAGGGGAAGGGCCTACTGTGTCTGTCTAACAGTCTATGTGTGCATCTAATGGAGGAGGAGTAAGCTAGTAAGTCTCTCTGTCTATATATGAGATATCTATCTATGCAGCTGTATGTATTCGAGAAGAAGGAGGAGGCTAGAGTGCCTATGTCTTTCTGTCAGAGCAGGAGAAGAGTAGTGTGTCTGTCTGTCTGTGTGTCTGTGAGTGTGTCTCTATTTATATCAAATGGAGAAGAAGAAATATTCCCATGTGTCTGGCTATCTCTCAGTATCTCTAACAGGAGAAGGTAGCGGCTACTGGGTGTATCGGTCAATCTCACTTTCCATGTATCTAATGGAGGAGGAGAAAGAATGTATTAAGTTTGTCTATCTATTATCTAATGGAGGAGGAAATTAGTGTGTCTCTCTACCTACTTAATTCAGGAGTAAGAGGAGGCTAGGTGTGTGTGTTTGTGTGTGTGTGTGTCTGCCTATGTATGTATCTGTCTACCTATATAATGGATGAGGAGGAGGAAGCTAGGATATACGGCTGTTTCTCAATGGATGAAGAGGCTAGTGTGTCTGTCTGTCTCTTTATTTGTCTCTCTGTCTATGTAAAGGAGGAAGCCTCCCAGTATTCGACCCACCTGGAGGGATGCCAATTGCCACCCTGAAGCAGCAGAGGGCGCCCTCATTGCAGGCCCAGGGGAACACTGGATGGAAATCTGCAGGCTTGGCTGGGCAGCCCGTGCATCCCGCTTCAGTCCTCTATGTAGCTGCCCCCACAGCGCCCCCGGCCCGCCCCCTGACCACCCCGCACTCGCTTCCCGGGACCTGGAAAACACAGAGATGAGCACCTCGTGGACCTAGGGTAGTAGAGGCCTACCCCAGGACCAGCCAAGAGGGAGATCTGAACATATACACGGGCTCGGTGAGTCAGCCCCGACTTCTCAATGCAGACCCTGATCACACCGCGCCGGCCTCGGGTGGGCTGGCTGAGCTGGAAACTTGCATACTCTGAACCTGGCGCAGGAGAGGCCGCCCCCAGGACAGGCGCTTGTGGAGATGGGAGCAAACTGATCGGCTCACCCGAGGCAGTCCGCTCCCCGCGACGTCCGTGTCCCTTGGGATCACCTGGACAGCCTCCCAGGACCTGGCTGACAAGGAGAATTAATTGCCGCACACCTGGGGTAGCAGAGGCCACCCCGAGGCCAGGAGAGTTGGGACGGTAGGAAAATGACCGACTCGCCGAGGCATCCCTCTTGCGTTCTGGGCCGCCTCCATATCTGCCGCTGACCACTTCCCCTGTCCCTCCCTCGCCGGCTCCCAGGAGCAGGCTGACTTCAAAGGCTTTCGTCCACCGAACTTGGGTTAGTGGAGGCAGCCCACTAGCAAGGCAGCTAGGGACATGGGAGAAAATCCTCTGGTTCACCAGGGGCACCCTATTCCCCGGGCCCCGCCGCCGAACCACGTAGCCAGACGGCACCCCGCCTCTGGTGTGTCTGTCTGTTTGACTGCTTGCCTGACTGACTATCTATTGGAGGATGGTTGAAGCTAGTCTATGTGTGTGTCTGTCTGTTCTCCAACGGAGGAAGAGGCGACTAGTGTGTCTCTCTATTTGCATGCCTCTCTATCGGTCTGGCTATTTCTCTATCTATGTGGGGAGGCATAGCAGTAAGCTAGTGTGTCATTTATTTTTCTGTCTGTTGGAGTAGAACTTTAGTGTGTCTATATAAATATCTAGCTCTTTGAGGAAGAGGAGAAGGCTTGTGTGTGTGTGTTTGTGTGTGTGCGCGCGTGCTCGTGGGGATCTGTCTATTTATGTATCTGTATCTAAAGGGTGAGGAGGCTACTGTATCTGTCTATCAGTCTATGTATGTATCTGATGGAGGAAGAGTAGGCTAGTATGTCTGTCTGGCTGTCTATTATCAGATATGTATGTATGTACCTATACCTAATGGAAAAAAATGAGGAGGCTTGATTATCTATCCCTCGGTCTGTCAGAGGAGGAGCAGACTAGTGTTTGTCTCTCTGTGTGTCTTGGAGTTTTCTCTATGTATATCTAATAGAGTAGAAGGAGAATATCTGTGTTCTGGCTATCTGTCTGTCTCTCTAACAGGAGAAGTTATAGGCTAGTGTGTGAATCCGTCAGTCTCACTTTCCATCTATCTAAAGGAGGAGTAGAAAGAGTCTATTCCGTTTGTCTATTTATTATCTAATGGAGAAGGCGACTAGTGTGTCTCTCTACCTACTTAATTGAGGATTGGGAGGAGGCAAGGTTGTGTGTAGGTTTGTGTGTGTGTGTGTGTGTGTGTGTGTGTGTGTGTGTCTGTCTATGTATGTATCTGTCTACCTATATAATGGATGAGGAGGAGGAGGTTAGGATATATGGGTGTTTCTCATTGGATGAAGAGGCTAGTGTGTCTGTCTGTCTATATATTTGTCTCTCTCTGTAATGGAGGAAGCCTCCCTTTATTAGACCCAGCTGGAGGGATGCCAATTCCCACCCTGAAGCAGCAGAGGGTGCCCTCATTGCACGCCGAGGGGGACACTGGATGGAAATCCACAGGCTTCCCTGGACAGCACGTGCATCCCTCTTCCTCCCTCTCTGTAGGCGCCACCGCCACTCCACCCGCCTCCCCGCCCCCTGACCAGCCCGCACTTGCCTCCCGGGAGCCGGAAAACACCCAGATGTGTACCTCGTGTACCTAGGGTAGCAGAGACCAACCCTAGGACCGGTCAACGGGGAGATCTGAGCAAATACACGGGCTCGGTGGAGCAGCCCCGCCTCCTCAATGCAACCCCTAAGAACACCGCGCCTGCCTCCGGGACACAGGCTGAGCTGGAAACATGCATATTGGGAACCTGGGGAAGGAGAGGCCGCCCCCAGGCCAGGCGCTTGTGGAGATGGGAGCCAACTGATCGGCTCACCCGAGGCAGTCCTCTCGAAGCGACATCCCTGTCCCCTGAACACGCCTCGACAGCTTCCTAGGACCTGGCTGACAAGGACAACTCAATCCCGCACACCTGGAGTAGCAGAGGCCGCCCCGAGGCCAGGAGAGGGGGCGATGGGAGGAAATTGATCGATTCGCCGAGGCATCCACCTTAGAAGCTCTGCCGCTTCCGTAGCTGCCGCTGACCTCTTCCAATTTCCTTACCACGCCTGCTGCCCCGAGCAGGCTAACTTCAAAGCTTCAGTCCGTCGAAATTGGGGGAGTGGAGGTCGCCCCCAGGCAAGGCAGCTAGGGACATGGGATAAAATCCTATGTCTCGCCAGTGGCACACATGTCCCCGATCGCCGCCGCTGAAGCCCGTCCCCAGACTGCACCCCGCCTCTCGAGTGTCAGTCTGTCTGACTGCCTTGCTGATTGCCTATTTATTGGAGGCTGTGAGAGGCTAGACTATGTATGGGTCTGCCTATATATCTACTGGTGGAGGAGGCGAATATTATGTCTCTCCATTTGCCTGCCTCTCTATCTATCTATCTCTCTATCTATCTGTCTATCTATCAATCTATGTAAAAATCGACCTATGTAGTGCAGGCACAGCAGTAGGCAAGTGTGTCTTTTGATTTGTGTGTCTGTTGGAGGAGAAAGTTAGTGTTTCTATCTCCCTATCTACCTATTTTAGGAAGAGGATGATGCAAGCGTGTGTGTGTGTGTGTGCGTGCGGGTCTCTTTATCAAAGTATGTGTATCTGAAAGGGGAAGGGCCTACTGTGTCTGTCTAACAGTCTATGTGTGCATCTAATGGAGGAGGAGTAAGCTAGTAAGTCTCTCTGTCTATATATGAGATATCTATCTATGCAGCTGTATGTATTCGAGAAGAAGGAGGAGGCTAGAGTGCCTATGTCTTTCTGTCAGAGCAGGAGAAGAGTAGTGTGTCTGTCTGTCTGTGTGTCTGTGAGTGTGTCTCTATTTATATCAAATGGAGAAGAAGAAATATTCCCATGTGTCTGGCTATCTCTCAGTATCTCTAACAGGAGAAGGTAGCGGCTACTGGGTGTATCGGTCAATCTCACTTTCCATGTATCTAATGGAGGAGGAGAAAGAATGTATTAAGTTTGTCTATCTATTATCTAATGGAGGAGGACATTAGTGTGTCTCTCTACCTACTTAATTCAGGAGTAAGAGGAGGCTAGGTGTGTGTGTTTGTGTGTGTGTGTGTCTGCCTATGTATGTATCTGTCTACCTATATAATGGATGAGGAGGAGGAAGCTAGGATATACGGCTGTTTCTCAATGGATGAAGAGGCTAGTGTGTCTGTCTGTCTCTTTATTTGTCTCTCTGTCTATGTAAAGGAGGAAGCCTCCCAGTATTCGACCCACCTGGAGGGATGCCAATTGCCACCCTGAAGCAGCAGAGGGCGCCCTCATTGCAGGCCCAGGGGAACACTGGATGGAAATCTGCAGGCTTGCCTGGGCAGCCCGTGCATCCCGCTTCAGCCCTCTCTGTAGCTGCCCCCGCCCCGCCCCCGCCCCGCCCCCTGACCACCCCGCACTCGCTTCCCGGGACCTGGAAAACACAGAGATGAGCACCTCGTGGACCTAGGGTAGTAGAGGCCTACCCCAGGACCAGCCAAGAGGGAGATCTGAACATATACACGGGCTCGGTGAGTCAGCCCCGACTTATTAATGCAGACCCTGATCACACCGCGCCGGCCTCGGGTGGGCTGGCTGAGCTGGAAACTTGCATACTCTGAACCTGGCGCAGGAGAGGCCGCCCCCAGGATAGGCGCTTGTGGAGATGGGAGCAAACTGATCGGCTCACCCGAGGCAGTCCGCTCCCCGCGACGTCCGTGTCCCTTGGGATCACCTGGACAGCCTCCCAGGACCTGGCTGACAAGGAGAATTAATTGCCGCACACCTGGGGTAGCAGAGGCCACCCCGAGGCCAGGAGAGGTGGGACGGTAGGAAAATGACCGACTCCTGGAGGCATCCCTCTTGCGTTCTGGGCCGCCTCCATATCTGCCGCTGACCACTTCCCCTGTCCCTCCCTCGCCGGCTCCCAGGAGCAGGCTGACTTCAAAGGCTTTCGTCCGCCGAACTTGGGTTAGTGGAGGCAGCCCACTGGCAAGGCAGCTAGCGACATGGGAGAAAATCCTCTGGTTCACCAGGGGCACCCTATTCCCCGGGCCCCGCCGCCGAACCACGTAGCCAGACGGCACCCCGCCTCTGGTGTGTCTGTCTGTTTGACTGCTTGCCTGACTGACTATCTATTGGAGGACGGTTGAAGCTAGTCTATGTGTGTGTCTGTCTGTTTCTCCAACGGAGGAAGAGGCGACTAGTGTCTCTCTATTTGCCTGCCTCTCTATCGATCTGGCTAGCTCTCTATCTATGTGGGGAGGCAGAGCAGGAAGCTAGTGTGTCATTTACTTTTCTGTCTGTTGGAGTAGAATTTTAGTGCGTCTATATAGCTATCTAGCTCTTTGAGGAAGAGGAGAAGGCTTGTGTGTGTGTGTTTGTGTGTGTGCGCGCGTGCTCGTGGGGATCTGTTTATTTATGTATCTGTATCTAAAGGGTGAGGAGGCTACTGTATCTGTCTATCAGTCTATGTATGTATCTGATGGAGGAAGAGTAGGCTAGTATGTCTGTCTGGCTGTCTATTATCAGATATGTATGTATGTACCTATACCTAATGGAAAAAAATGAGGAGGCTTGATTATCTATCCCTCGGTCTGTCAGAGGAGGAGCAGACTAGTGTTTGTCTCTCTGTGTGTCTTGGTGTTTTCTCTATGTATATCTAATAGAGTAGAAGGAGAATATCTATGTTCTGGCTATCTGTCTGTCTCTCTAACAGGAGAAGTTATAGGCTAGTGTGTGAATCCGTCAGTCTCACTTTCCATCTATCTAAAGGAGGAGTAGAAAGAGTCTATTCCGTTTGTCTATTTATTATCTAATGGAGAAGGCGACTAGTGTGTCTCTCTACCTACTTAATTGAGGATTGGGAGGAGGCAAGGTTGTGTGTAGGTTTCTGTGTGTGTGTGTGTGTGTGTGTGTGTGTGTGTGTGTGTCTGTCTATGTATGTATCTGTCTACCTATATAATGGATGAGGAGGAGGAGGTTAGGATATATGGGTGTTTCTCTTTGGATGAAGAGGCTAGTGTGTCTGTCTGTCTATATATTTGTCTCTCTCTGTATTGGAGGAAGCCTCCCTGTATTAGACCCAGCTGGAGGGATGCCAATTCCCACCCTGAAGCAGCAGAGGGTGCCCTCATTGCACGCCGAGGGGGACACTGGATGGAAATCCACAGGCTTCCCTGGACAGCACGTGCATCCCTCTTCCTCCCTCTCTGTAGGCGCCACCGCCACTCCACCCGCCTCCCCGCCCCCTGACCAGCCCGCACTTGCCTCCCGGGAGCCGGAAAACACCCAGATGTGTACCTCGTGTACCTAGGGTAGCAGAGACCAACCCTAGGACCGGTTAACGGGGAGATCTGAGCAAATACACGGGCTCGGTGGAGCAGCCCCGCCTCCTCAATGCAACCCCTAAGAACACCGCGCCTGCCTCCGGGACACAGGCTGAGCTGGAAACATGCATATTGGGAACCTGGGGAAGGAGAGGCCGCCCCCAGGCCAGGCGCTTGTGGAGATGGGAGCCAACTGATCGGCTCACCCGAGGCAGTCCTCTCGAAGCGACATCCCTGTCCCCTGAACACACCTCGACAGCTTCCTAGGACCTGGCTGACAAGGACAACTCAATCCCGCACACCTGGGGTAGCAGAGGCCGCCCCGAGGCCAGGAGAGGGGGCGATGGGAGGAAATTGATCGATTCACCGAGGCATCCACCTTAGAAGCTCTGCCTCTTCCGTAGCTGCCGCTGACCTCTTCCAATTTCCTTACCACGCCTGCTGCCCCGAGCAGGCTAACTTCAAAGCTTCAGTCCGTCGAAATTGGGGGAGTGGAGGTCGCCCCCAGGCAAGGCAGCTAGGGACATGGGATAAAATCCTATGTCTCGCCAGTGGCACACATGTCCCCGATCGCCGCCGCTGAAGCCTGTCCCCAGACTGCACCCCGCCTCTCGAGTGTCAGTCTGTCTGACTGCCTTGATGATTGCCTATTTATTGGAGGATGTGAGAGGCTAGACTATGTGTGGGTCTGCCTATATATCTACTGGTGGAGGAGGCGAATATTATGTCTCTCCATTTGCCTGCCTCTCTATCTATCTATCTCTCTATCTATCTGTCTATCTATCAATCTATGTAAAAATCGACCTATGTAGTGCAGGCACAGCAGTAGGCAAGTGTGTCTTTTGATTTGTGTGTCTGTTGGAGGAGAAAGTTAGTGTTTCTATCTCCCTATTTACCTATTTTAGGAATAGAATAATGCAAGCGTGTGTGTGTGTGTGTGCGTGCGGGTCTCTTTATCAAAGTATGTGTATCTGAAAGGGGAAGGGCCTACTGTGTCTGTCTAACAGTCTATGTGTGCATCTAATGGAGGAGGAGTAAGCTAGTAAGTCTCTCTGTCTATATATGAGATATCTATCTATGCAGCTGTATGTATTCGAGAAGAAGGAGGAGGCTAGAGTGTCTATGTCTTTCTGTCAGAGCAGGAGAAGAGTAGTGTGTCTGTCTGTCTGTGCGTCTGTGAGTGTGTCTCTATTTATATCAAATGGAGAAGAAGAAATATTCCCATGTGTCTGGCTATCTCTCAGTATCTCTAACAGGAGAAGGTAGCGGCTACTGGGTGTATCGGTCAATCTCACTTTCCATGTATCTAATGGAGGAGGAGAAAGAATGTATTAAGTTTGTCTATCTATTATCTAATGGAGGAGGAAATTAGTGTGTCTCTCTACCTACTTAATTCAGGAGTAAGAGGAGGCTAGGTGTGTGTGTTTGTGTGTGTGTGTGTCTGCCTATGTATGTATCTGTCTACCTATATAATGGATGAGGAGGAGGAAGCTAGGATATACGGCTGTTTCTCAATGGATGAAGAGGCTAGTGTGTCTGTCTATCTCTTTATTTGTCTCTCTGTCTATCTAAAGGAGGAAGCCTCCCAGTATTCGACCCACCTGGAGGGATGCCAATTGCCACCCTGAAGCAGCAGAGGGCGCCCTCATTGCAGGCCCAGGGGAACACTGGATGGAAATCTGCAGGCTTGCCTGGGCAGCCCGTGCATCCCGCTTCAGCCCTCTCTGTAGCTGCCCCCGCCCCGCCCCCGCCCCTCACCCGCCCCGCCCCCTGACCACCCCGCACTCGCTTCCCGGGACCTGGAAAACACAGAGATGAGCACCTCGTGGACCTAGGGTAGTAGAGGCCTACCCCAGGACCAGCCAAGAGGGAGATCTGAACATATACACGGGCTCGGTGAGTCAGCCCCGACTTCTTAATGCAGACCCTGATCACACCGTGCCGGCCTCGGGTGGGCTGGCTGAGCTGGAATCTTGCATACTCTGAACCTGGCGCAGGAGAGGCCGACCCCAGGACAGGCGCTTGTGGAGATGGGAGCAAACTGATCGGCTCACCCGAGGCAGTCCGCTCCCCGCGACGTCCGTGTCCCTTGGGATCACCTGGACAGCCTCCCAGGACCTGGCTGACAAGGAGAATTAATTGCCGCACACCTGGGGTAGCAGAGGCCACCCCGAGGCCAGGAGAGGTGGGACGGTAGGAAAATGACCGACTCGCCGAGGCATCCCTCTTGCGTTCTGGGCCGCCTCCATATCTGCCGCTGACCACTTCCCCTGTCCCTCCCTCGCCGGCTCCCAGGAGCAGGCTGACTTCAAAGGCTTTCGTCTGCCGAACTTGGGTTAGTGGAGGCAGCCCACTGGCAAGGCAGCTAGCGACATGGGAGAAAATCCTCTGGTTCACCAGGGGCACCCTATTCCACGGGCCCCGCCGCCGAACCACGTAGCCAGACGGCACCCCGCCTCTGGTGTGTCTGTTTTACTGCTTGCCTGACTGACCATCTATTGGAGGATGGTTGAAGCTAGTCTATGTGTGTGTCTGTCTGTTTCTCCAACGGTGGAAGAGGCGACTAGTGTGTCTCTCTATTTGCCTGCCTCTCTATCGATCTGGCTAGCTCTCTATCTATGTGGGGAGGCATAGCAGGAAGCTAGTGTGTCATTTAGTTTTCTGTCTGTTGGAGTAGAATTTTAGTGCGTCTATATAGCTATCTAGCTCTTTGAGGAAGAGGAGAAGGCTTGTGTGTGTGTGTTTGTGTGTGTGCGCGCGTGCTCGTGGGGATCTGTCTATTTATGTATCTGTATCTAAAGGGTGAGGAGGCTACTGTATCTGTCTATCAGTCTATGTATGTATCTGATGGAGGAAGAGTAGGCTAGTATGTCTGTCTGGCTGTCTATTATCAGATATGTATGTATGTACCTATACCTAATGGAAAAAAATGAGGAGGCTTGATTATCTATCCCTCGGTCTGTCACAGGAGGAGCAGACTAGTGTTTGTCTCTCTGTGTGTCTTGGAGTTTCTCTATGTATATCTAATAGAGTAGAAGGAGAATATCTATGTTCTGGCTATTTGTCTGTCTCTCTAACAGGAGAAGTTATAGGCTAGTGTGTGAATCCGTCAGTCTCACTTTCCATCTATCTAAAGGAGGAGTAGAAAGAGTCTATTCCGTTTGTCTATTTATTATCTAATGGAGAAGGTGACTAGTGTGTCTCTCTACCTACTTAATTGAGGATTGGGAGGAGGCAAGGTTGTGTGTAGGTTTGTGTGTGTGTGTGTGTGTGTGTGTGTGTGTGTGTGTGTCTGTCTATGTATGTATCTGTCTACCTATATAATGGATGAGGGGGAGGAGGTTAGGATATATGGGTGTTTCTCATTGGATGAAGAGGCTAGTGTGTCTGTCTGTCTATATATTTGTCTCTCTCTGTAATGGAGGAAGCCTCCCTGTATTAGACCCAGCTGGAGGGATGCCAATTCCCACCCTGAAGCAGCAGAGGGTGCCCTCATTGCACGCCGAGGGGGACACTGGATGGAAATCCACAGGCTTCCCTGGACAGCACGTGCATCCCTCTTCCTCCCTCTCTGTAGGCGCCACCGCCACTCCACCCGCCTCCCCGCCCCCTGACCAGCCCGCACTTGCCTCCCGGGAGCCGGAAAACACCCAGATGTGTACCTCGTGTACCTAGGGTAGCAGAGACCAACCCTAGGACCGGTCAACGGGGAGATCTGAGCAAATACACGGGCTCGGTGGAGCAGCCCCGCCTCCTCAATGCAACCCCTAAGAACACCGCGCCTGCCTCCGGGACACAGGCTGAGCTGGAAACATGCATATTGGGAACCTGGGGAAGGAGAGGCCGCCCCCAGGCCAGGCGCTTGTGGAGATGGGAGCCAACTGATCGGCTCACCCGAGGCAGTCCTCTCGAAGCGACATCCCTGTCCCCTGAACACACCTCGACAGCTTCCTAGGACCTGGCTGACAAGGACAACTCAATCCCGCACACCTGGGGTAGCAGAGGCCGCCCCGAGGCCAGGAGAGGGGGCGATGGGAGGAAATTGATCGATTCGCCGAGGCATCCACCTTAGAAGCTCTGCCGCTTCCATAGCTGCCGCTGACCTCTTCCAATTTCCTTACCACGCCTGCTGCCCCGAGCAGGCTAACTTCAAAGCTTCAGTCCGTCGAAATTGGGGGAGTGGAGGTCGCCCCCAGGCAAGGCAGCTAGGGACATGGGATAAAATCCTATGTCTCGCCAGTGGCACACATGTCCCCGATCGCCGCCGCTGAAGCCCGTCCCCAGACTGCACCCCGCCTCTCGAGTGTCAGTCTGTCTGACTGCCTTGCTGATTGCCTATTTATTGGAGGATGTGAGAGGCTAGACTATGTGTGGGTCTGCCTATATATCTACTGGTGGAGGAGGCGAATATTATGTCTCTCCATTTGCCTGCCTCTCTATCTATCTATCTGTCTATCTATCTATCAATCTATGTAAAAATCGACCTATGTAGTGCAGGCACAGCAGTAGGCAAGTGTGTCTTTTGATTTGTGTGTCTGTTGGAGGAGAAAGTTAGTGTTTCTATCTCCCTATCTACCTATTTTAGGAAGAGAATGATGCAAGCGTGTGTGTGTGTGTGTGCGTGCGGGTCTCTTTATCAAAGTATGTGTATCTGAAAGGGGAAGGGCCTACTGTGTCTGTCTAACAGTTTATGTGTGCATCTAATGGAGGAGGAGTAAGCTAGTAAGTCTCTCTGTCTATATATGAGATATCTATCTATGCAGCTGTATGTATTCGAGAAGAAGGAGGAGGCTAGAGTGTCTATGTCTTTCTGTCAGAGCAGGAGAAGAGTAGTGTGTCTGTCTGTCTGTGTGTCTGTGAGTGTGTCTCTATTTATATCAAATGGAGAAGAAGAAATATTCCCATGTGTCTGGCTATCTCTCAGTATCTCTAACAGGAGAAGGTAGCGGCTACTGGGTATATCGGTCAATCTCACTTTCCATGTATCTAATGGAGGAGGAGAAAGAATGTATTAAGTTTGTCTATCTATTATCTAATGGAGGAGGAAATTAGTGTGTCTCTCTACCTACTTAATTCAGGAGTAAGAGGAGGCTAGGTGTGTGTGTTTGTGTGTGTGTGTGTCTGCCTATGTATGTATCTGTCTACCTATATAATGGATGAGGAGGAGGAAGGTAGGATATACGGCTGTTTCTCAATGGATGAAGAGGCTAGTGTGTCTGTCTATCTCTTTATTTGTCTCTCTGTCTATCTAAAGGAGGAAGCCTCCCAGTATTCGACCCACCTGGAGGGATGCCAATTGCCACCCTGAAGCAGCAGAGGGCGCCCTCATTGCAGGCCCAGGGGAACACTGGATGGAAATCTGCAGGCTTGCCTGGGCAGCCCGTGCATCCCGCTTCAGCCCTCTCTGTAGCTGCCCCCGCCCCGCCCCCGCCCCTCATCCGCTCCGCCCCCTGACGACCCCGCCCTCGCTTCCCGGGACCTGGAAAACACAGAGATGAGCACCTCGTGGACCTAGGGTAGTAGAGGCCTACCCCAGGACCAGCCAAGAGGGAGATCTGAACATATACACGGGCTTGGTGAGTCAGTCCCGACTTCTTAATGCAGACCCTGATCACACCGCGCCGGCCTCGGGTGGGCTGGCTGAGCTGGAATCTTGCATACTCTGAACCTGGCGCAGGAGAGGCCGCCCCCAGGACAGGCTCTTGTGGAGATGGGAGCAAACTGATCGGCTCACCCGAGGCAGTCCGCTCCCCGCGACGTCCGTGTCCCTTGGGATCACCTGGACAGCCTCCCAGGACCTGGCTGACAAGGAGAATTAATTGCAGCACACCTGGGGTAGCAGAGGCCACCCCGAGGCCAGGAGAGGTGGGACGGTAGGAAAATGACCGACTCGCCGAGGCATCCCTCTTGCGTTCTGGGCCGCCTCCATATCTGCCGCTGACCACTTCCCCTGTCCCTCCCTCGCCGGCTCCCAGGAGCAGGCTGACTTCAAAGGCTTTCGTCTGCCGAACTTGGGTTAGTGGAGGCAGCCCACTGGCAAGGCAGCTAGCGACATGGGAGAAAATCCTCTGGTTCACCAGGGGCACCCTATTCCACGGGCCCCGCCGCCGAACCACGTAGCCAGACGGCACCCCGCCTCTGGTGTGTCTGTTTTACTGCTTGCCTGACTGACCATCTATTGGAGGATGGTTGAAGCTAGTCTATGTGTGTGTCTGTCTGTTTCTCCAACGGTGGAAGAGGCGACTAGTGTGTCTCTCTATTTGCCTGCCTCTCTATCGATCTGGCTAGCTCTCTATCTATGTGGGGAGGCATAGCAGGAAGCTAGTGTGTCATTTAGTTTTCTGTCTGTTGGAGTAGAATTTTAGTGCGTCTATATAGCTATCTAGCTCTTTGAGGAAGAGGAGAAGGCTTGTGTGTGTGTGTTTGTGTGTGTGCGCGCGTGCTCGTGGGGATCTGTCTATTTATGTATCTGTATCTAAAGGGTGAGGAGGCTACTGTATCTGTCTATCAGTCTATGTATGTATCTGATGGAGGAAGAGTAGGCTAGTATGTCTGTCTGGCTGTCTATTATCAGATATGTATGTATGTACCTATACCTAATGGAAAAAAATGAGGAGGCTTGATTATCTATCCCTCGGTCTGTCACAGGAGGAGCAGACTAGTGTTTGTCTCTCTGTGTGTCTTGGAGTTTCTCTATGTATATCTAATAGAGTAGAAGGAGAATATCTATGTTCTGGCTATTTGTCTGTCTCTCTAACAGGAGAAGTTATAGGCTAGTGTGTGAATCCGTCAGTCTCACTTTCCATCTATCTAAAGGAGGAGTAGAAAGAGTCTATTCCGTTTGTCTATTTATTATCTAATGGAGAAGGTGACTAGTGTGTCTCTCTACCTACTTAATTGAGGATTGGGAGGAGGCAAGGTTGTGTGTAGGTTTGTGTGTGTGTGTGTGTGTGTGTGTGTGTGTGTGTGTGTCTGTCTATGTATGTATCTGTCTACCTATATAATGGATGAGGGGGAGGAGGTTAGGATATATGGGTGTTTCTCATTGGATGAAGAGGCTAGTGTGTCTGTCTGTCTATATATTTGTCTCTCTCTGTAATGGAGGAAGCCTCCCTGTATTAGACCCAGCTGGAGGGATGCCAATTCCCACCCTGAAGCAGCAGAGGGTGCCCTCATTGCACGCCGAGGGGGACACTGGATGGAAATCCACAGGCTTCCCTGGACAGCACGTGCATCCCTCTTCCTCCCTCTCTGTAGGCGCCACCGCCACTCCACCCGCCTCCCCGCCCCCTGACCAGCCCGCACTTGCCTCCCGGGAGCCGGAAAACACCCAGATGTGTACCTCGTGTACCTAGGGTAGCAGAGACCAACCCTAGGACCGGTCAACGGGGAGATCTGAGCAAATACACGGGCTCGGTGGAGCAGCCCCGCCTCCTCAATGCAACCCCTAAGAACACCGCGCCTGCCTCCGGGACACAGGCTGAGCTGGAAACATGCATATTGGGAACCTGGGGAAGGAGAGGCCGCCCCCAGGCCAGGCGCTTGTGGAGATGGGAGCCAACTGATCGGCTCACCCGAGGCAGTCCTCTCGAAGCGACATCCCTGTCCCCTGAACACACCTCGACAGCTTCCTAGGACCTGGCTGACAAGGACAACTCAATCCCGCACACCTGGGGTAGCAGAGGCCGCCCCGAGGCCAGGAGAGGGGGCGATGGGAGGAAATTGATCGATTCGCCGAGGCATCCACCTTAGAAGCTCTGCCGCTTCCGTAGCTGCCGCTGACCTCTTCCAATTTCCTTACCACGCCTGCTGCCCCGAGCAGGCTAACTTCAAAGCTTCAGTCCGTCGAAATTGGGGGAGTGGAGGTCGCCCCCAGGCAAGGCAGCTAGGGACATGGGATAAAATCCTATGTCTCGCCAGTGGCACACATGTCCCCGATCGCCGCCGCTGAAGCCCGTCCCCAGACTGCACCCCGCCTCTCGAGTGTCAGTCTGTCTGACTGCCTTGCTGATTGCCTATTTATTGGAGGATGTGAGAGGCTAGACTATGTGTGGGTCTGCCTATATATCTACTGGTGGAGGAGGCGAATATTATGTCTCTCCATTTGCCTGCCTCTCTATCTATCTATCTGTCTATCTATCTATCAATCTATGTAAAAATCGACCTATGTAGTGCAGGCACAGCAGTAGGCAAGTGTGTCTTTTGATTTGTGTGTCTGTTGGAGGAGAAAGTTAGTGTTTCTATCTCCCTATCTACCTATTTTAGGAAGAGAATGATGCAAGCGTGTGTGTGTGTGTGTGCGTGCGGGTCTCTTTATCAAAGTATGTGTATCTGAAAGGGGAAGGGCCTACTGTGTCTGTCTAACAGTTTATGTGTGCATCTAATGGAGGAGGAGTAAGCTAGTAAGTCTCTCTGTCTATATATGAGATATCTATCTATGCAGCTGTATGTATTCGAGAAGAAGGAGGAGGCTAGAGTGTCTATGTCTTTCTGTCAGAGCAGGAGAAGAGTAGTGTGTCTGTCTGTCTGTGTGTCTGTGAGTGTGTCTCTATTTATATCAAATGGAGAAGAAGAAATATTCCCATGTGTCTGGCTATCTCTCAGTATCTCTAACAGGAGAAGGTAGCGGCTACTGGGTATATCGGTCAATCTCACTTTCCATGTATCTAATGGAGGAGGAGAAAGAATGTATTAAGTTTGTCTATCTATTATCTAATGGAGGAGGAAATTAGTGTGTCTCTCTACCTACTTAATTCAGGAGTAAGAGGAGGCTAGGTGTGTGTGTTTGTGTGTGTGTGTGTCTGCCTATGTATGTATCTGTCTACCTATATAATGGATGAGGAGGAGGAAGGTAGGATATACGGCTGTTTCTCAATGGATGAAGAGGCTAGTGTGTCTGTCTATCTCTTTATTTGTCTCTCTGTCTATCTAAAGGAGGAAGCCTCCCAGTATTCGACCCACCTGGAGGGATGCCAATTGCCACCCTGAAGCAGCAGAGGGCGCCCTCATTGCAGGCCCAGGGGAACACTGGATGGAAATCTGCAGGCTTGCCTGGGCAGCCCGTGCATCCCGCTTCAGCCCTCTCTGTAGCTGCCCCCGCCCCGCCCCCGCCCCTCATCCGCTCCGCCCCCTGACGACCCCGCCCTCGCTTCCCGGGACCTGGAAAACACAGAGATGAGCACCTCGTGGACCTAGGGTAGTAGAGGCCTACCCCAGGACCAGCCAAGAGGGAGATCTGAACATATACACGGGCTTGGTGAGTCAGTCCCGACTTCTTAATGCAGACCCTGATCACACCGCGCCGGCCTCGGGTGGGCTGGCTGAGCTGGAATCTTGCATACTCTGAACCTGGCGCAGGAGAGGCCGCCCCCAGGACAGGCTCTTGTGGAGATGGGAGCAAACTGATCGGCTCACCCGAGGCAGTCCGCTCCCCGCGACGTCCGTGTCCCTTGGGATCACCTGGACAGCCTCCCAGGACCTGGCTGACAAGGAGAATTAATTGCAGCACACCTGGGGTAGCAGAGGCCACCCCGAGGCCAGGAGAGGTGGGACGGTAGGAAAATGACCGACTCGCCGAGGCATCCCTCTTGCGTTCTGGGCCGCCTCCATATCTGCCGCTGACCACTTCCCCTGTCCCTCCCTCGCCGGCTCCCAGGAGCAGGCTGACTTCAAAGGCTTTCGTCTGCCGAACTTGGGTTAGTGGAGGCAGCCCACTGGCAAGGCAGCTAGCGACATGGGAGAAAATCCTCTGGTTCACCAGGGGCACCCTATTCCACGGGCCCCGCCGCCGAACCACGTAGCCAGACGGCACCCCGCCTCTGGTGTGTCTGTTTTACTGCTTGCCTGACTGACCATCTATTGGAGGATGGTTGAAGCTAGTCTATGTGTGTGTCTGTCTGTTTCTCCAACGGTGGAAGAGGCGACTAGTGTGTCTCTCTATTTGCCTGCCTCTCTATCGGTCTGGCTAGCTCTCTATCTATGTGGGGAGGCAGAGCAGGAAGCTAGTGTGTCATTTACTTTTCTGTCTGTTGGAGTAGAATTTTAGTGTGTCTATACAGCTATCTAGCTCTTTGAGGAAGAAGAGAAGGCTTGTGTGTGTGTGTTTGTGTGTGTGCGCGCGTTTTCGTGGGGATCTGTCTATTTATGTATCTGTATCTAAAGGGTGAGGGGGCTACTGTATCTGTCTATCAGTCTATGTATGTATCTGATGGAGGAAGAGTAGGCTAGTATGTCTGTCTGGCTGTCCATTATCAGATATGTATGTATGTACCTATACCTAATGGAAAAAAATGAGGAGGCTTGATTATCTATCCCTCGGTCTGTCAGAGGAGGAGCAGACTAGTGTTTGTCTCTCTGTGTGTCTTGGAGTTTTCTCTATGTATATCTAATAGAGTAGAAGGAGAATATCTATGTTCTGGCTATCTGTCTGTCTCTCTAACAGGAGAAGTTATAGGCTAGTGTGTGAATCCGTCAGTCTCACTTTCCATCTATCTAAAGGAGGAGTAGAAAGAGTCTATACGGTTTGTCTATTTATTATCTAATGGAGAAGGCGACTAGTGTGTCTCTCTACCTACTTAATTGAGGATTGGGAGGAGGCAAGGTTGTGTGTAGGTTTGTGTGTGTGTGTGTGTGTGTGTTTGTGTGTGTGTGTCTGTCTATGTATGTATCTGTCTACCTATATAATGGAGGAGGAGGAGGAGGTTAGGATATATGGGTGTTTCTCATTGGATGAAGAGGCTTGTGTGTCTGTCTGTCTATATATTTGTCTCTCTCTGTATTGTAGGAAGCCTCCCTTTATTAGACCCAGCTGGAGGGATGCCAATTCCCACCCTGAAGCAGCAGAGGGTGCCCTCATTGCACGCCGAGGGGGACACTGGATGGAAATCCACAGGCTTCCCTGGACAGCACGTGCATCCCTCTTCCTCCCTCTCTGTAGGCGCCACCGCCACTCCACCCGCCTCCCCGCCCCCTGACCAGCCCGCACTTGCCTCCCAGGAGCCGGAAAACACCCAGATGTGTACCTCGTGTACCTAGGGTAGCAGAGACCAACCCTAGGACCGGTCAACGGGGAGATCTGAGCAAATACACGGGCTCGGTGGAGCAGCCCCGCCTCCTCAATGCAACCCCTAAGAACACCGCGCCTGCCTCCGGGACACAGGCTGAGCTGGAAACATGCATATTGGGAACCTGGGGAAGGAGAGGCCGCCCCCAGGCCAGGCGCTTGTGGAGATGGGAGCCAACTGATCGGCTCACCCGAGGCAGTCCTCTCGAAGCGACATCCCTGTCCCCTGAACACACCTCGACAGCTTCCTAGGACCTGGCTGACAAGGACAACTCAATCCCGCACACCTGGGGTAGCAGACGCCGCCCTGAGGCCAGGAGAGGCGGAGATGGGAGGAAATTGATCGATTCGCCGTGGCATCCACCTTAGAAGCTCTGCCGCTTCCGTAGCTGCCGCTGACCTCTTCCAATTTCCTTACCACGCCTGCTGCCCCGAGCAGGCTAACTTCAAAGCTTCAGTCCGTCGAAATTGGGGGAGTGGAGGTCGCCCCCAGGCAAGGCAGCTAGGGACATGGGATAAAATCCTATGTCTCGCCAGTGGCACACATGTCCCCGATCGCCGCCGCTGAAGCCCGTCCCCAGACTGCACCCCGCCTCTCGAGTGTCAGTCTGTCTGACTGCCTTGCTGATTGCCTATTTATTGGAGGCTGTGAGAGGCTAGACTATGTATGGGTCTGCCTATATATCTACTGGTGGAGGAGGCGAATATTATGTCTCTCCATTTGCCTGCCTCTCTATCTATCTATCTCTCTATCTATCTGTCTATCTATCAATCTATGTAAAAATCGACCTATGTAGTGCAGGCACAGCAGTAGGCAAGTGTGTCTTTTGATTTGTGTGTCTGTTGGAGGAGAAAGTTAGTGTTTCTATCTCCCTATCTACCTATTTTAGGAAGAGGATGATGCAAGCGTGTGTGTGTGTGTGTGCGTGCGGGTCTCTTTATCAAAGTATGTGTAACTGAAAGGGGAAGGGCCTACTGTGTCTGTCTAACAGTCTATGTGTGCATCTAATGGAGGAGGAGTAAGCTAGTAAGTCTCTCTGTCTATATATGAGATATCTATCTATGCAGCTGTATGTATTCGAGAAGAAGGAGGAGGCTAGAGTGCCTATGTCTTTCTGTCAGAGCAGGAGAAGAGTAGTGTGTCTGTCTGTCTGTGTGTCTGTGAGTGTGTCTCTATTTATATCAAATGGAGAAGAAGAAATATTCCCATGTGTCTGGCTATCTCTCTGTATCTCTAACAGGTGAAGGTAGCGGCTACTGGGTGTATCGGTCAATCTCACTTTCCATCTATCTAATGGAGGAGGAGAAAGAATGTATTAAGTTTGTCTATCTATTATCTAATGGAGGAGGAAATTAGTGTGTCTCTCTACCTACTTAATTCAGGAGTAAGAAGAGGCTAGGTGTGTGTGTTTGTGTGTGTGTGTGTCTGCCTATGTATGTATCTGTCTACCTATATAATGGATGAGGAGGAGGAAGCTAGGATATACGGCTGTTTCTCAATGGATGAAGAGGCTAGTGTGTCTGTCTGTCTCTTTATTTGTCTCTCTGTCTATGTAAAGGAGGAAGCCTCCCAGTATTCGACCCACCTGGAGGGATGCCAATTGCCACCCTGAAGCAGCAGAGGGCGCCCTCATTGCAGGCCCAGGGGAACACTGGATGGAAATCTGCAGGCTTGCCTGGGCAGCCCGTGCATCCCGCTTCAGCCCTCTCTGTAGCTGCCCAGGCCCCGCCCCCGCCCCGCCCCCTGACCACCCCGCACTCGCTTCCCGGGACCTGGAAAACACAGAGATGAGCACCTCGTGGACCTAGGGTAGTAGAGGCCTACCCCAGGACCAGCCAAGAGGGAGATCTGAACATATACACGGGCTCGGTGAGTCAGCCCCGACTTCTTAATGCAGACCCTGATCACACCGCGCCGGCCTCGGGTGGGCTGGCTGAGCTGGAAACTTGCATACTCTGAACCTGGCGCAGGAGAGGCCGCCCCCAGGACAGGCGCTTGTGGAGATGGGAGCAAACTGATCGGCTCACCCGAGGCAGTCCGCTCCCCGCGACGTCCGTGTCCCTTGGGATCACCTGGACAGCCTCCCAGGACCTGGCTGACAAGGAGAATTAATTGCCGCACACCTGGGGTAGCAGAGGCCACCCCGAGGCCAGGAGAGGTGGGACGGTAGGAAAATGACCGACTCGCCGAGGCATCCCTCTTGCGTTCTGGGCCGCCTCCATATCTGCCGCTGACCACTTCCCCTGTCCCTCCCTCGCCGGCTCCCAGGAGCAGGCTGACTTCAAAGGCTTTCGTCCGCCGAACTTGGGTTAGTGGAGGCAGCCCACTGGCAAGGCAGCTAGCGACATGGGAGAAAATCCTCTGGTTCACCAGGGGCACCCTATTCCCCGGGCCCCGCCGCCGAACCACGTAGCCAGACGGCACCCTGCCTCTGGTGTGTCTGTCTGTTTGACTGCTTGCCTGACTGACTATCTATTGGAGGATGGTTGAAGCTAGTCTATGTGTGTGTCTGTCTGTTTCTCCAACGGAGGAAGAGGCGAGTATTGTGTCTCTCTATTTGCCTGACTCTCTATCGATCTGGCTAGCTCTCTATCTATGTGGGGAGGCAGAGTAGGAAGCTAGTGTGTCATTTACATTTCTGTCTGTTGGAGTAGAATTTTAGTGTGTCTATATAGCTATCTAGCTCTTTGAGGAAGAGGAGAAGGCTTGTGTGTGTGTGTTTGTGTGTGTGCGCGCGTGCTCGTGGGGATCTGTCTATTTATGTATCTGTATCTAAAGGGTGAGGAGGCTACTGTATCTGTCTATCAGTCTATGTATGTATCTGATGGAGGAAGAGTAGGCTACTATGTCTGTCTGGCTGTCCATTATCAGATATGTATGTATGTACCTATACCTAATGGAAAAAAATGAGGAGGCTTGATTATCTATCCCTCGGTCTGTCAGAGGAGGAGCAGACTAGTGTTTGTCTCTCTGTGTGTCTTGGAGTTTTCTCTATGTATATCTAATAGAGTAGAAGGAGAATATCTGTGTTCTGGCTATCTGTCTGTCTCTCTAACAGGAGAAGTTATAGGCTAGTGTGTGAATCCGTCAGTCTCACATTCCATCTATCTAAAGGAGGAGTAGAAAGAGTCTATTCCGTTTGTCTATTTATTATCTAATGGAGAAGGCGACTAGTGTGTCTCTCTTCCTACTTAATTGAGGATTGGGAGGAGGCAAGGTTGTGTGTAGGTTTGTGTGTGTGTGTGTGTGTATGTGTGTGTGTGTGTGTGTGTGTCTGTCTATGTATGTATCTGTCTACCTATATAATGGATGAGGAGGAGGAGGTTAGGATATATGGGTGTTTCTCATTGGATGAAGAGGCTAGTGTGTCTGTCTGTCTATATATTTGTCTCTCTCTGTAATGGAGGAAGCCTCCCTTTATTAGACCCAGCTGGAGGGATGCCAATTCCCACCCTGAAGCAGCAGAGGATGACCTCATTGCACGCCGAGGGGGACACTGGATGGAAATCCACAGGCTTCCCTGGACAGCACGTGCATCCCTCTTCCTCCCTCTCTGTAGGCGCCACCGCCACTCCACCCGCCTCCCCGCCCCCTGACCAGCCCGCACTTGCCTCCCGGGAGCCGGAAAACACCCAGATGTGTACCTCGTGTACCTAGGGTAGCAGAGACCAACCCTAGGACCGGTCAACGGGGAGATCTGAGCAAATACACGGGCTCGGTGGAGCAGCCCCGCCTCCTCAATGCAACCCCTAAGAACACCGCGCCTGCCTCCGGGACACAGGCTGAGCTGGAAACATGCATATTGGGAACCTGGGGAAGGAGAGGCCGCCCCCAGGCCAGGCGCTTGTGGAGATGGGAGCCAACTGATCGGCTCACCCGAGGCAGTCCTCTCGAAGCGACATCCCTGTCCCCTGAACACACCTCGACAGCTTCCTAGGACCTGGCTGACAAGGACAACTCAATCCCGCACACCTGGAGTAGCAGAGGCCGCCCCGAGGCCAGGAGAGGGGGCGATGGGAGGAAATTGATCGATTCGCCGAGGCATCCACCTTAGAAGCTCTGCCGCTTCCGTAGCTGCCGCTGACCTCTTCCAATTTCCTTACCACGCCTGCTGCCCCGAGCAGGCTAACTTCAAAGCTTCAGTCCGTCGAAATTGGGGGAGTGGAGGTCGCCCCCAGGCAAGGCAGCTAGGGACATGGGATAAAATCCTATGTCTCGCCAGTGGCACACATGTCCCCGATCGCCGCCGCTGAAGCCCGTCCCCAGACTGCACCCCGCCTCTCGAGTGTCAGTCTGTCTGACTGCCTTGCTGATTGCCTATTTATTGGAGGCTGTGAGAGGCTAGACTATGTATGGGTCTGCCTATATATCTACTGGTGGAGGAGGCGAATATTATGTCTCTCCATTTGCCTGCCTCTCTATCTATCTATCTCACTATCTATCTGTCTATCTATCAATCTATGTAAAAATCGACCTATGTAGTGCAGGCACAGCAGTAGGCAAGTGTGTCTTTTGATTTGTGTGTCTGTTGGAGGAGAAAGTTAGTGTTTCTATCTCCCTATCTACCTATTTTAGGAAGAGGATGATGCAAGCGTGTGTGTGTGTGTGTGCGTGCGGGTCTCTTTATCAAAGTATGTGTAACTGAAAGGGGAAGGGCCTACTGTGTCTGTCTAACAGTCTATGTGTGCATCTAATGGAGGAGGAGTAAGCTAGTAAGTCTCTCTGTCTATATATGAGATATCTATCTATGCAGCTGTATGTATTCGAGAAGAAGGAGGAGGCTAGAGTGTCTATGTCTTTCTGTCAGAGCAGGAGAAGAGTAGTGTGTCTGTCTGTCTGTGTGTCTGTGAGTGTGTCTCTATTTATATCAAATGGAGAAGAAGAAATATTCCCATGTGTCTGGCTATCTCTCAGTATCTCTAACAGGAGAAGGTAGCGGCTACTGGGTGTATCGGTCAATCTCACTTTCCATGTATCTAATGGAGGAGGAGAAAGAATGTATTAAGTTTGTCTATCTATTATCTAATGGAGGAGGAAATTAGTGTGTCTCTCTACCTACTTAATTCAGGAGTAAGAGGAGGCTAGGTGTGTGTGTTTGTGTGTGTGTGTGTCTGCCTATGTATGTATCTGTCTACCTATATAATGGATGAGGAGGAGGAAGCTAGGATATACGGCTGTTTCTCAATGGATGAAGAGGCTAGTGTGTCTGTCTGTCTCTTTATTTGTCTCTCTGTCTATGTAAAGGAGGAAGCCTCCCAGTATTCGACCCACCTGGAGGGATGCCAATTGCCACCCTGAAGCAGCAGAGGGCGCCCTCATTGCAGGCCCAGGGGAACACTGGATGGAAATCTGCAGGCTTGCCTGGGCAGCCCCTGCATCCCGCTTCAGCCCTCTCTGTAGCTGCCCCCGCCCCGCCCCCGCCCCGCCCCCTGACCACCCCGCACTCGCTTCCCGGGACCTGGAAAACACAGAGATGAGCACCTCGTGGACCTAGGGTAGTAGAGGCCTACCCCAGGACCAGCCAAGAGGGAGATCTGAACATATACACGGGCTCGGTGAGTCAGCCCCGACTACTTAATGCAGACCCTGATCACACAGCGCCGGCCTCGGGTGGGCTGGCTGAGCTGGAAACTTGCATACTCTGAACCTGGCGCAGGAGAGGCCGCCCCCAGGACAGGCGCTTGTGGAGATGGGAGCAAACTGATCGGCTCACCCGAGGCAGTCCGCTCCCCGCGACGTCCGTGTCCCTTGGGATCACCTGGACAGCCTCCCAGGACCTGGCTGACAAGGAGAATTAATTGCAGCACACCTGGGGTAGCAGAGGCCACCCCGAGGCCAGGAGAGGTGGGACGGTAGGAAAATGACCGACTCGCCGAGGCATCCCTCTTGCGTTCTGGGCCGCCTCCATATCTGCCGCTGACCACTTCCCCTGTCCCTCCCTCGCCGGCTCCCAGGAGCAGGCTGACTTCAAAGGCTTTCGTCCGCCGAACTTGGGTAAGTGGAGGCAGCCCACTAGCAAGGCAGCTAGCGACATGGGAGAAAATCCTCTGGTTCACCAGGGGCACCCTATTCCCCGGGCCCCGCCGCCGAACCACGTAGCCAGACGGCACCCCGCCTCTGGTGTGTCTGTCTGTTTGACTGCTTGCCTGACTGACTATCTATTGGAGGATGGTTGAAGCTAGTCTATGTGTGTGTCTGTCTGTTTCTCCAACGGAGGAAGAGGCGACTAGTGTGTCTCTCTATTTGCCTGCCTCTCTATCGGTCTGGCTATTTCTCTATCTATGTGGGGAGGCATAGCAGGAAGCTAGTGTGTCATTTATTTTTCTGTCTGTTTGAGTAGAACTTTAGTGTGTCTATATAAATATCTAGCTCTTTGAGGAAGAGGAGAAGGCTTGTGTGTGTGTGTTTGTGTGTGTGCGCGCGTGCTCGTGGGGATCTGTCTATTTATGTATCTGTATCTAAAGGGTGAGGAGGCTACTGTATCTGTCTATCAGTCTATGTATGTATCTGATGGAGGAAGAGTAGGCTAGTATGTCTGTCTGGCTGTCTATTATCAGATATGTATGTATGTACCTATACCTAATGGAAAAAAATGAGGAGGCTTGATTATCTATCCCTCGGTCTGTCAGAGGAGGAGCAGACTAGTGTTTGTCTCTCTGTGTGTCTTGGAGTTTTCTCTATGTATATCTAATAGAGTAGAAGGAGAATATCTATGTTCTGGCTATCTGTCTGTCTCTCTAACAGGAGAAGTTATAGGCTAGTGTGTGAATCCGTCAGTCTCACTTTCCATCTATCTAAAGGAGGAGTAGAAAGAGTCTATTCCGTTTGTCTATTTATTATCTAATGGAGAAGGCGACTAGTGTGTCTCTCTTCCTACTTAATTGAGGATTGGGAGGAGGCAAGGTTGTGTGTAGGTTTGTGTGTGTGTGTGTGTGTGTGTGTGTGTGTGTGTCTGTCTATGTATGTATCTGTCTACCTATATAATGGATGAGGAGGAGGAGGTTAGGATATATGGGTGTTTCTCATTGGATGAAGAGGCTAGTGTGTCTGTCTGTCTATATATTTGTCTCTCTCTGTAATGGAGGAAGCCTCCCTTTATTAGACCCAGCTGGAGGGATGCCAATTCCCACCCTGAAGCAGCAGAGGGTGCCCTCATTGCACGCCGAGGGGGACACTGGATGGAAATCCACAGGCTTCCCTGGACAGCACGTGCATCCCTCTTCCTCCCTCTCTGTAGGCGCCACCGCCACTCCACCCGCCTCCCCGCCCCCTGACCAGCCCGCACTTGCCTCCCGGGAGCCGGAAAACACCCAGATGTGTACCTCGTGTACCTAGGGTAGCAGAGACCAACCCTAGGACCGGTCAACGGGGAGATCTGAGCAAATACACGGGCTCGGTGGAGCAGCCCCGCCTCCTCAATGCAACCCCTAAGAACACCGCGCCTGCCTCCGGGACACAGGCTGAGCTGGAAACATGCATATTGGGAACCTGGGGAAGGAGAGGCCGCCCCCAGGCCAGGCGCTTGTGGAGATGGGAGCCAACTGATCGGCTCACCCGAGGCAGTCCTCTCGAAGCGACATCCCTGTCCCCTGAACACACCTCGACAGCTTCCTAGGACCTGGCTGACAAGGACAACTCAATCCCGCACACCTGGGGTAGCAGAGGCCGCCCCGAGGCCAGGAGAGGGGGCGATGGGAGGAAATTGATCGATTCGCCGAGGCATCCACCTTAGAAGCTCTGCCGCTTCCGTAGCTGCCGCTGACCTCTTCCAATTTCCTTACCACGCCTGCTGCCCCGAGCAGGCTAACTTCAAAGCTTCAGTCCGTCGAAATTGGGGGAGTGGAGGTCGCCCCCAGGCAAGGCAGCTAGGGACATGGGATAAAATCCTATGTCTCGCCAGTGGCACACATGTCCCCGATCGCCGCCGCTGAAGCCCGTCCCCAGACTGCACCCCGCCTCTCGAGTGTCAGTCTGTCTGACTGCCTTGCTGATTGCCTATTTATTGGAGGATGTGAGAGGCTAGACTATGTGTGGGTCTGCCTATATATCTACTGGTGGAGGAGGCGAATATTATGTCTCTCCATTTGCCTGCCTCTCTATCTATCTATCTGTCTATCTATCTATCAATCTATGTAAAAATCGACCTATGTAGTGCAGGCACAGCAGTAGGCAAGTGTGTCTTTTGATTTGTGTGTCTGTTGGAGGAGAAAGTTAGTGTTTCTATCTCCCTATCTACCTATTTTAGGAAGAGGATGATGCAAGCGTGTGTGTGTGTGTGTGCGTGCGGGTCTCTTTATCAAAGTATGTGTAACTGAAAGGGGAAGGGCCTACTGTGTCTGTCTAACAGTTTATGTGTGCATCTAATGGAGGAGGAGTAAGCTAGTAAGTCTCTCTGTCTATATATGAGATATCTATCTATGCAGCTGTATGTATTCGAGAAGAAGGAGGAGGCTAGAGTGTCTATGTCTTTCTGTCAGAGCAGGAGAAGAGTAGTGTGTCTGTCGGTCTGTGTGTCTGTGAGTGTGTCTCTATTTATATCAAATGGAGAAGAAGAAATATTCCCATGTGTCTGGCTATCTCTCAGTATCTCTAACAGGAGAAGGTAGCGGCTACTGGGTGTATCGGTCAATCTCACTTTCCATGTATCTAATGGAGGAGGAGAAAGAATGTATTAAGTTTGTCTATCTATTATCTAATGGAGGAGGAGATTAGTGTGTCTCTCTACCTACTTAATTCAGGAGTAAGAGGAGGCTAGGTGTGTGTGTTTGTGTGTGTGTGTGTCTGCCTATGTATGTATCTGTCTACCTATATAATGGATGAGGAGGAGGAAGCTAGGATATACGGCTGTTTCTCAATGGATGAAGAGGCTAGTGTCTCTGTCTGTCTCTTTATTTGTCTCACTGTCTATCTAAAGGAGGAAGCCTCCCAGTATTCGACCCACCTGGAGGGATGCCAATTGCCACCCTGTAGCAGCAGAGGGCGCCCTCATTGCAGGCCCAGGAGAACACTGGATGGAAATCTGCAGGCTTGCCTGGGCAGCCCGTGCATCCCGCTTCAGCCCTCTATGTAGCTGCCCCCGCCCCTCCCCCGCCCCGCCCCCTGACCACCCCGCACTCGCTTCCCGGGACCTGGAAACACAGAGATGAGCACCTCGTGGACCTAGGGTAGTAGAGGCCTACCCCAGGACCAGCCAAGAGGGAGATCTGAACATATACACGGGCTCGGTGAGTCAGCCCCGACTTCTTAATGCAGACCCTGATCACACCGCGCCGGCCTCGGGTGGGCTGGCTGAGCTGGAAACTTGCATACTCTGAACCTGGCGCAGGAGAAGCCGCCCCCAGGACTGGCGCTTGTGGAGATGGGAGCAAACTGATCGGCTCATCCGAGGCAGTCCGCTCCCCGCGACGTCCGTGTCCCTTGGGATCACCTGGACAGCCTCCCAGGACCTGGCTGACAAGGAGAATTAATTGCCGCACACCTGGGGTAGCAGAGGCCACCCCGAGGCCAGGAGAGGTGGGACGGTAGGAAAATGACCGACTCGCCGAGGCATCCCTCTTGCATTCTGGGCCGCCTCCATATCTGCCGCTGACCACTTCCCCTGTCCCTCCCTCGCCGGCTCCCAGGAGCAGGCTGACTTCAAAGGCTTTCGTCCGCCGAACTTGGGTTAGTGGAGGCAGCCCACTGGCAAGGCAGCTAGCGACATGGGAGAAAATCCTCTGGTTCACCAGGGGCACCCTATTCCCCGGGCCCCGCCGCCGAACCACGTAGCCAGACGGCACCCCGCCTCTGGTGTGTCTGTCTGTTTGACTGCTTGCCTGACTGACTATCTATTGGAGGATGGTTGAAGCTAGTCTATGTGTGTGTCTGTCTGTTTCTCCAACGGAGGAAGAGGCGACTAGTGTGTCTCTCTATTTGCCTGCCTCTCTATCGGTCTGGCTATTTCTCTATCTATGTGGGGAGGCATAGCAGTAAGCTAGTGTGTCATTATTTTTCTGTCTGTTGGAGTAGAACTTTAGTGTGTCTATATAAATATCTAGCTCTTTGAGGAAGAGGAGAAGGCTTGTGTGTGTGTGTTTGTGTGTGTGCGCGCGTGCTCGTGGGGATCTGTCTATTTATGTATCTGTATCTAAAGGGTGAAGAGGCTACTGTATCTGTCTATCAGTCTATGTATGTATCTGATGGAGGAAGAGTAGGCTAGTATGTCTGTCTGGCTGTCTATTATCAGATATGTATGTATGTACCTATACCTAATGGAAAAAAATGAGGAGGCTTGATTATCTATCCCTCGGTCTGCCAGAGGAGGAGCAGACTAGTGTTTGTCTCTCTGTGTGTCTTGGAGTTTTCTCTATGTATATCTAATAGAGTAGAAGGAGAATATCTATGTTCTGGCTATCTGTCTGTCTCTCTAACAGGAGAAGTTATAGGCTAGTGTGTGAATCCGTCAGTCTCACTTTCCATCTATCTAAAGGAGGAGTAGAAAGAGTCTATTCCGTTTGTCTATTTATTATCTAATGGAGAAGGCGACTAGTGTGTCTCTCTACCTACTTAATTGAGGATTGGGAAGAGGCAAGGTTGTGTGTAGGTTTGTGTGTGTGTGTGTGTGTGTGTGTGTGTGTGTGTCTGTCTATGTATGTATCTGTCTACCTATATAATGGATGAGGAGGAGGAGGTTAGGATATATGGGTGTTTCTCATTGGATGAAGAGGCTAGTGTGTCTGTCTGTCTATATATTTGTCTCTCTCTGTAATGGAGGAAGCCTCCCTTTATTAGACCCAGCTGGAGGGATGCCAATTCCCACCCTGAAGCAGCAGAGGATGACCTCATTGCACGCCGAGGGGGACACTGGATGGAAATCCACAGGCTTCCCTGGACAGCACGTGCATCCCTCTTCCTCCCTCTCTGTAGGCGCCACCGCCACTCCACCCGCCTCCCCGCCCCCTGACCAGCCCGCACTTGCCTCCCGGGAGCCGGAAAACACCCAGATGTGTACCTCGTGTACCTAGGGTAGCAGAGACCAACCCTAGGACCGGTCAACGGGGAGATCTGAGCAAATACACGGGCTCGGTGGAGCAGCCCCGCCTCCTCAATGCAACCCCTAAGAACACCGCGCCTGCCTCCGGGACACAGGCTGAGCTGGAAACATGCATATTGGGAACCTGGGGAAGGAGAGGCCGCCCCCAGGCCAGGCGCTTGTGGAGATGGGAGCCAACTGATCGGCTCACCCGAGGCAGTCCTCTCGAAGCGACATCCCTGTCCCCTGAACACACCTCGACAGCTTCCTAGGACCTGGCTGACAAGGACAACTCAATCCCGCACACCTGGGGTAGCAGAGGCCGCCCCGAGGCCAGGAGAGGGGGCGATGGGAGGAAATTGATCGATTCGCCGAGGCATCCACCTTAGAAGCTCTGCCGCTTCCGTAGCTGCCGCTGACCTCTTCCAATTTCCTTACCACGCCTGCTGCCCCGAGCAGGCTAACTTCAAAGCTTCAGTCCGTCGAAATTGGGGGAGTGGAGGTCGCCCCCAGGCAAGGCAGCTAGGGACATGGGATAAAATCCTATGTCTCGCCAGTGGCACACATGTCCCCGATCGCCGCCGCTGAAGCCCGTCCCCAGACTGCACCCCGCCTCTCGAGTGTCAGTCTGTCTGACTGCCTTGCTGATTGCCTATTTATTGGAGGATGTGAGAGGCTAGACTATGTGTGGGTCTGCCTATATATCTACTGGTGGAGGAGGCGAATATTATGTCTCTCCATTTGCCTGCCTCTCTATCTATCTATCTGTCTATCTATCTATCAATCTATGTAAAAATCGACCTATGTAGTGCAGGCACAGCAGTAGGCAAGTGTGTCTTTTGATTTGTGTGTCTGTTGGAGGAGAAAGTTAGTGTTTCTATCTCCCTATCTACCTATTTTAGGAAGAGGATGATGCAAGCGTGTGTGTGTGTGTGTGCGTGCGGGTCTCTTTATCAAAGTATGTGTAACTGAAAGGGGAAGGGCCTACTGTGTCTGTCTAACAGTTTATGTGTGCATCTAATGGAGGAGGAGTAAGCTAGTAAGTCTCTCTGTCTATATATGAGATATCTATCTATGCAGCTGTATGTATTCGAGAAGAAGGAGGAGGCTAGAGTGTCTATGTCTTTCTGTCAGAGCAGGAGAAGAGTAGTGTGTCTGTCGGTCTGTGTGTCTGTGAGTGTGTCTCTATTTATATCAAATGGAGAAGAAGAAATATTCCCATGTGTCTGGCTATCTCTCAGTATCTCTAACAGGAGAAGGTAGCGGCTACTGGGTGTATCGGTCAATCTCACTTTCCATGTATCTAATGGAGGAGGAGAAAGAATGTATTAAGTTTGTCTATCTATTATCTAATGGAGGAGGAAATTAGTGTGTCTCTCTACCTACTTAATTCAGGAGTAAGAGGAGGCTAGGTGTGTGTGTTTGTGTGTGTGTGTGTCTGCCTATGTATGTATCTGTCTACCTATATAATGGATGAGGAGGAGGAAGCTAGGATATACGGCTGTTTCTCAATGGATGAAGAGGCTAGTGTGTCTGTCTGTCTCTTTATTTGTCTCTCTGTCTATGTAAAGGAGGAAGCCTCCCAGTATTCGACCCACCTGGAGGGATGCCAATTGCCACCCTGAAGCAGCAGAGGGCGCCCTCATTGCAGGCCCAGGGGAACACTGGATGGAAATCTGCAGGCTTGCCTGGGCAGCCCCTGCATCCCGCTTCAGCCCTCTCTGTAGCTGCCCCCGCCCCGCCCCCGCCCCGCCCCCTGACCACCCCGCACTCGCTTCCCGGGACCTGGAAAACACAGAGATGAGCACCTCGTGGACCTAGGGTAGTAGAGGCCTACCCCAGGACCAGCCAAGAGGGAGATCTGAACATATACACGGGCTCGGTGAGTCAGCCCCGACTACTTAATGCAGACCCTGATCACACAGCGCCGGCCTCGGGTGGGCTGGCTGAGCTGGAAACTTGCATACTCTGAACCTGGCGCAGGAGAGGCCGCCCCCAGGACAGGCGCTTGTGGAGATGGGAGCAAACTGATCGGCTCACCCGAGGCAGTCCGCTCCCCGCGACGTCCGTGTCCCTTGGGATCACCTGGACAGCCTCCCAGGACCTGGCTGACAAGGAGAATTAATTGCAGCACACCTGGGGTAGCAGAGGCCACCCCGAGGCCAGGAGAGGTGGGACGGTAGGAAAATGACCGACTCGCCGAGGCATCCCTCTTGCGTTCTGGGCCGCCTCCATATCTGCCGCTGACCACTTCCCCTGTCCCTCCCTCGCCGGCTCCCAGGAGCAGGCTGACTTCAAAGGCTTTCGTCCGCCGAACTTGGGTAAGTGGAGGCAGCCCACTAGCAAGGCAGCTAGCGACATGGGAGAAAATCCTCTGGTTCACCAGGGGCACCCTATTCCCCGGGCCCCGCCGCCGAACCACGTAGCCAGACGGCACCCCGCCTCTGGTGTGTCTGTCTGTTTGACTGCTTGCCTGACTGACTATCTATTGGAGGATGGTTGAAGCTAGTCTATGTGTGTGTCTGTCTGTTTCTCCAACGGAGGAAGAGGCGACTAGTGTGTCTCTCTATTTGCCTGCCTCTCTATCGGTCTGGCTATTTCTCTATCTATGTGGGGAGGCATAGCAGGAAGCTAGTGTGTCATTTATTTTTCTGTCTGTTTGAGTAGAACTTTAGTGTGTCTATATAAATATCTAGCTCTTTGAGGAAGAGGAGAAGGCTTGTGTGTGTGTGTTTGTGTGTGTGCGCGCGTGCTCGTGGGGATCTGTCTATTTATGTATCTGTATCTAAAGGGTGAGGAGGCTACTGTATCTGTCTATCAGTCTATGTATGTATCTGATGGAGGAAGAGTAGGCTAGTATGTCTGTCTGGCTGTCTATTATCAGATATGTATGTATGTACCTATACCTAATGGAAAAAAATGAGGAGGCTTGATTATCTATCCCTCGGTCTGTCAGAGGAGGAGCAGACTAGTGTTTGTCTCTCTGTGTGTCTTGGAGTTTTCTCTATGTATATCTAATAGAGTAGAAGGAGAATATCTATGTTCTGGCTATCTGTCTGTCTCTCTAACAGGAGAAGTTATAGGCTAGTGTGTGAATCCGTCAGTCTCACTTTCCATCTATCTAAAGGAGGAGTAGAAAGAGTCTATTCCGTTTGTCTATTTATTATCTAATGGAGAAGGCGACTAGTGTGTCTCTCTTCCTACTTAATTGAGGATTGGGAGGAGGCAAGGTTGTGTGTAGGTTTGTGTGTGTGTGTGTGTGTGTGTGTGTGTGTGTGTCTGTCTATGTATGTATCTGTCTACCTATATAATGGATGAGGAGGAGGAGGTTAGGATATATGGGTGTTTCTCATTGGATGAAGAGGCTAGTGTGTCTGTCTGTCTATATATTTGTCTCTCTCTGTAATGGAGGAAGCCTCCCTTTATTAGACCCAGCTGGAGGGATGCCAATTCCCACCCTGAAGCAGCAGAGGGTGCCCTCATTGCACGCCGAGGGGGACACTGGATGGAAATCCACAGGCTTCCCTGGACAGCACGTGCATCCCTCTTCCTCCCTCTCTGTAGGCGCCACCGCCACTCCACCCGCCTCCCCGCCCCCTGACCAGCCCGCACTTGCCTCCCGGGAGCCGGAAAACACCCAGATGTGTACCTCGTGTACCTAGGGTAGCAGAGACCAACCCTAGGACCGGTCAACGGGGAGATCTGAGCAAATACACGGGCTCGGTGGAGCAGCCCCGCCTCCTCAATGCAACCCCTAAGAACACCGCGCCTGCCTCCGGGACACAGGCTGAGCTGGAAACATGCATATTGGGAACCTGGGGAAGGAGAGGCCGCCCCCAGGCCAGGCGCTTGTGGAGATGGGAGCCAACTGATCGGCTCACCCGAGGCAGTCCTCTCGAAGCGACATCCCTGTCCCCTGAACACACCTCGACAGCTTCCTAGGACCTGGCTGACAAGGACAACTCAATCCCGCACACCTGGGGTAGCAGAGGCCGCCCCGAGGCCAGGAGAGGGGGCGATGGGAGGAAATTGATCGATTCGCCGAGGCATCCACCTTAGAAGCTCTGCCGCTTCCGTAGCTGCCGCTGACCTCTTCCAATTTCCTTACCACGCCTGCTGCCCCGAGCAGGCTAACTTCAAAGCTTCAGTCCGTCGAAATTGGGGGAGTGGAGGTCGCCCCCAGGCAAGGCAGCTAGGGACATGGGATAAAATCCTATGTCTCGCCAGTGGCACACATGTCCCCGATCGCCGCCGCTGAAGCCCGTCCCCAGACTGCACCCCGCCTCTCGAGTGTCAGTCTGTCTGACTGCCTTGCTGATTGCCTATTTATTGGAGGATGTGAGAGGCTAGACTATGTGTGGGTCTGCCTATATATCTACTGGTGGAGGAGGCGAATATTATGTCTCTCCATTTGCCTGCCTCTCTATCTATCTATCTGTCTATCTATCTATCAATCTATGTAAAAATCGACCTATGTAGTGCAGGCACAGCAGTAGGCAAGTGTGTCTTTTGATTTGTGTGTCTGTTGGAGGAGAAAGTTAGTGTTTCTATCTCCCTATCTACCTATTTTAGGAAGAGGATGATGCAAGCGTGTGTGTGTGTGTGTGCGTGCGGGTCTCTTTATCAAAGTATGTGTAACTGAAAGGGGAAGGGCCTACTGTGTCTGTCTAACAGTTTATGTGTGCATCTAATGGAGGAGGAGTAAGCTAGTAAGTCTCTCTGTCTATATATGAGATATCTATCTATGCAGCTGTATGTATTCGAGAAGAAGGAGGAGGCTAGAGTGTCTATGTCTTTCTGTCAGAGCAGGAGAAGAGTAGTGTGTCTGTCGGTCTGTGTGTCTGTGAGTGTGTCTCTATTTATATCAAATGGAGAAGAAGAAATATTCCCATGTGTCTGGCTATCTCTCAGTATCTCTAACAGGAGAAGGTAGCGGCTACTGGGTGTATCGGTCAATCTCACTTTCCATGTATCTAATGGAGGAGGAGAAAGAATGTATTAAGTTTGTCTATCTATTATCTAATGGAGGAGGAGATTAGTGTGTCTCTCTACCTACTTAATTCAGGAGTAAGAGGAGGCTAGGTGTGTGTGTTTGTGTGTGTGTGTGTCTGCCTATGTATGTATCTGTCTACCTATATAATGGATGAGGAGGAGGAAGCTAGGATATACGGCTGTTTCTCAATGGATGAAGAGGCTAGTGTCTCTGTCTGTCTCTTTATTTGTCTCACTGTCTATCTAAAGGAGGAAGCCTCCCAGTATTCGACCCACCTGGAGGGATGCCAATTGCCACCCTGTAGCAGCAGAGGGCGCCCTCATTGCAGGCCCAGGAGAACACTGGATGGAAATCTGCAGGCTTGCCTGGGCAGCCCGTGCATCCCGCTTCAGCCCTCTATGTAGCTGCCCCCGCCCCTCCCCCGCCCCGCCCCCTGACCACCCCGCACTCGCTTCCCGGGACCTGGAAACACAGAGATGAGCACCTCGTGGACCTAGGGTAGTAGAGGCCTACCCCAGGACCAGCCAAGAGGGAGATCTGAACATATACACGGGCTCGGTGAGTCAGCCCCGACTTCTTAATGCAGACCCTGATCACACCGCGCCGGCCTCGGGTGGGCTGGCTGAGCTGGAAACTTGCATACTCTGAACCTGGCGCAGGAGAAGCCGCCCCCAGGACTGGCGCTTGTGGAGATGGGAGCAAACTGATCGGCTCATCCGAGGCAGTCCGCTCCCCGCGACGTCCGTGTCCCTTGGGATCACCTGGACAGCCTCCCAGGACCTGGCTGACAAGGAGAATTAATTGCCGCACACCTGGGGTAGCAGAGGCCACCCCGAGGCCAGGAGAGGTGGGACGGTAGGAAAATGACCGACTCGCCGAGGCATCCCTCTTGCATTCTGGGCCGCCTCCATATCTGCCGCTGACCACTTCCCCTGTCCCTCCCTCGCCGGCTCCCAGGAGCAGGCTGACTTCAAAGGCTTTCGTCCGCCGAACTTGGGTTAGTGGAGGCAGCCCACTGGCAAGGCAGCTAGCGACATGGGAGAAAATCCTCTGGTTCACCAGGGGCACCCTATTCCCCGGGCCCCGCCGCCGAACCACGTAGCCAGACGGCACCCCGCCTCTGGTGTGTCTGTCTGTTTGACTGCTTGCCTGACTGACTATCTATTGGAGGATGGTTGAAGCTAGTCTATGTGTGTGTCTGTCTGTTTCTCCAACGGAGGAAGAGGCGACTAGTGTGTCTCTCTATTTGCCTGCCTCTCTATCGGTCTGGCTATTTCTCTATCTATGTGGGGAGGCATAGCAGTAAGCTAGTGTGTCATTATTTTTCTGTCTGTTGGAGTAGAACTTTAGTGTGTCTATATAAATATCTAGCTCTTTGAGGAAGAGGAGAAGGCTTGTGTGTGTGTGTTTGTGTGTGTGCGCGCGTGCTCGTGGGGATCTGTCTATTTATGTATCTGTATCTAAAGGGTGAAGAGGCTACTGTATCTGTCTATCAGTCTATGTATGTATCTGATGGAGGAAGAGTAGGCTAGTATGTCTGTCTGGCTGTCTATTATCAGATATGTATGTATGTACCTATACCTAATGGAAAAAAATGAGGAGGCTTGATTATCTATCCCTCGGTCTGCCAGAGGAGGAGCAGACTAGTGTTTGTCTCTCTGTGTGTCTTGGAGTTTTCTCTATGTATATCTAATAGAGTAGAAGGAGAATATCTATGTTCTGGCTATCTGTCTGTCTCTCTAACAGGAGAAGTTATAGGCTAGTGTGTGAATCCGTCAGTCTCACTTTCCATCTATCTAAAGGAGGAGTAGAAAGAGTCTATTCCGTTTGTCTATTTATTATCTAATGGAGAAGGCGACTAGTGTGTCTCTCTACCTACTTAATTGAGGATTGGGAAGAGGCAAGGTTGTGTGTAGGTTTGTGTGTGTGTGTGTGTGTGTGTGTGTGTGTGTGTCTGTCTATGTATGTATCTGTCTACCTATATAATGGATGAGGAGGAGGAGGTTAGGATATATGGGTGTTTCTCATTGGATGAAGAGGCTAGTGTGTCTGTCTGTCTATATATTTGTCTCTCTCTGTAATGGAGGAAGCCTCCCTTTATTAGACCCAGCTGGAGGGATGCCAATTCCCACCCTGAAGCAGCAGAGGATGACCTCATTGCACGCCGAGGGGGACACTGGATGGAAATCCACAGGCTTCCCTGGACAGCACGTGCATCCCTCTTCCTCCCTCTCTGTAGGCGCCACCGCCACTCCACCCGCCTCCCCGCCCCCTGACCAGCCCGCACTTGCCTCCCGGGAGCCGGAAAACACCCAGATGTGTACCTCGTGTACCTAGGGTAGCAGAGACCAACCCTAGGACCGGTCAACGGGGAGATCTGAGCAAATACACGGGCTCGGTGGAGCAGCCCCGCCTCCTCAATGCAACCCCTAAGAACACCGCGCCTGCCTCCGGGACACAGGCTGAGCTGGAAACATGCATATTGGGAACCTGGGGAAGGAGAGGCCGCCCCCAGGCCAGGCGCTTGTGGAGATGGGAGCCAACTGATCGGCTCACCCGAGGCAGTCCTCTCGAAGCGACATCCCTGTCCCCTGAACACACCTCGACAGCTTCCTAGGACCTGGCTGACAAGGACAACTCAATCCCGCACACCTGGGGTAGCAGAGGCCGCCCCGAGGCCAGGAGAGGGGGCGATGGGAGGAAATTGATCGATTCGCCGAGGCATCCACCTTAGAAGCTCTGCCGCTTCCGTAGCTGCCGCTGACCTCTTCCAATTTCCTTACCACGCCTGCTGCCCCGAGCAGGCTAACTTCAAAGCTTCAGTCCGTCGAAATTGGGGGAGTGGAGGTCGCCCCCAGGCAAGGCAGCTAGGGACATGGGATAAAATCCTATGTCTCGCCAGTGGCACACATGTCCCCGATCGCCGCCGCTGAAGCCCGTCCCCAGACTGCACCCCGCCTCTCGAGTGTCAGTCTGTCTGACTGCCTTGCTGATTGCCTATTTATTGGAGGATGTGAGAGGCTAGACTATGTGTGGGTCTGCCTATATATCTACTGGTGGAGGAGGCGAATATTATGTCTCTCCATTTGCCTGCCTCTCTATCTATCTATCTGTCTATCTATCTATCAATCTATGTAAAAATCGACCTATGTAGTGCAGGCACAGCAGTAGGCAAGTGTGTCTTTTGATTTGTGTGTCTGTTGGAGGAGAAAGTTAGTGTTTCTATCTCCCTATCTACCTATTTTAGGAAGAGGATGATGCAAGCGTGTGTGTGTGTGTGTGCGTGCGGGTCTCTTTATCAAAGTATGTGTAACTGAAAGGGGAAGGGCCTACTGTGTCTGTCTAACAGTTTATGTGTGCATCTAATGGAGGAGGAGTAAGCTAGTAAGTCTCTCTGTCTATATATGAGATATCTATCTATGCAGCTGTATGTATTCGAGAAGAAGGAGGAGGCTAGAGTGTCTATGTCTTTCTGTCAGAGCAGGAGAAGAGTAGTGTGTCTGTCGGTCTGTGTGTCTGTGAGTGTGTCTCTATTTATATCAAATGGAGAAGAAGAAATATTCCCATGTGTCTGGCTATCTCTCAGTATCTCTAACAGGAGAAGGTAGCGGCTACTGGGTGTATCGGTCAATCTCACTTTCCATGTATCTAATGGAGGAGGAGAAAGAATGTATTAAGTTTGTCTATCTATTATCTAATGGAGGAGGAGATTAGTGTGTCTCTCTACCTACTTAATTCAGGAGTAAGAGGAGGCTAGGTGTGTGTGTTTGTGTGTGTGTGTGTCTGCCTATGTATGTATCTGTCTACCTATATAATGGATGAGGAGGAGGAAGCTAGGATATACGGCTGTTTCTCAATGGATGAAGAGGCTAGTGTCTCTGTCTGTCTCTTTATTTGTCTCACTGTCTATCTAAAGGAGGAAGCCTCCCAGTATTCGACCCACCTGGAGGGATGCCAATTGCCACCCTGTAGCAGCAGAGGGCGCCCTCATTGCAGGCCCAGGAGAACACTGGATGGAAATCTGCAGGCTTGCCTGGGCAGCCCGTGCATCCCGCTTCAGCCCTCTATGTAGCTGCCCCCGCCCCTCCCCCGCCCCGCCCCCTGACCACCCCGCACTCGCTTCCCGGGACCTGGAAACACAGAGATGAGCACCTCGTGGACCTAGGGTAGTAGAGGCCTACCCCAGGACCAGCCAAGAGGGAGATCTGAACATATACACGGGCTCGGTGAGTCAGCCCCGACTTCTTAATGCAGACCCTGATCACACCGCGCCGGCCTCGGGTGGGCTGGCTGAGCTGGAAACTTGCATACTCTGAACCTGGCGCAGGAGAAGCCGCCCCCAGGACTGGCGCTTGTGGAGATGGGAGCAAACTGATCGGCTCATCCGAGGCAGTCCGCTCCCCGCGACGTCCGTGTCCCTTGGGATCACCTGGACAGCCTCCCAGGACCTGGCTGACAAGGAGAATTAATTGCCGCACACCTGGGGTAGCAGAGGCCACCCCGAGGCCAGGAGAGGTGGGACGGTAGGAAAATGACCGACTCGCCGAGGCATCCCTCTTGCATTCTGGGCCGCCTCCATATCTGCCGCTGACCACTTCCCCTGTCCCTCCCTCGCCGGCTCCCAGGAGCAGGCTGACTTCAAAGGCTTTCGTCCGCCGAACTTGGGTTAGTGGAGGCAGCCCACTGGCAAGGCAGCTAGCGACATGGGAGAAAATCCTCTGGTTCACCAGGGGCACCCTATTCCCCGGGCCCCGCCGCCGAACCACGTAGCCAGACGGCACCCCGCCTCTGGTGTGTCTGTCTGTTTGACTGCTTGCCTGACTGACTATCTATTGGAGGATGGTTGAAGCTAGTCTATGTGTGTGTCTGTCTGTTTCTCCAACGGAGGAAGAGGCGACTAGTGTGTCTCTCTATTTGCCTGCCTCTCTATCGGTCTGGCTATTTCTCTATCTATGTGGGGAGGCATAGCAGTAAGCTAGTGTGTCATTATTTTTCTGTCTGTTGGAGTAGAACTTTAGTGTGTCTATATAAATATCTAGCTCTTTGAGGAAGAGGAGAAGGCTTGTGTGTGTGTGTTTGTGTGTGTGCGCGCGTGCTCGTGGGGATCTGTCTATTTATGTATCTGTATCTAAAGGGTGAAGAGGCTACTGTATCTGTCTATCAGTCTATGTATGTATCTGATGGAGGAAGAGTAGGCTAGTATGTCTGTCTGGCTGTCTATTATCAGATATGTATGTATGTACCTATACCTAATGGAAAAAAATGAGGAGGCTTGATTATCTATCCCTCGGTCTGCCAGAGGAGGAGCAGACTAGTGTTTGTCTCTCTGTGTGTCTTGGAGTTTTCTCTATGTATATCTAATAGAGTAGAAGGAGAATATCTATGTTCTGGCTATCTGTCTGTCTCTCTAACAGGAGAAGTTATAGGCTAGTGTGTGAATCCGTCAGTCTCACTTTCCATCTATCTAAAGGAGGAGTAGAAAGAGTCTATTCCGTTTGTCTATTTATTATCTAATGGAGAAGGCGACTAGTGTGTCTCTCTACCTACTTAATTGAGGATTGGGAAGAGGCAAGGTTGTGTGTAGGTTTGTGTGTGTGTGTGTGTGTGTGTGTGTGTGTGTGTCTGTCTATGTATGTATCTGTCTACCTATATAATGGATGAGGAGGAGGAGGTTAGGATATATGGGTGTTTCTCATTGGATGAAGAGGCTAGTGTGTCTGTCTGTCTATATATTTGTCTCTCTCTGTAATGGAGGAAGCCTCCCTTTATTAGACCCAGCTGGAGGGATGCCAATTCCCACCCTGAAGCAGCAGAGGGTGCCCTCATTGCACGCCGAGGATGACACTGGATGGAAATCCACAGGCTTCCCTGGACAGCACGTGCATCCCTCTTCCTCCCTCTCTGTAGGCGCCACCGCCACTCCACCCGCCTCCCCGCCCCCTGACCAGCCCGCACTTGCCTCCCGGGAGCCGGAAAACACCCAGATGTGTACCTCGTGTACCTAGGGTAGCAGAGACCAACCCTAGGACCGGTCAACGGGGAGATCTGAGCAAATACACGGGCTCGGTGGAGCAGCCCCGCCTCCTCAATGCAACCCCTAAGAACACCGCGCCTGCCTCTGGGACACAGGCTGAGCTGGAAACATGCATATTGGGAACCTGGGGAAGGAGAGGCCGCCCCCAGGCCAGGCGCTTGTGGAGATGGGAGCCAACTGATCGGCTCACCCGAGGCAGTCCTCTCGAAGCGACATCCCTGTCCCCTGAACACACCTCGACAGCTTCCTAGGACCTGGCTGACAAGGACAACTCAATCCCGCACACCTGGGGTAGCAGAGGCCGCCCCGAGGCCAGGAGAGGGGGCGATGGGAGGAAATTGATCGATTCGCCGAGGCATCCACCTTAGAAGCTCTGCCGCTTCCGTAGCTGCCGCTGACCTCTTCCAATTTCCTTACCACGCCTGCTGCCCCGAGCAGGCTAACTTCAAAGCTTCAGTCCGTCGAAATTGGGGGAGTGGAGGTCGCCCCCAGGCAAGGCAGCTAGGGACATGGGATAAAATCCTATGTCTCGCCAGTGGCACACATGTCCCCGATCGCCGCCGCTGAAGCCTGTCCCCAGACTGCACCCCGCCTCTCGAGTGTCAGTCTGTCTGACTGCCTTGCTGATTGCCTATTTATTGGAGGATGTGAGAGGCTAGACTATGTGTGGGTCTGCCTATATATCTACTGGTGGAGGAGGCGAATATTATGTCTCTCCATTTGCCTGCCTCTCTATCTATCTATCTGTCTATCTATCTATCAATCTATGTAAAAATCGACCTATGTAGTGCAGGCACAGCAGTAGGCAAGTGTGTCTTTTGATTTGTGTGTCTGTTGGAGGAGAAAGTTAGTGTTTCTATCTCCCTATCTACCTATTTTAGGAAGAGGATGATGCAAGCGTGTGTGTGTGTGTGTGCGTGCGGGTCTCTTTATCAAAGTATGTGTAACTGAAAGGGGAAGGGCCTACTGTGTCTGTCTAACAGTTTATGTGTGCATCTAATGGAGGAGGAGTAAGCTAGTAAGTCTCTCTGTCTATATATGAGATATCTATCTATGCAGCTGTATGTATTCGAGAAGAAGGAGGAGGCTAGAGTGTCTATGTCTTTCTGTCAGAGCAGGAGAAGAGTAGTGTGTCTGTCGGTCTGTGTGTCTGTGAGTGTGTCTCTATTTATATCAAATGGAGAAGAAGAAATATTCCCATGTGTCTGGCTATCTCTCAGTATCTCTAACAGGAGAAGGTAGCGGCTACTGGGTGTATCGGTCAATCTCACTTTCCATGTATCTAATGGAGGAGGAGAAAGAATGTATTAAGTTTGTCTATCTATTATCTAATGGAGGAGGAGATTAGTGTGTCTCTCTACCTACTTAATTCAGGAGTAAGAGGAGGCTAGGTGTGTGTGTTTGTGTGTGTGTGTGTCTGCCTATGTATGTATCTGTCTACCTATATAATGGATGAGGAGGAGGAAGCTAGGATATACGGCTGTTTCTCAATGGATGAAGAGGCTAGTGTCTCTGTCTGTATCTTTATTTGTCTCACTGTCTATCTAAAGGAGGAAGCCTCCCAGTATTCGACCCACCTGGAGGGATGCCAATTGCCACCCTGTAGCAGCAGAGGGCGCCCTCATTGCAGGCCCAGGGGAACACTGGATGGAAATCTGCAGGCTTGCCTGGGCAGCCCGTGCATCCCGCTTCAGCCCTCTCTGTAGCTGCCCCCGCCCCTCCCCCGCCCCGCCCCCTGACCACCCCGCACTCGCTTCCCGGGACCTGGAAAACACAGAGATGAGCACCTCGTGGACCTAGGGTAGTAGAGGCCTACCCCAGGACCAGCCAAGAGGGAGATCTGAACATATACACGGGCTCGGTGAGTCAGCCCCGACTTCTTAATGCAGACCCTGATCACACCGCGCCGGCCTCGGGTGGGCTGGCTGAGCTGGAAACTTGCATACTCTGAACCTGGCGCAGGAGAAGCCGCCCCCAGGACTGGCGCTTGTGGAGATGGGAGCAAACTGATCGGCTCACCCGAGGCAGTCCGCTCCCCGCGACGTCCGTGTCCCTTGGGATCACCTGGACAGCCTCCCAGGACCTGGCTGACAAGGAGAATTAATTGCCGCACACCTGGGGTAGCAGAGGCCACCCCGAGGCCAGGAGAGGTGGGACGGTAGGAAAATGACCGACTCGCCGAGGCATCCCTCTTGCGTTCTGGGCCGCCTCCATATCTGCCGCTGACCACTTCCCCTGTCCCTCCCTCGCCGGCTCCCAGGAGCAGGCTGACTTCAAAGGCTTTCGTCCGCCGAACTTGGGTTAGTGGAGGCAGCCCACTGGCAAGGCAGCTAGCGACATGGGAGAAAATCCTCTGGTTCACCAGGGGCACCCTATTCCCCGGGCCCCGCCGCCGAACCACGTAGCCAGACGGCACCCCGCCTCTGGTGTGTCTGTCTGTTTGACTGCTTGCCTGACTGACTATCTATTGGAGGATGGTTGAAGCTAGTCTATGTGTGTGTCTGTCTGTTTCTCCAACGGAGGAAGAGGCGACTAGTGTGTCTCTCTATTTGCCTGCCTCTCTATCGGTCTGGCTATTTCTCTATCTATGTGGGGAGGCATAGCAGTAAGCTAGTGTGTCATTATTTTTCTGTCTGTTGGAGTAGAACTTTAGTGTGTCTATATAAATATCTAGCTCTTTGAGGAAGAGGAGAAGGCTTGTGTGTGTGTGTTTGTGTGTGTGCGCGCGTGCTCGTGGGGATCTGTCTATTTATGTATCTGTATCTAAAGGGTGAAGAGGCTACTGTATCTGTCTATCAGTCTATGTATGTATCTGATGGAGGAAGAGTAGGCTAGTATGTCTGTCTGGCTGTCTATTATCAGATATGTATGTATGTACCTATACCTAATGGAAAAAAATGAGGAGGCTTGATTATCTATCCCTCGGTCTGTCAGAGGAGGAGCAGACTAGTGTTTGTCTCTCTGTGTGTCTTGGAGTTTTCTCTATGTATATCTAATAGAGTAGAAGGAGAATATCTATGTTCTGGCTATCTGTCTGTCTCTCTAACAGGAGAAGTTATAGGCTAGTGTGTGAATCCGTCAGTCTCACTTTCCATCTATCTAAAGGAGGAGTAGAAAGAGTCTATTCCGTTTGTCTATTTATTATCTAATGGAGAAGGCGACTAGTGTGTCTCTCTACCTACTTAATTGAGGATTGGGAGGAGGCAAGGTTGTGTGTAGGTTTGTGTGTGTGTGTGTGTGTGTGTGTGTGTGTGTGTGTCTGTCTATGTATGTATCTGTCTACCTATATAATGGATGAGGAGGAGGAGGTTAGGATATATGGGTGTTTCTCATTGGATGAAGAGGCTAGTGTGTCTGTCTGTCTATATATTTGTCTCTCTCTGTAATGGAGGAAGCCTCCCTTTATTAGACCCAGCTGGAGGGATGCCAATTCCCACCCTGAAGCAGCAGAGGGTGCCCTCATTGCACGCCGAGGGGGACACTGGATGGAAATCCACAGGCTTCCCTGGACAGCACGTGCATCCCTCTTCCTCCCTCTCTGTAGGCGCCACCGCCACTCCACCCGCCTCCCCGCCCCCTGACCAGCCCGCACTTGCCTCCCGGGAGCCGGAAAACACCCAGATGTGTACCTCGTGTACCTAGGGTAGCAGAGACCAACCCTAGGACCGGTCAACGGGGAGATCTGAGCAAATACACGGGCTCGGTGGAGCAGCCCCGCCTCCTCAATGCAACCCCTAAGAACACCGCGCCTGCCTCCGGGACACAGGCTGAGCTGGAAACATGCATATTGGGAACCTGGGGAAGGAGAGGCCGCCCCCAGGCCAGGCGCTTGTGGAGATGGGAGCCAACTGATCGGCTCACCCGAGGCAGTCCTCTCGAAGCGACATCCCTGTCCCCTGAACACACCTCGACAGCTTCCTAGGACCTGGCTGACAAGGACAACTCAATCCCGCACACCTGGGGTAGCAGAGGCCGCCCCGAGGCCAGGAGAGGGGGCGATGGGAGGAAATTGATCGATTCGCCGAGGCATCCACCTTAGAAGCTCTGCCGCTTCCGTAGCTGCCGCTGACCTCTTCCAATTTCCTTACCACGCCTGCTGCCCCGAGCAGGCTAACTTCAAAGCTTCAGTCCGTCGAAATTGGGGGAGTGGAGGTCGCCCCCAGGCAAGGCAGCTAGGGACATGGGATAAAATCCTATGTCTCGCCAGTGGCACACATGTCCCCGATCGCCGCCGCTGAAGCCTGTCCCCAGACTGCACCCCGCCTCTCGAGTGTCAGTCTGTCTGACTGCCTTGCTGATTGCCTATTTATTGGAGGATGTGAGAGGCTAGACTATGTGTGGGTCTGCCTATATATCTACTGGTGGAGGAGGCGAATATTATGTCTCTCCATTTGCCTGCCTCTCTATCTATCTATCTGTCTATCTATCTATCAATCTATGTAAAAATCGACCTATGTAGTGCAGGCACAGCAGTAGGCAAGTGTGTCTTTTGATTTGTGTGTCTGTTGGAGGAGAAAGTTAGTGTTTCTATCTCCCTATCTACCTATTTTAGGAAGAGGATGATGCAAGCGTGTGTGTGTGTGTGTGCGTGCGGGTCTCTTTATCAAAGTATGTGTAACTGAAAGGGGAAGGGCCTACTGTGTCTGTCTAACAGTTTATGTGTGCATCTAATGGAGGAGGAGTAAGCTAGTAAGTCTCTCTGTCTATATATGAGATATCTATCTATGCAGCTGTATGTATTCGAGAAGAAGGAGGAGGCTAGAGTGTCTATGTCTTTCTGTCAGAGCAGGAGAAGAGTAGTGTGTCTGTCGGTCTGTGTGTCTGTGAGTGTGTCTCTATTTATATCAAATGGAGAAGAAGAAATATTCCCATGTGTCTGGCTATCTCTCAGTATCTCTAACAGGAGAAGGTAGCGGCTACTGGGTGTATCGGTCAATCTCACTTTCCATGTATCTAATGGAGGAGGAGAAAGAATGTATTAAGTTTGTCTATCTATTATCTAATGGAGGAGGAGATTAGTGTGTCTCTCTACCTACTTAATTCAGGAGTAAGAGGAGGCTAGGTGTGTGTGTTTGTGTGTGTGTGTGTCTGCCTATGTATGTATCTGTCTACCTATATAATGGATGAGGAGGAGGAAGCTAGGATATACGGCTGTTTCTCAATGGATGAAGAGGCTAGTGTCTCTGTCTGTATCTTTATTTGTCTCACTGTCTATCTAAAGGAGGAAGCCTCCCAGTATTCGACCCACCTGGAGGGATGCCAATTGCCACCCTGTAGCAGCAGAGGGCGCCCTCATTGCAGGCCCAGGGGAACACTGGATGGAAATCTGCAGGCTTGCCTGGGCAGCCCGTGCATCCCGCTTCAGCCCTCTATGTAGCTGCCCCCGCCCCTCCCCCGCCCCGCCCCCTGACCACCCCGCACTCGCTTCCCGGGACCTGGAAAACACAGAGATGAGCACCTCGTGGACCTAGGGTAGTAGAGGCCTACCCCAGGACCAGCCAAGAGGGAGATCTGAACATATACACGGGCTCGGTGAGTCAGCCCCGACTTCTTAATGCAGACCCTGATCACACCGCGCCGGCCTCGGGTGGGCTGGCTGAGCTGGAAACTTGCATACTCTGAACCTGGCGCAGGAGAGGCCGCCCCCAGGACTGGCGCTTGTGGAGATGGGAGCAAACTGATCGGCTCACCCGAGGCAGTCCGCTCCCCGCGACGTCCGTGTCCCTTGGGATCACCTGGACAGCCTCCCAGGACCTGGCTGACAAGGAGAATTAATTGCCGCACACCTGGGGTAGCAGAGGCCACCCCGAGGCCAGGAGAGGTGGGACGGTAGGAAAATGACCGACTCGCCGAGGCATCCCTCTTGCGTTCTGGGCCGCCTCCATATCTGCCGCTGACCACTTCCCCTGTCCCTCCCTCGCCGGCTCCCAGGAGCAGGCTGACTTCAAAGGCTTTCGTCCGCCGAACTTGGGTTAGTGGAGGCAGCCCACTGGCAAGGCAGCTAGCGACATGGGAGAAAATCCTCTGGTTCACCAGGGGCACCCTATTCCCCGGGCCCCGCCGCCGAACCACGTAGCCAGACGGCACCCTGCCTCTGGTGTGTCTGTCTGTTTGACTGCTTGCCTGACTGACTATCTATTGGAGGATGGTTGAAGCTAGTCTATGTGTGTGTCTGTCTGTTTCTCCAACGGAGGAAGAGGCGACTAGTGTGTCTCTCTATTTGCCTGCCTCTCTATCGGTCTGGCTATTTCTCTATCTATGTGGGGAGGCATAGCAGTAAGCTAGTGTGTCATTATTTTTCTGTCTGTTGGAGTAGAACTTTAGTGTGTCTATATAAATATCTAGCTCTTTGAGGAAGAGGAGAAGGCTTGTGTGTGTGTGTTTGTGTGTGTGCGCGCGTGCTCGTGGGGATCTGTCTATTTATGTATCTGTATCTAAAGGGTGAAGAGGCTACTGTATCTGTCTATCAGTCTATGTATGTATCTGATGGAGGAAGAGTAGGCTAGTATGTCTGTCTGGCTGTCTATTATCAGATATGTATGTATGTACCTATACCTAATGGAAAAAAATGAGGAGGCTTGATTATCTATCCCTCGGTCTGTCAGAGGAGGAGCAGACTAGTGTTTGTCTCTCTGTGTGTCTTGGAGTTTTCTCTATGTATATCTAATAGAGTAGAAGGAGAATATCTATGTTCTGGCTATCTGTCTGTCTCTCTAACAGGAGAAGTTATAGGCTAGTGTGTGAATCCGTCAGTCTCACTTTCCATCTATCTAAAGGAGGAGTAGAAAGAGTCTATTCCGTTTGTCTATTTATTATCTAATGGAGAAGGCGACTAGTGTGTCTCTCTACCTACTTAATTGAGGATTGGGAGGAGGCAAGGTTGTGTGTAGGTTTGTGTGTGTGTGTGTGTGTGTGTGTGTGTGTGTGTGTGTGTCTGTCTATGTATGTATCTGTCTACCTATATAATGGATGAGGAGGAGAAGATTAGGATATATGGGTGTTTCTCATTGGATGAAGAGGCTAGTGTGTCTGTCTGTCTATATATTTGTCTCTCTCTGTAATGGAGGAAGCCTCCCTTTATTAGACCCAGCTGGAGGGATGCCAATTCCCACCCTGAAGCAGCAGAGGGTGCCCTCATTGCACGCCGAGGGGGACACTGGATGGAAATCCACAGGCTTCCCTGGACAGCACGTGCATCCCTCTTCCTCCCTCTCTGTAGGCGCCACCGCCACTCCACCCGCCTCCCCGCCCCCTGACCAGCCCGCACTTGCCTCCCGGGAGCCGGAAAACACCCAGATGTGTACCTCGTGTACCTAGGGTAGCAGAGACCAACCCTAGGACCGGTCAACGGGGAGATCTGAGCAAATACACGGGCTCGGTGGAGCAGCCCCGCCTCCTCAATGCAACCCCTAAGAACACCGCGCCTGCCTCCGGGACACAGGCTGAGCTGGAAACATGCATATTGGGAACCTGGGGAAGGAGAGGCCGCCCCCAGGCCAGGCGCTTGTGGAGATGGGAGCCAACTGATCGGCTCACCCGAGGCAGTCCTCTCGAAGCGACATCCCTGTCCCCTGAACACACCTCGACAGCTTCCTAGGACCTGGCTGACAAGGACAACTCAATCCCGCACACCTGGGGTAGCAGAGGCCGCCCCGAGGCCAGGAGAGGGGGCGATGGGAGGAAATTGATCGATTCGCCGAGGCATCCACCTTAGAAGCTCTGCCGCTTCCGTAGCTGCCGCTGACCTCTTCCAATTTCCTTACCACGCCTGCTGCCCCGAGCAGGCTAACTTCAAAGCTTCAGTCCGTCGAAATTGGGGGAGTGGAGGTCGCCCCCAGGCAAGGCAGCTAGGGACATGGGATAAAATCCTATGTCTCGCCAGTGGCACACATGTCGCCGATCGCCGCCGCTGAAGCCCGTCCCCAGACTGCACCCCGCCTCTCGAGTGTCAGTCTGTCTGACTGCCTTGCTGATTGCCTATTTATTGGAGGATGTGAGAGGCTAGACTATGTGTGGGTCTGCCTATATATCTACTGGTGGAGGAGGCGAATATTATGTCTCTCCATTTGCCTGCCTCTCTATCTATCTATCTGTCTATCTATCTATCAATCTATGTAAAAATCGACCTATGTAGTGCAGGCACAGCAGTAGGCAAGTGTGTCTTTTGATTTGTGTGTCTGTTGGAGGAGAAAGTTAGTGTTTCTATCTCCCTATCTACCTATTTTAGGAAGAGGATGATGCAAGCGTGTGTGTGTGTGTGTGCGTGCGGGTCTCTTTATCAAAGTATGTGTAACTGAAAGGGGAAGGGCCTACTGTGTCTGTCTAACAGTTTATGTGTGCATCTAATGGAGGAGGAGTAAGCTAGTAAGTCTCTCTGTCTATATATGAGATATCTATCTATGCAGCTGTATGTATTCGAGAAGAAGGAGGAGGCTAGAGTGTCTATGTCTTTCTGTCAGAGCAGGAGAAGAGTAGTGTGTCTGTCGGTCTGTGTGTCTGTGAGTGTGTCTCTATTTATATCAAATGGAGAAGAAGAAATATTCCCATGTGTCTGGCTATCTCTCAGTATCTCTAACAGGAGAAGGTAGCGGCTACTGGGTGTATCGGTCAATCTCACTTTCCATGTATCTAATGGAGGAGGAGAAAGAATGTATTAAGTTTGTCTATCTATTATCTAATGGAGGAGGAGATTAGTGTGTCTCTCTACCTACTTAATTCAGGAGTAAGAGGAGGCTAGGTGTGTGTGTTTGTGTGTGTGTGTGTCTGCCTATGTATGTATCTGTCTACCTATATAATGGATGAGGAGGAGGAAGCTAGGATATACGGCTGTTTCTCAATGGATGAAGAGGCTAGTGTCTCTGTCTGTATCTTTATTTGTCTCACTGTCTATCTAAAGGAGGAAGCCTCCCAGTATTCGACCCACCTGGAGGGATGCCAATTGCCACCCTGTAGCAGCAGAGGGCGCCCTCATTGCAGGCCCAGGGGAACACTGGATGGAAATCTGCAGGCTTGCCTGGGCAGCCCGTGCATCCCGCTTCAGCCCTCTCTGTAGCTGCCCCCGCCCCTCCCCCGCCCCGCCCCCTGACCACCCCGCACTCGCTTCCCGGGACCTGGAAAACACAGAGATGAGCACCTCGTGGACCTAGGGTAGTAGAGGCCTACCCCAGGACCAGCCAAGAGGGAGATCTGAACATATACACGGGCTCGGTGAGTCAGCCCCGACTTCTTAATGCAGACCCTGATCACACCGCGCCGGCCTCGGGTGGGCTGGCTGAGCTGGAAACTTGCATACTCTGAACCTGGCGCAGGAGAAGCCGCCCCCAGGACTGGCGCTTGTGGAGATGGGAGCAAACTGATCGGCTCACCCGAGGCAGTCCGCTCCCCGCGACGTCCGTGTCCCTTGGGATCACCTGGACAGCCTCCCAGGACCTGGCTGACAAGGAGAATTAATTGCCGCACACCTGGGGTAGCAGAGGCCACCCCGAGGCCAGGAGAGGTGGGACGGTAGGAAAATGACCGACTCGCCGAGGCATCCCTCTTGCGTTCTGGGCCGCCTCCATATCTGCCGCTGACCACTTCCCCTGTCCCTCCCTCGCCGGCTCCCAGGAGCAGGCTGACTTCAAAGGCTTTCGTCCGCCGAACTTGGGTTAGTGGAGGCAGCCCACTGGCAAGGCAGCTAGCGACATGGGAGAAAATCCTCTGGTTCACCAGGGGCACCCTATTCCCCGGGCCCCGCCGCCGAACCACGTAGCCAGACGGCACCCCGCCTCTGGTGTGTCTGTCTGTTTGACTGCTTGCCTGACTGACTATCTATTGGAGGATGGTTGAAGCTAGTCTATGTGTGTGTCTGTCTGTTTCTCCAACGGAGGAAGAGGCGACTAGTGTGTCTCTCTATTTGCCTGCCTCTCTATCGGTCTGGCTATTTCTCTATCTATGTGGGGAGGCATAGCAGTAAGCTAGTGTGTCATTATTTTTCTGTCTGTTGGAGTAGAACTTTAGTGTGTCTATATAAATATCTAGCTCTTTGAGGAAGAGGAGAAGGCTTGTGTGTGTGTGTTTGTGTGTGTGCGCGCGTGCTCGTGGGGATCTGTCTATTTATGTATCTGTATCTAAAGGGTGAAGAGGCTACTGTATCTGTCTATCAGTCTATGTATGTATCTGATGGAGGAAGAGTAGGCTAGTATGTCTGTCTGGCTGTCTATTATCAGATATGTATGTATGTACCTATACCTAATGGAAAAAAATGAGGAGGCTTGATTATCTATCCCTCGGTCTGTCAGAGGAGGAGCAGACTAGTGTTTGTCTCTCTGTGTGTCTTGGAGTTTTCTCTATGTATATCTAATAGAGTAGAAGGAGAATATCTATGTTCTGGCTATCTGTCTGTCTCTCTAACAGGAGAAGTTATAGGCTAGTGTGTGAATCCGTCAGTCTCACTTTCCATCTATCTAAAGGAGGAGTAGAAAGAGTCTATTCCGTTTGTCTATTTATTATCTAATGGAGAAGGCGACTAGTGTGTCTCTCTACCTACTTAATTGAGGATTGGGAGGAGGCAAGGTTGTGTGTAGGTTTGTGTGTGTGTGTGTGTGTGTGTGTGTGTGTGTGTGTCTGTCTATGTATGTATCTGTCTACCTATATAATGGATGAGGAGGAGGAGGTTAGGATATATGGGTGTTTCTCATTGGATGAAGAGGCTAGTGTGTCTGTCTGTCTATATATTTGTCTCTCTCTGTAATGGAGGAAGCCTCCCTTTATTAGACCCAGCTGGAGGGATGCCAATTCCCACCCTGAAGCAGCAGAGGGTGCCCTCATTGCACGCCGAGGGGGACACTGGATGGAAATCCACAGGCTTCCCTGGACAGCACGTGCATCCCTCTTCCTCCCTCTCTGTAGGCGCCACCGCCACTCCACCCGCCTCCCCGCCCCCTGACCAGCCCGCACTTGCCTCCCGGGAGCCGGAAAACACCCAGATGTGTACCTCGTGTACCTAGGGTAGCAGAGACCAACCCTAGGACCGGTCAACGGGGAGATCTGAGCAAATACACGGGCTCGGTGGAGCAGCCCCGCCTCCTCAATGCAACCCCTAAGAACACCGCGCCTGCCTCCGGGACACAGGCTGAGCTGGAAACATGCATATTGGGAACCTGGGGAAGGAGAGGCCGCCCCCAGGCCAGGCGCTTGTGGAGATGGGAGCCAACTGATCGGCTCACCCGAGGCAGTCCTCTCGAAGCGACATCCCTGTCCCCTGAACACACCTCGACAGCTTCCTAGGACCTGGCTGACAAGGACAACTCAATCCCGCACACCTGGGGTAGCAGAGGCCGCCCCGAGGCCAGGAGAGGGGGCGATGGGAGGAAATTGATCGATTCGCCGAGGCATCCACCTTAGAAGCTCTGCCGCTTCCGTAGCTGCCGCTGACCTCTTCCAATTTCCTTACCACGCCTGCTGCCCCGAGCAGGCTAACTTCAAAGCTTCAGTCCGTCGAAATTGGGGGAGTGGAGGTCGCCCCCAGGCAAGGCAGCTAGGGACATGGGATAAAATCCTATGTCTCGCCAGTGGCACACATGTCGCCGATCGCCGCCGCTGAAGCCCGTCCCCAGACTGCACCCCGCCTCTCGAGTGTCAGTCTGTCTGACTGCCTTGCTGATTGCCTATTTATTGGAGGATGTGAGAGGCTAGACTATGTGTGGGTCTGCCTATATATCTACTGGTGGAGGAGGCGAATATTATGTCTCTCCATTTGCCTGCCTCTCTATCTATCTATCTGTCTATCTATCTATCAATCTATGTAAAAATCGACCTATGTAGTGCAGGCACAGCAGTAGGCAAGTGTGTCTTTTGATTTGTGTGTCTGTTGGAGGAGAAAGTTAGTGTTTCTATCTCCCTATCTACCTATTTTAGGAAGAGGATGATGCAAGCGTGTGTGTGTGTGTGTGCGTGCGGGTCTCTTTATCAAAGTATGTGTAACTGAAAGGGGAAGGGCCTACTGTGTCTGTCTAACAGTTTATGTGTGCATCTAATGGAGGAGGAGTAAGCTAGTAAGTCTCTCTGTCTATATATGAGATATCTATCTATGCAGCTGTATGTATTCGAGAAGAAGGAGGAGGCTAGAGTGTCTATGTCTTTCTGTCAGAGCAGGAGAAGAGTAGTGTGTCTGTCGGTCTGTGTGTCTGTGAGTGTGTCTCTATTTATATCAAATGGAGAAGAAGAAATATTCCCATGTGTCTGGCTATCTCTCAGTATCTCTAACAGGAGAAGGTAGCGGCTACTGGGTGTATCGGTCAATCTCACTTTCCATGTATCTAATGGAGGAGGAGAAAGAATGTATTAAGTTTGTCTATCTATTATCTAATGGAGGAGGAGATTAGTGTGTCTCTCTACCTACTTAATTCAGGAGTAAGAGGAGGCTAGGTGTGTGTGTTTGTGTGTGTGTGTGTCTGCCTATGTATGTATCTGTCTACCTATATAATGGATGAGGAGGAGGAAGCTAGGATATACGGCTGTTTCTCAATGGATGAAGAGGCTAGTGTCTCTGTCTGTCTCTTTATTTGTCTCACTGTCTATCTAAAGGAGGAAGCCTCCCAGTATTCGACCCACCTGGAGGGATGCCAATTGCCACCCTGAAGCAGCAGAGGGCGCCCTCATTGCAGGCCCAGGGGAACACTGGATGGAAATCTGCAGGCTTGCCTGGGCAGCCCGTGCATCCCGCTTCAGCCCTCTATGTAGCTGCCCCCGCCCCTCCCCCGCCCCGCCCCCTGACCACCGCGCACTCGCTTCCCGGGACCTGGAAAACACAGAGATGAGCACCTCGTGGACCTAGGGTAGTAGAGGCCTACCCCAGGACCAGCCAAGAGGGAGATCTGAACATATACACGGGCTCGGTGAGTCAGCCCCGACTTCTTAATGCAGACCCTGATCACACCGCGCCGGCCTCGGGTGGGCTGGCTGAGCTGGAAACTTGCATACTCTGAACCTGGCGCAGGAGAAGCCGCCCCCAGGACTGGCGCTTGTGGAGATGGGAGCAAACTGATCGGCTCACCCGAGGCAGTCCGCTCCCCGCGACGTCCGTGTCCCTTGGGATCACCTGGACAGCCTCCCAGGACCTGGCTGACAAGGAGAATTAATTGCCGCACACCTGGGGTAGCAGAGGCCACCCCGAGGCCAGGAGAGGTGGGACGGTAGGAAAATGACCGACTCGCCGAGGCATCCCTCTTGCGTTCTGGGCCGCCTCCATATCTGCCGCTGACCACTTCCCCTGTCCCTCCCTCGCCGGCTCCCAGGAGCAGGCTGACTTCAAAGGCTTTCGTCCGCCGAACTTGGGTTAGTGGAGGCAGCCCACTGGCAAGGCAGCTAGCGACATGGGAGAAAATCCTCTGGTTCACCAGGGGCACCCTATTCCCCGGGCCCCGCCGCCGAACCACGTAGCCAGACGGCACCCCGCCTCTGGTGTGTCTGTCTGTTTGACTGCTTGCCTGACTGACTATCTATTGGAGGATGGTTGAAGCTAGTCTATGTGTGTGTCTGTCTGTTTCTCCAACGGAGGAAGAGGCGACTAGTGTGTCTCTCTATTTGCCTGCCTCTCTATCGGTCTGGCTATTTCTCTATCTATGTGGGGAGGCATAGCAGTAAGCTAGTGTGTCATTATTTTTCTGTCTGTTGGAGTAGAACTTTAGTGTGTCTATATAAATATCTAGCTCTTTGAGGAAGAGGAGAAGGCTTGTGTGTGTGTGTTTGTGTGTGTGCGCGCGTGCTCGTGGGGATCTGTCTATTTATGTATCTGTATCTAAAGGGTGAAGAGGCTACTGTATCTGTCTATCAGTCTATGTATGTATCTGATGGAGGAAGAGTAGGCTAGTATGTCTGTCTGGCTGTCTATTATCAGATATGTATGTATGTACCTATACCTAATGGAAAAAAATGAGGAGGCTTGATTATCTATCCCTCGGTCTGCCAGAGGAGGAGCAGACTAGTGTTTGTCTCTCTGTGTGTCTTGGAGTTTTCTCTATGTATATCTAATAGAGTAGAAGGAGAATATCTATGTTCTGGCTATCTGTCTGTCTCTCTAACAGGAGAAGTTATAGGCTAGTGTGTGAATCCGTCAGTCTCACTTTCCATCTATCTAAAGGAGGAGTAGAAAGAGTCTATTCCGTTTGTCTATTTATTATCTAATGGAGAAGGCGACTAGTGTGTCTCTCTACCTACTTAATTGAGGATTGGGAGGAGGCAAGGTTGTGTGTAGGTTTGTGTGTGTGTGTGTGTGTGTGTGTGTGTGTGTGTCTGTCTATGTATGTATCTGTCTACCTATATAATGGATGAGGAGGAGGAGGTTAGGATATATGGGTGTTTCTCATTGGATGAAGAGGCTAGTGTGTCTGTCTGTCTATATATTTGTCTCTCTCTGTAATGGAGGAAGCCTCCCTTTATTAGACCCAGCTGGAGGGATGCCAATTCCCACCCTGAAGCAGCAGAGGGTGCCCTCATTGCACGCCGAGGGGGACACTGGATGGAAATCCACAGGCTTCCCTGGACAGCACGTGCATCCCTCTTCCTCCCTCTCTGTAGGCGCCACCGCCACTCCACCCGCCTCCCCGCCCCCTGACCAGCCCGCACTTGCCTCCCGGGAGCCGGAAAACACCCAGATGTGTACCTCGTGTACCTAGGGTAGCAGAGACCAACCCTAGGACCGGTCAACGGGGAGATCTGAGCAAATACACGGGCTCGGTGGAGCAGCCCCGCCTCCTCAATGCAACCCCTAAGAACACCGCGCCTGCCTCCGGGACACAGGCTGAGCTGGAAACATGCATATTGGGAACCTGGGGAAGGAGAGGCCGCCCCCAGGCCAGGCGCTTGTGGAGATGGGAGCCAACTGATCGGCTCACCCGAGGCAGTCCTCTCGAAGCGACATCCCTGTCCCCTGAACACACCTCGACAGCTTCCTAGGACCTGGCTGACAAGGACAACTCAATCCCGCACACCTGGGGTAGCAGAGGCCGCCCCGAGGCCAGGAGAGGGGGCGATGGGAGGAAATTGATCGATTCGCCGAGGCATCCACCTTAGAAGCTCTGCCGCTTCCGTAGCTGCCGCTGACCTCTTCCAATTTCCTTACCACGCCTGCTGCCCCGAGCAGGCTAACTTCAAAGCTTCAGTCCGTCGAAATTGGGGGAGTGGAGGTCGCCCCCAGGCAAGGCAGCTAGGGACATGGGATAAAATCCTATGTCTCGCCAGTGGCACACATGTCGCCGATCGCCGCCGCTGAAGCCCGTCCCCAGACTGCACCCCGCCTCTCGAGTGTCAGTCTGTCTGACTGCCTTGCTGATTGCCTATTTATTGGAGGATGTGAGAGGCTAGACTATGTGTGGGTCTGCCTATATATCTACTGGTGGAGGAGGCGAATATTATGTCTCTCCATTTGCCTGCCTCTCTATCTATCTATCTGTCTATCTATCTATCAATCTATGTAAAAATCGACCTATGTAGTGCAGGCACAGCAGTAGGCAAGTGTGTCTTTTGATTTGTGTGTCTGTTGGAGGAGAAAGTTAGTGTTTCTATCTCCCTATCTACCTATTTTAGGAAGAGGATGATGCAAGCGTGTGTGTGTGTGTGTGCGTGCGGGTCTCTTTATCAAAGTATGTGTAACTGAAAGGGGAAGGGCCTACTGTGTCTGTCTAACAGTTTATGTGTGCATCTAATGGAGGAGGAGTAAGCTAGTAAGTCTCTCTGTCTATATATGAGATATCTATCTATGCAGCTGTATGTATTCGAGAAGAAGGAGGAGGCTAGAGTGTCTATGTCTTTCTGTCAGAGCAGGAGAAGAGTAGTGTGTCTGTCGGTCTGTGTGTCTGTGAGTGTGTCTCTATTTATATCAAATGGAGAAGAAGAAATATTCCCATGTGTCTGGCTATCTCTCAGTATCTCTAACAGGAGAAGGTAGCGGCTACTGGGTGTATCGGTCAATCTCACTTTCCATGTATCTAATGGAGGAGGAGAAAGAATGTATTAAGTTTGTCTATCTATTATCTAATGGAGGAGGAGATTAGTGTGTCTCTCTACCTACTTAATTCAGGAGTAAGAGGAGGCTAGGTGTGTGTGTTTGTGTGTGTGTGTGTCTGCCTATGTATGTATCTGTCTACCTATATAATGGATGAGGAGGAGGAAGCTAGGATATACGGCTGTTTCTCAATGGATGAAGAGGCTAGTGTCTCTGTCTGTCTCTTTATTTGTCTCACTGTCTATCTAAAGGAGGAAGCCTCCCAGTATTCGACCCACCTGGAGGGATGCCAATTGCCACCCTGTAGCAGCAGAGGGCGCCCTCATTGCAGGCCCAGGGGAACACTGGATGGAAATCTGCAGGCTTGCCTGGGCAGCCCGTGCATCCCGCTTCAGCCCTCTCTGTAGCTGCCCCCGCCCCTCCCCCGCCCCGCCCCCTGACCACCCCGCACTCGCTTCCCGGGACCTGGAAAACACAGAGATGAGCACCTCGTGGACCTAGGGTAGTAGAGGCCTACCCCAGGACCAGCCAAGAGGGAGATCTGAACATATACACGGGCTCGGTGAGTCAGCCCCGACTTCTTAATGCAGACCCTGATCACACCGCGCCGGCCTCGGGTGGGCTGGCTGAGCTGGAAACTTGCATACTCTGAACCTGGCGCAGGAGAAGCCGCCCCCAGGACTGGCGCTTGTGGAGATGGGAGCAAACTGATCGGCTCACCCGAGGCAGTCCGCTCCCCGCGACGTCCGTGTCCCTTGGGATCACCTGGACAGCCTCCCAGGACCTGGCTGACAAGGAGAATTAATTGCCGCACACCTGGGGTAGCAGAGGCCACCCCGAGGCCAGGAGAGGTGGGACGGTAGGAAAATGACCGACTCGCCGAGGCATCCCTCTTGCGTTCTGGGCCGCCTCCATATCTGCCGCTGACCACTTCCCCTGTCCCTCCCTCGCCGGCTCCCAGGAGCAGGCTGACTTCAAAGGCTTTCGTCCGCCGAACTTGGGTTAGTGGAGGCAGCCCACTGGCAAGGCAGCTAGCGACATGGGAGAAAATCCTCTGGTTCACCAGGGGCACCCTATTCCCCGGGCCCCGCCGCCGAACCACGTAGCCAGACGGCACCCCGCCTCTGGTGTGTCTGTCTGTTTGACTGCTTGCCTGACTGACTATCTATTGGAGGATGGTTGAAGCTAGTCTATGTGTGTGTCTGTCTGTTTCTCCAACGGAGGAAGAGGCGACTAGTGTGTCTCTCTATTTGCCTGCCTCTCTATCGATCTGGCTAGCTCTCTATCTATGTGGGGAGGCATAGCAGGAAGCTAGTGTATCATTTACTTTTCTGTCTGTTGGAGTAGAATTTTAGTGCGTCTATATAGCTATCTAGCTCTTTGAAGAAGAGGAGAAGGCTTGTGTGTGTGTGTTTGTGTGTGTGCGCGCGTGCTCGTGGGGATCTGTCTATTTATGTATCTGTATCTAAAGGGTGAGGAGGCTACTGTATCTGTCTATCAGTCTATGTATGTATCTGATGGAGGAAGAGTAGGCTAGTATGTCTGTCTGGCTGTCCATTATCAGATATGTATGTATGTACCTATACCTAATGGAAAAAAATGAGGAGGCTTGATTATCTATCCCTCGGTCTGTCAGAGGAGGAGCAGACTAGTGTTTGTCTCTCTGTGTGTCTTGGAGTTTTCTCTATGTATATCTAATAGAGTAGAAGGAGAATATCTATGTTCTGGCTATCTGTCTGTCTCTCTAACAGGAGAAGTTATAGGCTAGTGTGTGAATCTGTCAGTCTCACTTTCCATCTATCTAAAGGAGGAGTAGAAAGAGTCTATTCCGTTTGTCTATTTATTATCTAATGGAGAAGGCGACTAGTGTGTCTCTCTACCTACTTAATTGAGGATTGGGAGGAGGCAAGGTTGTGTGTAGGTTTGTGTGTGTGTGTGTGTGTGTGTGTGTGTGTGTGTGTGTGTCTGTCTATGTATGTATCTGTCTACCTATATAATGGATGAGGAGGAGGAGGTTAGGATATATGGGTGTTTCTCATTGGATGAAGAGGCTAGTGTGTCTGTCTGTCTATATATTTGTCTCTCTCTGTAATGGAGGAAGCCTCCCTTTATTAGACCCAGCTGGAGGGATGCCAATTCCCACCCTGAAGCAGCAGAGGGTGCCCTCATTGCACGCCGAGGGGGACACTGGATGGAAATCCACAGGCTTCCCTGGACAGCACGTGCATCCCTCTTCCTCCCTCTCTGTAGGCGCCACCGCCACTCCACCCGCCTCCCCGCCCCCTGGCCAGCCCGCACTTGCCTCCCGGGAGCCGGAAAACACCCAGATGTGTACCTCGTGTACCTAGGGTAGCAGAGACCAACCCTAGGACCGGTCAACGGGGAGATCTGAGCAAATACCCGGGCTCGGTGGAGCAGCCCCGCCTCCTCAATGCAACCCCTAAGAACACCGCGCCTGCCTCCGGGACACAGGCTGAGCTGGAAACATGCATATTGGGAACCTGGGGAAGGAGAGGCCGCCCCCAGGCCAGGCGCTTGTGGAGATGGGAGCCAACTGATCGGCTCACCCGAGGCAGTCCTCTCGAAGCGACATCCCTGTCCCCTGAACACACCTCGACAGCTTCCTAGGTCCTGGCTGACAAGGACAACTCAATCCCGCACACCTGGGGTAGCAGAGGCCGCCCCGAGGCCAGGAGAGGCGGAGATGGGAGGAAATTGATCGATTCGCCGAGGCATCCACCTTAGAATCTCTGCCGCTTCCGTAGCTGCCGCTGACCTCTTCCAATTTCCTTACCACGCCTGCTGCCCCGAGCAGGCTAACTTCAAAGCTTCAGTCCGTCGGATTTGGGGGAGCGGAGGTCGCCCCCAAGAAAGGCAGCTAGGGACATGGGATAAAATCCTATGTCTCGCCAGTGGCACACATGTCCCCGATCGCCGCCGCTGAAGCCCGTCCCCAGACTGCACCCCGCCTCTCGAGTGTCAGTCTGTCCGACTGCCTGGCTGATTGCCTATCTATTGGAGGATGCGAGAGGCTAGACTATGTATGGGTCTGTCCATATATCTATTGGAGCAGAAGGCGAATATTATGTCTCTCCTTTTGCCTGCCTCTCTATCTATCTGTCTCTCTATCTATCTGTCTATCTATCTATCTATGTAAAAATCGACCTATTTAGTTCAGGCACAGCAGTAGGCAAGTGTGTATTTTTATTTATGTGTCTTTTGGAGGAGGAAGTTAGTGTTTCATTCTCCCTATCTACCTATTTTAGGAAGAGGAGGATGCAGGCGTGTGTGTGTGTGTGTGCGTGTGGTTCTCTTTATCAAAGTATGTGTAACTAAAAGAGGAAGAGGCTACTGTGTCTGTCTAACAGTCTATGTGTGCATCTAATGGAGGAGGAGTAAGGTAGTAAGTCTCTATGTCTATATATGAGATATCTATCTATGCAGGTGTATGTATTCGAGAAGAAGTAGGAGGCTAGTATGTCTATCTCTCTTTCTGTCAGAGCAGGAGAAGAGTAGTGTGTCTGTCTGTCTGTGTGTCTGTGAGTGTGTCTCTATCTATATCAAATGGAGAAGAAGAAATATTCCCATGTGTCTGGCTATCTCTCAGTATCTCTAACAGGAGAAGGTAGTGGCTACTGTGTGTATCGGTCAATCTCACTTTCTATCTATCTAGTATGTCTTTTTTGTGTGTCTATTATCAGATATGTATGTATGTACCTATACCTAATGGAAAAAAATGAGGAGGGAAGATTATCTATCCCTCTGTTTGTCAGAGGAAGAGACTAGTGTTTGTCTCTCTGTGTGTCTTGGAGTTTTCTCTATGTATATCTAATGGAGAAGAAGGAGGATTTTCTTGTGTCTGGCTATCTGTTTGTCTCTCTAACAGGAGAAGGTAGAGACTAGTGTGTGAATCCGTCAGTTTCACTTTCCACCTATCTAATGGAGGAGTAGAAAGAGTGTATTCCGTTTGTCTATTTATTATCTAATGATGAAGTCGATTAGTGTGTCTCTCTACCTACTTAATTGAGGATTGGTAGGAGGCAAGGTTGTGTGTGGTTTCGTGTGTGTGTGTGTGTGTGTGTGTTTGTCTGTCTGTCTGTCTATGTATGTATCTGGCTACCTATATAATGGATGAGGGGGAGAAAGTTAAGATATATGGGTGTTTCTAAATTGAAGAAGTGTCTAGTGTGTCTGTCTATTTATTTGTCTCTCTCTCTAATGGATTAAGCCTCCCATTAATAGGCCCAGCTGTAGGGATGCCAATTCCCACCCTGAAGCATCAGAGGGTGCCCTCATTGCACGCCTAGGGGGACACTGGATGGAAATCCACAGGCTTCCCTGTACATCCCGTGCCTCCCTCTTCCTTCCTCTCTGTAGCTGCCCCCTCCCTGCCCCCTGACCACCCCGCGCTCGCCTCCCGGGAGCAGGAAAACACAGAATTGTCCACCTCATGTACCTCGGGTAGCACAGTCCAACCCTAGGACTGGCCAAAGGGGAGATCTGAGCACATACATAGGATCGTAGGGCAACTCTTCCTCCTCAAATCAGCCCCTGATCACACTGCCCCTGCCTCCTGGTCGCCGGCTGCTCTGGAAACATGCATACTGTGAACCTGGTGCAGGATAGGATGCCCCAAGTTCAGGCCCTTCTTTAGAAGGTACCAAACTGATCGGCTCTCCCATGGCATTCCGTTCCCCTCCACGTCCCTTTCCGCTGTGTTCACCTCCACAACCTCCCAGGACCTGGCTGACAAGAAGAAATAAATCCCGCACACCTGGGTTAGCAGAGGCTGCCCCGAGGCCAGGAGAATTGGAGATGGGACGAAAATGACCGATTCACCGCCGCATCCCCCTTCGCTCCTGTGCCGCCTCCGTATCTCCCACTGACCTCGTCCCCTTTCCTTACCACGCCTGCTCCCACGAGCAGGCTAACTTCAAAACTTCAGTCTGTCGAATTTGTTGGAGCAGAGACCGCCCCCATGCAAGGCAGCTAAGGACATGGTATGAAATCCTATGGCTTGCCAGTGGCACTCCTGTCCCTGATCACCTCCACTGAACCCTGTCACAAGTCTACACCCCGCATCAATTGTGTGTGTCTGACTGACTGTCTGGCTGACTGCCTATCTATTGGAGGATGGGTGAAGCTAGTCTATGTGTGTTTCTATCTATATATCTAAAGGGGGAGGTGGCGACAATTATGTTTATTTCCCTGCCTATCTATCTATCAATCTATCTATGTATCTATCTAACTATCTAACAACCTACCTAATAAGTGAAGACATAGCAGTAGGCAAATGTGTCTTTTTATTTGTCTGTCTGTTGGAGGAGGTGGTTAGTGTGTCTATCTACCTATCTACCTATTTGAGGAAGAGGAGTAGGCTAGAGTGTGTGTATGTGTGTGTGTGTGTTCGTGCGGGTCTGTCTATCAAAGTATCTGTAACTAAAGTGGGAAGAGGCTACTGTGTCTGTCTATCAGTCTATGTGTGCATCTAATGTAGGAGGAGTAAGCTAGTATGTCTCTGTGTCTGTCTATAAATGAGATATCTATCTATGCACCTGTATCTATTCAAGAAGAAGGAGGAGGCTATTGTGTCTACCTCTCTGTCTGTCAGAGCAGAAGAGTCGTGTCTGTCTGTCTCTGTGTCTGTGAGTCTGTCTCTGTCTATATCTAATGGAGAAGAAGAAGTATTCCGATGTGTCTGGCTATCTCTCAGTATCTCTAACAGGAGAAGGTAGTGGCCACTGTGTGTATCCGTCAATCTCACTTTCCATCTATCTAATGGAGGAGGAGATTAGTGTGTCTCTCTACCTACTTAATTGAGGAGTAGGGGGAGGCTACTGTGTGTGTGTGTGTGTGTCTGTCTGTCTATGTACATATCTGTCTAGCTATATAATGAATGATGAGGAGGAGGTTAGGATATATGGCTGTTTCTCAATGGATGTAGAGGCTACTGTGTCTGTGTATTTATTTGTCTGTCTGTCTGTATAATGGAGGAAGCCTCCCAGGATTCGACCCACCTGGAGGGATGCCAATTGCCACACTGAAGCAGCAGAGGCCGCCCTCATTGCACGCCGAGTGGGACGCTGGATGGAAACCAACAGGCTTGTCTGGGCAGCCCCTGCCTCCCGCTTCTGCCCTCTCTGTAGCTGCCTCCGACCCGCCCTAGCCCCGCCCACTCCCCGCCCCCTGACCACCCCACACTCGCCTCCTGGGAGCCAGAAAACACAGAGATGAGCACTTCGTGTACCTAGGGTAGCAGAGGCCAACCCCAGGACCAGCCAAGGGGGAGATCTTAACAAATACACGGGCTCGGTGAGTCAGCCCCGACTTCTCAATGCAGACCCTGATCACACCGCGCCGGCCTCGGGTGGGCTGGCTGAGCTGGAAACTTGCATACTCTGAACCTGGGGTAAGAGAGGCCGCCCCCAGGCCAGGCGCTTGTGGACATGGGAGCAAACTGATCAGCTCACCCGAGGCAGTCCTCTCCCCGCGACGTCCGTGTCCCTTGGGCTCACCTGGACAGCTTCCCAGGACCTGGCTCTAAAGATGGATTCAAATTTACTAGAAAATTATGGAGTAATTGCATGAAAGATCTTGTTTTTACCCAATATAAATCGTGTCTGGCAACATCAGGTACTTAACTCCCTGTTCGTTTTTTGTCAGTTCCATGAAGTCACGAACCATGTATGTCTCTCTTGCTGACCGCTGTATACTGAGCTTTCCCTTATCCTAGAAACAATATATATTTGGTGAACAAATAAATTATAATTGGTAGGCTAATTAAACTCACTTTTTCATATACATTTATGTATGTGTAGTGTATATGTGATACATAGAAAAATATATGCTAAATAATGTGTACTTGTCAAAAGTTGAGAAGTGTTTATCCCATCTGCAAGTTAACAACTTAGCTTGTCACAGTCTCATAGACGCTAGTAGGAAATAGCGGCATGCTGGATCAGAAATGAAGGACAGTGTATTACCGACAACAGAGTGTCTGCACATGTGCCAGTTCCGAAAGCCTCAGTTCCCTTCGAGTAACAGGAAGAGAGCCAGGTGACACTTAAACACCCAGTGAGTTACGTTCTAAGAAAGAACCTCAATCTTTGGGAACGTGAATCTTTTGAAAGGGTGGTAAACCTGCCTGCCCCTTTGTTTGTACTGAGACAGTATCTGTGTCTTCCTTAGCTAATATATGCATGTGTGTTGTTGTGTGTATATATATATATATAATATATATATGTGTTTGTGTATATACATTATATATATAATATATATATATCTATCTTTATCACTTTAAAGTTTTAAAGAACTGGAGTTGTCTTATTCCATCATCTGACTGCTTTTATAGGTAGGAATATTGAGGCTGAATTTGGGTCTTTGATTTCAACTCAAGGTTAAGAACTAGTGTGCAACTAAGTTGACATTAGAGTTAAGCTTCCCTGATTCCTAGTAAGCTTTGTTTACAGTGTACCGTGTACATCTGACTATTCCATACAGATTAGTAAAGTACTTGAATATTTAGAGCTGAGACTGGAGCACCCTATTGAATTTAGTGTTTGTATTCTCATTAAAAAAATCATTAAATAGAACAGTTCCCCCCTGCTGTAAGTTTTTTTTGACTCAGAAGTTCTTTATATATTTATATTATTTGTCTTTATGGGAAATATTATCTTGAAAGACATCATATTACACACCTGCATTTGCCTGAAATTTCATAGCTTGATAAATGTATTAAAAAACTGGGTCATATATTAAGTTTTTGAAAAACCAACTCAAACATAGATCCTTATAAAAGAATGTTATACATTTCCTTTTGAATGCTAAAAAAGTATTTTTCAGGACTCTTAAATTACCATAGTCTGTTACCAAGGGAAAATAAAATCTGGACTTAGAGACTTGTTTGTACTTAGAGGGTCTTCCGGACAGGAAGGCTGTCTTGATGCAATGCAGTAAGCCACAATAACAGTGGGGCATTGCAGGTGAAAAATCTGCAGCTGTAAGCCTTCACCACAATGTATTACAAATTTATGCTGCAATATTTCCTGTACAGGAATAAGGGTTGGTTAACTATGTTTCCCAAGAGAACATCATATTAAGATGTTATAATATAATGATTTCCTGTATTTGAATATTTGTAGTTTCTCAAATGGTTCCAATATTTTAAGGTGTTTTTTTTTGTATGATTTCTATTAGTTGATGATGTATAAAAGCATTTCTTTTCCTTCTTCAAAATCAACTAAAAAGCAAATAAGTATAAAAATAGTATTACAAGCTAAAACAGTAGAAATTACATACATATCTTTATTTCATGTTATTAGTAAATGATCGATTGTTACTTTCAAGTAGACACAACAAACTGACAAATGCCATTATCAGAATACATTTTACTTTTAATTGACCATTTAAAATCAGTTGTTCTCTATGTTGTGTATGATGAATATGGTTTTTCCTGTTATAACGGTAAATAACTGATTGAAATAAATCTCCTTCAGGTTTAAAAGGACAGTTAAGTCCAGTCACAATCATAAGTAGAAAACAGTCTTCTTCATTTATAAAGGCAAAGCTGATGGTTTAGCCTATTAGCTTATAATTTTTATATTACTGTAAGTAAATCTTAATTTGTATGATAATATTTAGATATCCATTTATCTTAATTAAAAATAATATGTAATAAATTATCTTCTTTTATGTAATGATATAATGTATATATACTTTCCATCTTTCAGTCATGCATCAATCCACTATTTTATGCTCAAACCTCACATTCTATGTTTTAACTATCCGAATACCTGCCCTCTTCCAGTAATCAATTAAAAACATTTATCTACCACTTGCTTTTCCATTGGATTCCACAAGGGGGAATATATTTGGTCTTATAATCACCTTGACATTGTGATAAATGTAGTATACATTTTTACTTGGTTAATGAGGGTAAATAAATTTCTATTAAGAAAATGAAGGTTTCATAACAATTAGTCTTTCAAAAGTTATCAACTAGGAATGTGCCAGTGTGAAAATCCCTTTACCAATCCAAGGGTGTATGTCAGAAAGAATTTTTTTAAATGGGGCTTGAAGCATTGGATAACAAATAAATCTTTAATCTATGCAACAAGCTTCAAAGGAAAAGCTGGGGAATGAGATGTCCAAAGACAGTGTGAAAATCTCCATCAGATTCCAGGGAAACTAGTGGTCTATGCACATGCATAGGTCTGTGCATTCATCCCTGGCTCTGTGCATTCTAAGAATGTTGTAAGAAGGGCCTATGCTCTCTGCCCTGCCTGACCTTAAGTCTCTGCACTGGCAGAAGAGGAAGTCTAAGGCAGAGTTGAGGGTATGCCTCTATGGCAAAATAGAGCCCCTCAGCAAAGACTGTGGGTGCTTACTGATTCCAGGCCTTTATGGAAAGAAGATTTAGTTGAAAAACTAATGGCTGAAGACTTCTCAAATTTAATAAAAAATATTAGTCTACACATCGAAGATGTTCAGTGAACTCCACATAGAGAAAACTCAGATTTCTGCAAGAAATAGTCAAGAAACAGCCTTCAATGAAACTAGAGAGAAGCGACTCATCATATATAAGGGATGCTCAATAATATTAACAGGTGGTTTCTCATCAACAGTGGCGGAGACCATACGCAGAGAGATAATATTTTCAATTTGCTGAAGAAAAGAGATGCCAATGATAAATAATTTACCAAATTATGTAACTGGGATAAATTGTAAGGATCAAAATATTGTCTGCATTCAGAGTTCTTTCAAAGAATCCACTTTAAAGAAACTGAAACTGGAAATTGTTGCTGATAATTTCCTTTGTTATGCAAAAGCCTTGATGCAATCCCATTTTTTAATTTTTACTTTTGTTTCACTTGCCTAAGTAAATATATCCAAAATTATTACTAAGATCAATGTAAAAAAGCAACCGCCTATGTTTTCTTCTAGAAGTTGTAAGGTTTCAGGTCTTACATGTAAGTTTTTTATCCATTATTACTTTATTTTTCTTAATGGTGTGTAAAAATCAAATCTGGTTCTATTGCATGTGGATGTCCAGTTTTCCCAAAGTACTAAGCACCATTTATTGAAGAGGCTATCCTTTCCCCATTGTATATTCTTGCCTCCTTGTTGTAGATTTATAGCCCATGTAAGTGTGAGCTTATTTCTGGGCTCTGTGTTCTGTTCCATTGATCCCTGCATTTGTTTTTGTGCCAGTGCCATACTGTTTTGAGAACTATAGTTTTGCGATTTAGTTTGAAATCAGGGTGCATGATACCCTCAGCTTTCTTCTTTTTCTCAAGATTGTTTTGGCTATTGAGGGTCTTTTGTTTCCATATAAATTTTACAATTTTTTGTTCTGAATATTCCTCTTGGTAATTTGATAGATATTCCATTAAATCTGTAGGTTGTCTTGCATATTATGGTCATTTAAAAATATTAATTCTTCCAGTCCATGAAAATGCTATATCTTTTCATCTATTTCCATCATCTTCAGTTTCTTTCATCAGTAACTTACCATATTCCAAGTAGAGATCTTTCACCTCCTTATTTACATTTATTAGGCTTTGAGAAAATAAATCCTCCCACTTATAAATAGTTAAACCACTTTAATTTGGACTCTAAAGATGGATTCAAATTTACTAGAAATGTGCGGAGTAATTGGGTTAAAAAAATTGTTTTAACACAATTTAAATCGTGTCTGGCAACGTCAGGTACTTAACTCTGTGTTCGTTATTTGTCAGTTCCATGAAGTCACGAACCACGTGTGTCTCCCTTGCTGACTGCTGTATCCTGAGCTTGCCCTTATCCTAGAAACAATAAATATTTGGTGAACAAAGTATAATTGCTGGGCTAATTAATCTCACTTTTACCTATACATTTATGTATGTGTTGTATATATGTGATGCATAGTAAAATATATGCTAAAAAAAGTGTAGGTGTCAAAAATTGTGAAGTGTTTACCTTATTTGTAAGTTAACAACTTAGCCTGCTACAGTCTTATTGATGCTGGTAGAAAATAGGGGCATGTTGGATCAGAGATGAAAGACAGAGTATTACCGACAACAGAGTGTCTGCACATGTGCCAGTTCCGAAAGCCCCAGTTCCCTTCGAGTAAAAGGAAGAGAGCCAGGTGACACTTAAACACACAGTGAGATACATTCTAAGAAAGGAACCCCAAACGTGGGGAACCTGAATCTTTTGAAAAGGAGGTAAACTTGCCTGCCACTTTGTTAGTAGAGAGACACTATCTGTGTCTTCCATAGCTGATATAAGTTTGTGTGTGTGTGTGTATAATATATATATGTGTGTGTGTATATATATTATATATATAATATATATAACTATCTTTATCACTTTATAGTTTAAAGAGCTGGAATTGTCTTATTCCATCATCTGATTTTTTTTATGGGTAAGAAGAGTGAGGCTTAAATTGGGTCTTTGACTTCAACTCAAGTTTTAAAACTAGTGTGCAACTAATTTGACATTAGAGTTAAGCTCCCCTGATACCTAGTTAGCGTTCTTCACAGTGTACAGTGTACATCTCACTATTCCATACAGATGAGTAAAATACTTGAATAGGTAGAGCTGAGACTAGAGCACAGTATTGAATTAAGGTTTGTAGTCTCTTTAAAAGAAACCAAAAATTAGAACACTTGACCCTGCTGTAAGTATGTTTTGACTCCGAAATTCTTAATATTTATATATTATTTGTCTTTATGGTAAATATTAACTTGAAAGACATCATATTACACACATGCATTTGCCTGAAACTTGGCAGCTTGATAAATTGTTAAGATAACTGTGTCATATGTTAAGTTTTTTGAAAAAACAACCCAAACATAGATCCTAATAAAAGAATGTTACACATTTCCTTTTAAAGGCTAAAAAAGTATTTATCAGGACTATTAACTTACCATATTCTAATACCAAGGATAAATAAAAACTGAACTTAGGGTCTTGTTTGTACTTAGATGGTCTTCCGAATAGGAAGGCATTCTTGATGCAATGCCGTAAGCCACAGTAACAATGGGGCATTGCAGGTGAAAAATCTGCAGATGGAAGCCTTCACCACAATGTATTACAACTGTATGATGCAATATTTCCTGTACAGAAATAAGGTTTGGTTAACTATGTTTCCCAAGAGTAGATCACATTAAGATATTATAAAATCATGATTTGCTGTATTTGAAAATTTGTAGTTTCTCAACTGGCTCCAATATTTTAAGGTTTCTTTTCTTTTTTTTTTTTTTTTTGGTATGATTTCAATTAGTTGAAGATGTATAGAAGCTTTTCTTTTCCTTTTTCAAAATCAACTAAATAGCAAATACATTTAAAAGAGTATTATAAGCTAAAATATTTGAAATTACCTACATATCTTTATTTCATGTTATTACCAAATGATCGATTTTTACTTTGAAGAAGACAAAAAAACTGACAAATGCCATTATGAGAATACATTTTACTTTTAATTGACCATTGAAAACCAGTTGTTCTGTATATTCTGTATGAAGAATTTGTTTTTTCCTGTTAGAATGACAAATAAATGATTGTAATAAATGTTCTTCATACTTAAAAGGACAGTTAAGTCCAGTCACAATCATAAGTAGAACACAGTCTTCTTTATTTATAAAGGCAAAGCTGGTGTTTTAGATTGTTAGGTTTTAATGTTTATATTGCTGTAATTTTATCTTAATGTGTATAATAATATATAGATACACATATATCCTTATTTCGATAATAATATGTAATAAATTATCCTAATGTATGTAATGATATAATGTCTATATATTACATCTTTCTGTCATGCATCAATCCACTATTTTATGCTCAAACCTCACATTCTCTGTTTTAAATATCCACATAGCTATACTCCACCAGTCATCAATTAAAACCTTTTTATCTACCTCTTGCTTTTCCATTGGATTCCCCAAGGGGGAATATATTTGTTCTTATCACCACCTTGACATTGTGATAAACGTAGTATACATTTTTACTTGGTTAATGAGGTAAAATAACTTTCTATGAAAAAAATGAAGATTTCATAGTAATTACTCTTTCAAATTTATCAACTAGGAATGTTCCAGTGTGAAAATCCCTTTACCAATTCAAGGGTGTGTGCCAGAAATAATTTTTTTTAATGGTGCTTGAAGTATTGTATAAGAAATAAACTTTTAAGCTAAGCAACAAGTATAAAAGGAAAAGCTGGGGAATGAGAAGTCCGCTCACGGTGTGAAAAGCTCCAGCAGATTCCTGGGAAAATAGTAGTCTATGAACATGCATAGGTCTGTGCATTCATCCCTGGCTCTGCGCGTGCTAAAAATGATGTAAGAAGGGCCTATGCTCTCACCTGTGGCAGATCTTAAATCTCTGCACAGGCAGGAGAGGAAGGCTAATTCAGAGTCGTGGGTATGCCTCAACGGCCACATAGAGCCCCTCAGCAAAGACTTTGGGTGCTTACTTATTCCAGGCCTTTATGGAAAGAAGAATTATTTGAAAAACTAATGGCTGAACACTTCTCAAATTTAATAAAAAATATTAGTCTACACATCCAAGAAGTTCAGTGTACTCCACATAGACATAACACAGATTTCTGCATGCTATGGTCAAGAAATAGCCTTGAATGCAACTAGAGAGAAGCGACTCATCATATATCAGGGATACTCAATAAGATGAACAGGTGGTTTCTCATCAACAGTGGTGCATACCAAAGGTAGAGAGATAACATTTTCAAATTGCTGAAAGAAAAGTGCTGCCAACGAGAAAAAAATTGCCAAATTAAGTAACTGGGATAAATGGTAATAATCAAAATATTGTCTGCATTCAGAGTTCTATGTAAGAATCCACTTTAAAGAAACTGGAACTGGAAATTGTGGCTGATCATTTCCTTTGCTGTGCAGAAGCCTTCATGCAGTCCCATTTTTTAATTTTTACTTTTGTTTCCCTTGCTTAAGTAAACATATCTCAAAAATATTACTAAGATCAATGTAAAAGAGCACACCACCTATGTTTACTTCAAGAAGTTGTATGGTTTCAGGTCTTACATTTAAGTTTTTTAACCATTTTTAATTTATATTTCTTAATGGTGTGAGAAAATCCAATTTGGTTTTTTTGCGTGTAGCTGTCCAGTTTTCCCAATGTTTCCAGCACCATTTTTGAAGAGGCTATCCTTTCCTCATTGTATATTCTTGCCTCCTTTCTTGTAGATTTATTGCCGATGTAAGTGTGAGCTTATTTCTGGGCTCTCTGTTCTGTTCGATTGATCTCTGCATCTGTTTTTGGGAAAGTACCATACTATTTTGATAACTATAGCTTTGAGATGTAGTTTGAAATCAGGGTGCATGATACCCTCAGCTTTCTTCTTTGTCAAGAGTGTTTTGGCTATTGTGGGTCTTTTGTTTCCATATAAATTTTAGAATTATTTGTTCTGAATAATGCCCTTGGTAATTTGACAGATATTACATTAAATCTGTTGGTTGTCTTTCAAATTATGGTCATTTAAAAATATTAATTCTTCCAGTCCATGAATATGGTATATCTTTTCATCTGTTTCCATCATCTTCAGTTTCTTTCATCAGTACCTTACAGTTTTCCAAGTAGAGATTTTTCACCTCCTTATTTACATTTATTCCCAGGTATTTTATTCTTTATGATGTGATTGTAAATTAGATTGTTTTCTTAACTTCTCTTTCTGGTAGTTCGTTGTTAGGGTATAGAAATGCAACGGATTTCTATATATTAATTTTGTATCCAACAACTTTACTGAACTAATTGATGAGTTTTAATGGTTTTTTTGGTGGCATCTGTAGGATTTTCTGTGTGTAGTTATCATGCCATCTGCAAACAGTGACAGTTTTACTTTTTCCTTTCCAATTTGAATTCCTTTTATTTCTTTTTCTTGTCTGATCACTGTGGCTAGTACTTCCAATACATAAATTGGGATAGTGAGCATCCTGGGCTTTCTCCTAATCTTAGCAGAAATTCTTTTTTCACAGTTGAGTATAATATTAGCTGTGGGGTATAAATGACTGGGATTAATTGTAAGGATCAAAATGTACTCTGCATTCAGACTTCTTTCTAAGAATTATCTTTAAAGAAATAATCACTTGAAACTTGAAATGATACATTAACAGGTCTATTTTTCTTCTTTAATCTAAAAGTGATTAGTTTATAGAGCATAGGGTTTATAGCCAAAAGGTCTGCCATTTACTAAATGTGTCATCTTGAACATATTACTTAACTTCTCTAAGCCACAATAACTTATCTGTACAATGAGAATAATTTTCTCTTCAATAAGATAATGTATAAGAACAATCTTTGTAAAGTATAAAAGGCTTTTTTTCTACCACAGCTTCTTCCATCATTATTATTATTGCTCCTTCCAAAAACACAGGTGATGATGGAAGCTTTTCTTACCTCTATGATACACCTCTTGATTGGTGTCCTGGGAAATCTGGAAGTGTGGTGGGAGGGGTGATAATTGATGGTATCCCCTGCTTTAATCAGGCTTTAAAAACTTATTCCTGAATGGAAGCTCTAGCTTTCTGCACACTAACTAGCCCTACACAGTCAGGTAGGCTGCCTCTATTTTGTCATAATATAAAGAAAAGGACAGCTGAAGCAGATTGATTGATAGAATAACACTTGCTATACAGTACCACCTCTTTATTATGTATGTGAATACAGAGAGCACACTTCCTTTGTATCCTTTCCCTAGGTTTCTTGGTGGCACTGAGTGGGCAAAGGGGCAGTGGCCCAGCTTCAGCAGCCCCTGCACAAAGAATTCAGAGCTATTTATCTATGAGGATAGATGGGCAGTTGCAACCCTGTTAATAGTCTTAGCAGTACAAGTTAGTAATAAAAACAAATTAATTGCCAAAATATTCTTTGTACCAAAAATATTTTTAAATGGCCAACACACATGCAGATCTTCCCAAATTAGCCATCAAATGGAAACAAATTGTGGAATCACATTTTAAACGAAAAAATGCATGTGCTCTTACCAACTGGCAGATATACAACTTAAAATATATTCTTATGCGAAGAGCGCACATGCTTCGAGTACAGTTTATTATGTATGGTTGGCTAATTTTTTAGGTCCTGTCAAATAATGGGTAGGAAAACAAAATGTAATAAAAATATATATGACCTTGACAGTCATTTGAAATGTACCATGTGTTACATGTGGAATGTTTTCCAGTGAAATCAATTTACTTGTTCCCACTCCCCATGACTTAGTACTAGATAGTCAGGCTTTCTAAACTATTTTTTGGCAACCAGACTTTCTTGGAATAGTCATCTTTCTTTCAAGTTATTCAGTGCAGGCATTAATAATAAGTCCTCAGTTATAGATATGTAACTAAAGATCATTCACATCATCTCTTTCAAACCTAAAAGCACGTAATAACGTTATTTTAAGTAGATCACACAAAATAGAGCCCAGAGTTATTCCTGAGAGTAATTAATTGCTACCATATGAAGCACAATATGACTGCATTAGGTTTTCAGTTTAATTATGTTACTACTTACCTAGAGATTAGTTGGGCAATGTCTGCTTCTAACTGAAAGGGAAAGGAAGATTAGTGAGCTGACCAGAAGTTTGTTAAAAGTGGGTGTGATTACAAAATCTGGCGGGAGGGCTCAGTATATAAAACAAGACCCTTTTAGAGTAGAAAACTGAAGATTGTTGCCTTTTCAGCACCTATCTTCATTCATAAATTTAAAAACTATCAAGTGTGTACCATGTACCAGACTCTATTGGAGCAATAGGTCCAGTTCTTTAAGAATGCTCGGCAGAGAACACACGGACCAAGAGAGAGAAAGCAAAGAAAACTATTTCCTGAGAGCTGAGCTAGCACTATTTCTAAAATTCTTTGAGGAGACACAGGCAAGACTCTTTTTTTTTTTTCTAGTTTACATTGCAGTTTAAAACCGATTTCTAGGGGAGGGTAGAGCTCAGTGGCAGAGCGCATGCTTGGCATGCACGAGGTCCTGGGTTCAATCCCCAGGACCTCCGTTAACAACCCCAAAATATAAAATCTGTTTCTCATGGAGTATCACTTCAGAGCTACGAGGGTTTAAAAATCATTGGATTCAAACTTCTTTTCTAGAGGAACGCCGTCAGCGCCGTGGGGCTGCGTTTCTTCAGGCGGCGCGGAGGACAGCCTGCCCCGGGGTCCTTGGAGCGGGAGCCGTGGCCACGCCCCCTTCATTGTGGCGGGCGCCGTGGCCACGCCCTCTTCCTGGGGCGGGCCCCCCACCGCCCCCGCCCCCGCCCCCGTCCCCGCCCCGCCTTGTTCCAGTGGCTTCCAGAAGGGACCTATGCCGCCGAGGGGAAGCGGAGCGGTGCGCGCTGTGTGTTCTCCAGGCCTTTTAGGAAACGTGGAGTGGCTCCTGGGGCCCCATACAAGCGGAGTTACAAGAAAAGGGGCGTTGGAGCTTTCGAGGGCATAGGTACTGTTCGAAAAGACAGGCCCCGCGAACGGCACCACAAAGCGGCGGCGGAGGCGTTACCCAGCGCAATGCCGGCATCGCTGTGAACGAACAAGGGTCCGGTTCCCGCCACGCGGAGCGGAAGCGCTTCCTGACTCGTGTCGGTGGAGTGGTCGGAGAAAGAGGGAAGCTGGAGAGGGCTCCGGTGAGGCAGCAGCCTGCCCCGGGCCAGAGGCGGGCGGCGTGAGAGCCGAGGGGAAGGAGCCAGCCCCGCGGAAGCCCCGCAGAAGCCCCGCGAAAACCCACTCCTGTGAATTCATGACCCAATGGGTGTAAAGAAAGGAAAGACTTGCGAGGGGCGGCCGAAGTGCCCTGTTTCCGGAGGTGCAGTTCCCAAGGAAGCCTGAGTCAGCGATCATCGCCAGGAGCTGGCCTTCCCGGACGGACTAGGGGACAGAGCACCGTGAGAACCAGGGCCCGGTATGGTTCCGTCCCCGGGGGGCTCAGAGCCGGGATAGCGGGGCGGAGGGGGCTGAGGAGGAGCCGCGCAGGATCATGAAAGATCTTCTGTATACTTGGCTGCTTTGCTCTTTGCCAAAGTTATGAGGGGTGACAAACTTTCTGAAAAGGGCCAGATAGTAAATATTTCAGACCTGGCAAGGGACATACATCTCTGTCAAATATTCCTTTTTTATTTTTATTTTTTTATGGTTCTTTCTTTAATTGAAGTAGAGTTGATTTACAGTGTTGTGTTAATTTCTATTGTACAGCATAGTGATTCGGATATATATATTCTTTTCCATCATGGTTTATTATAAGATTTTGAATATAGTACCCTTGCTCTGCAGTGGACCTTGCTGATTATCTATTTTATATATAGTAGTTTGTATCTGCATATCCCGAACTCCTAATTTATTTCTCCCTTCCCCCTTTCCCCTTTGGTAACCATAAGTTTGTTTTCTATGTCTGTGAGCCTGTTTCTGTTTTATAAATAAGTTCACTTGTCATATTTTAGATTCCACATATAAGTGATAGCATATATTTTTCTTTGACTTACTTCACTTAGTATAGATAATCTCTGGGCCCATCTATGTTGCTGCAGATGGCATTATTTCCTTCTTTTTTATGGCTGAGTAGTATTCCAGCATTATTATTATTATTATTATTATTATTATTATTATTATTATTATTATTATTATTATTATTATTATTATTATTATTATTATTATTATTATTATTACAGCTCTTTAAACACATTAAACCCATTTGTCACTTGCAGGCTGGATTTGGTCCACAGGTCAGCTTGCTGACCGCTGTAGAGAATGGGAGGCATTGTAGACATTTAAGCAGGAAAGGACATTATCAGATTTGTGCATTGGATAGCGTACTCTGGTGGCAAGCAGTGTGGCAGAGATTTGGTGGGGCTGAGGTGTAGGGAGAGTTAGGTCAGAAGGGATGTGTAGAAGAAGACTCTAATCATGATGGTCCAGGGAGAAATAATGAGGGCCAGGACCAGGGTGGTGGCAGTGATGCCAGTGACTTCTTCATAGCTGGGCTGGATCACACATGCAGGAGTGAACGGGCATGTCATAGTGCTACCTTTCTCTCTTCCTCCTTCCCAACTCCAGGAGACATCTTCTTGTCCACCTAGGGTGTGAGTGACAAGCAGAGGAAGGATACCTTAGCTTAAGTCCTCCTGTGTCCAGACACAGCTTCACCCTGGGGCACAGCTTCACCCTGGGAGACAGAGCCCATCCCTTTCCTGTGGACCCCACATGCCAGGTTCTCCCTCCAGCTGGTGGCAGCCATAGGAGGGCAGCTCCCATCCCTCCTGCCCCTCCTCAGGCTTCACACTGGGCTATGCCTAAGTCTCCTCTTCTTTGAGACCAGAGTCTTATTTTTCTCTTGAAAATAAGCATTTCCCCAGAATATCTCACTGTATGTGCCGCCTCCACTTTATTCTAATTGCCCTCAGTGCCATGCAGCTCAAGCCTGGCACTTTTCACCCCGCTTCTTCTGTTTACTTCCAAGAAGAGTTTCCTGTTTCAGGTGTAAAAGATAGGACTAGGGCAGAGGGACCCCGGGCAGGGTGGAATCACGTCTTATCCTTTCGCTCGGTGCCGATGACAATGGCCCTCCTTGTGGGAACCGGGCTGCCTCCCAGCAATTTGTGTACGTGGTCTTTGCATGTTTTTTGTCACTTAGATTTCTGAAGCTCCTCACTGACGTGGGTCCCTTTTATTCCAGGCCCCATCTCGCCTCCCCTTATCTGCTAGTCCTCCTTTCTCTGTAAGTGCCTCTTTCATCTCTTCAGGGTTAGCTTTCTCCCCCCAGGACACGAACACGTTGTTTCCAGATTTTCTCGCTGTTCCCAGGGTAGAACTCTTGCCCTTTTTACTTGTGTTTCCTTCTCAAATACTTTCTTGCAATTTCTTGAATTACGTTTGGAATGGTGAGTTGCTCATTCTGGTAGGACTTGTTTTCAAATACTTCAAATATCTGTGACAACAGGTTACGTTTTCGCTTTCCCCTTTTTTGCTATTTTACTTGATAAAACTTTGCCGTTGACTTTGGAGCTACAAGCGGCTCCCCTTCAGCGGTGCTTGGTAGGGGTGCAGGCCTCATTGTATTGACTCCGGTCCTTGTTTATGTAACTTAGTTTTGAGCATAAGTACCCTCACTGATAGATCACTGAGCAATGTTTCCACGGAGGATGTCTTCTCCTTTTGCACAGCTGCTTTAGTCAGTGGCTCTGATCTCTGGGCTTTTCTTTATTATTATTAAACTCATGAAGCAGAGCTGTTACATTTAGCACAAGTGCCCTCTGTTGTAGCTGAAGACAATCCCCTGTTCTGCATTCTTTGGAGGTCACCTATCTCCCCTGTTCCAGAATCAGCTTCGGGACAGAACACATTTTCTTGGTCGCTTCCTGATGGAGACTGGATTTAAGGGGTAGAATCAGAGGAGCTGTGGTTTGTGCAGGCTGAGAATCCAGAAGCGGGTTCTCTTTCTCCATCCATGTGAAGCTGGGTAGGGCAGGAGGAAGCTGCAAGTGGCCTGCCTCTCCCCTCCCAAGCTCTGGAGCTGACGCTGGGCTGGATCACGGTGGGCTGTGGGCCGGGAAGTACAGCTCTGGCTTCTCCTGAACCTTTCTCATCCTGCTGAAAGATTGGGTTTGGGGCCTGCTGATTAGGGACTGTGGTTTTGCTGGTGATTTTTGTTTTTCAGGAAAGACCTCCAAGCTAAGGAGAAAGTGTGAACACTAGCTTTGCTTGGATATGGTACTTTTCAGTGAAAATCACAGCATTTCATCTTAGTATTTGCACCCTTTGCTCCCTCAGTCCCAGAGCAGCCCCTGCCTAAATTTCAGGCGTTCCCCAGGACAGCTGAGCCCCTGGGCACCCAGTGTGGGAATCTGAGACACAGCCTGTGGGCTGCTTAGAAGACAGGGAAAAGGTATCCAGGGGCTTTGTAGCTTCAGAACTCTCTGCAGGGCTGCAGGGGTTTAAATTGAAAATCCAGTCCCTTACAGGACAATATGCATTTCAAGCAGAAAGGGGATTTCAGAGATCATCAAATCTAATGTCTGTTTCATAGATGTGGAAATAGAAACCCAGAGGGATTAAGTTGTTTGAGGTCATATGTTGGATGACCCCCAGAGCAGGACTTGAAACCTAGGCCTCCTAACTCCCAACCTAGTGTTTTTCTCATGGAGGCATTCATAGAGCATGTTTATATTTTGGTTTTTTAAATTATTATTTTTTTATTGAAGCATAGTTGCTGTACAGTATTATATAAGTTATAGGTGTACACTATAGTTATTAACAGTTTTTAAAGGTTATACGCCATTTATAGTTATTTTAAAATATTGGCCTCTATTCCCATGGTGTACCATATGTCCTTGTAGCTTATTTTATATCTAATAGTTTGTACCTCTTAGTCCCCTACCCCTGTATTGTCCTTCCACCTTTCCTCTCCCCATCGGTAACCACTAGTTTGTTCTTTGCATCTGTGACTCTGGGTTTTTGTTATATTCACTAGTTTGTTGTATTTTTTAGATTGCATACGTAAGTGATACCATGTAGTATTTGTCTCATACACTGATGTTTAGATTGGTCCCTCTTTTTGTTCATGGAATAATTCATTTGTCTCTAAACATTTTTGGGGGACTATCCCCTATATCCTATTGCTGTTCCAGACATCAGCTGTGACAGCTTTGTGAGGTCACTTGTCATTAGCTGTATTTAGCAGTGTTTCTGGTTTTATAGGTAAATTGAAGCACTAGAACCATAGTCTTTCCGAATTAGAACTTTTTACAATGGGAAAATGTAATTTAAAAAAGGTTTACATTTTAGTTCTAGTTCTGTTAGAAACTGCCCAATTTCAGATGCATTTCCAGGGGGCTTTCTTTCCCTGTTTACTGAGAAACATAAACTGTGCTGGGGGCACGATGGTCCTTGAGCTGTAGCTGTCAGGGTCTTTGCTGTCTACCCTCTGAGTGACATGCTGTCTCTTGGGCTGCACGGAATGATCAAAGTGAGGTTGCCAGTGGGTGACCTGCTGGTCTGAAGCTGTTCTCTCCCACCTGCCTACTTACAAGGGCTGTCCCAGATCACAAGAGCGTGTCAGCCATCTGCTGGTCTAATCTGCTTCTATTCTGAGTTTAGGGAAACAAACAGAAGGCAGAAGGCAGAAGGCATAGGACCTGCAACAGAAGGCAATATTTGGGTGGTGTCATAGTTAGGGGGTTGGGTTTACTATGAGTTAAAGGCAACATGCAGGACTAGCTGATCACTCACCATCATGCAGTCTTGGCCTAAAGGCCTTTTCCTTGCCCGGCACTGGATATGAACGCATTTGACCATGGAGCATCTGGGACTTGGGTTTGCTAGGGTTGGCTCCCGGCATGTGGAGGTGCATGAGAAGCTAGCTGAAAGCCTAATGAATGGATTTCAGGAATTTCCAGGAATACATGTTCAATATGCCACTTTGGTTGAAAAATTAATAAATATAGCTTGTGGGAATGAATGAAGCCGTTAGCAGAGCGTTTCTCCATTGGCAGAGAATTTGTAGCGTATGTGTGCTTGGAGCCTTTGGGAAATAACAGAAACAAGGAGCGCTTTGTTAAGCACCCAGAATGTGATGGGATACTTTCTGTGTATCACACTAGCCTCTGCATCACCACTCTGGATGCAGCACATATAGATTGTTTCATTTCCAGGTTGTTGTTGTTTTTAACTTGAAATAGTCCTTTGACTTGATTTTAGACCTCAGTTTCATGGCCAAAGCATACATCCTGGAGGAATAGTTATCTCTTCTTTCCCTAAAACAAGGACAACAACAGTATACTGGCTGCATCTTGTATTTATAAAGCGACATTTCCACATCTGCCCTGTGCATTTCTGTTAGTCAAGTGGTTGTAAAGAAGGGAAAGATAAAAATGAAAGAAACGGGAGTAATTTAAGGAAAGAATAACTTCCTTTTTATTAGGTTGCACATGATACCAGGTATCATTTTTGTATAAATACTATGGAAAATATTTAACCTATTCATACAGGTTAAGTAACTACCTGATAAGCTTTGTTGGGAAAGTTTGTTTAAATGCTCTCGTTAAACCGTGCCAGGCAATTTTTCAGATTATCATATACATAACCATTAGGAAGCTGAGGGACAGAAAGAATTTCTGGTGGACAAATACACTTTTTCATTGTAGAAATTGTTGCTACTTTATATGTCAGAGAGCGCAAAGCAAGTCAAAAAGTCAAAATAACAAGGTTTAGATGGAAGCCTTAATGATACAATTTAGTCTTCAGTGAAGGCAAAGGTAAATTCCTTCAGCTGTTGGCTAGAGGGAATCGAAGGGCAGGATATTTTAGGTTGGTCTCTGTCTATAAATAATACATGAAATGATTAGACAGCAAAGGCTGAGGGGCCTGGGGGATGCAAATAGAACTTCTGGGAGACTGGCCAAACTGTGTATTAGGATAAAATTTAGCAGTGTTACATTTGTAGATTTCATCTTTGAGTGGCGTGATCTTATAGTTTATCCCCCAACCAGGAAACTTTGAGAGTGGAAGTGGACAGTTTTAATAACTATGGCAGGACAGTGTGTGCAACCCAGGACCAGCATGGGACACCCAGCACGTGTGGCCACCTTTCCTTTGAACCTTACTTTATACTGAACGATTTAAACACAGAGAATTAAATAGGCCATTATCTTTTTTTGGAGGGGCTAGGAGATCTTATGCACAATTTAAAGGGCTTGTACTGTTTCTGTTGTATCGAAGAAAAAATGTTTGTAAAACCATCAGACCATAAAATGTATAACTTAATGTTATATTATGTTATACATATTATATTATAAAATGTTAAAACCTTACTTGCATTTACCAAGCAGTGAAAGACTGCATACAACCTCATCCCCCACAGACAACCATTATTGCCTTTTTATCTACCAGTGTGGATTTTACTTTATTAGGTAATCTATCATCTATCTACATACTTACCTGTCTGTCTATCTACCTTCCTATCTATATTTTAACATAAAAGGGATCCTGCTCTACAAGTTGTTTAACAGCCTGATTTTTAGTCACTTTAATATTGTTAACTTGTTAATATTATTTATAGTATGGCTATCTTTCCTTTCAGTAAATGTTATTCTTAGTAGCTGTATAGTTTTTCATTAATTCAAAAAGTATTGGAATTTATTTAACCAGTCCCCTATTTATGTACATTTGTTTCCAATGTAGTATAAACAATACTATGTTAAATGTTTGGGGCGTATATACATTTTTTATACTTATTTGATTATTTCCTTAGAATTTATTCCTAGAAGTGAAATTGCTGGATTAGAGAGCATACACACACACACACACACACAATATTATATATACCCATAATATATATACATATATGTAAATATTATATATTATATTTATATGTATTTTTCCAAGCATTAGTAATTAATTTTCCATTTAGTATGATTTTATAAATTTACCCATCCACCCTAAGAGAGTAAGAATTCCTGTTTAATCATATCAGGGCTAACAGTGGATATTAATAATTAAAGTTTTTTTGCCAATCTGAAAGATACAAAAGAGCATTTTGATTTAATACCCATTTCTGTGATTATTAGTGAAGTGAAACATCTTTGAAACTGTTTATTGGACATCAGCATTTCTTATGTCAATTGCTTGTATCAGTCCTTTAGGTATGTCCGATTTTCACAGGCCTCAAACAAAAGAATGCAAATCACAGCCCTCTAAGGCAGTTCTTCTCCCCATGTCCTGCTTATTAGCATCATCACCTGCTCAGAGTTGGCCTTCACGTCTCTCAACTTCTCCATCCACTTGGACACCCAGTTATGGTCTATTTAACTTCTGAAATGTTTCTCAGATAGGTTCCTCTTCTCCATTTCTTCAGTGACTGATCTAGTCCAGCATCCTTTCTTACTTTACTTTTGTCGGCTCTGAACTGGTAACCAAAGGCCACGGATTCTAATGCATCCAGAGACAGAGCCCTGAGGCCAGGGGTCAAGTTTCCCCAGATCCCATAAGAGTCATCATGATTGGACTGGCTGGGCTATTACTCATCTTTGTATCCCTGGTGCCTGACACATAGTAAGTACTTGACAAACAAAGGATGAAATTGCTTTTCTCATCTCTGGTTTTTCTCATCTTCTAGATTGTTATCAGAATTCTCTCTTCAAAACACAAACATGATTGCCATTCTCTCCTCTTAAGAATTGTTGCTTGTGCCCCATTTACTGTAGCTGGATTTCTCAATCACAGTACTGTTTACATTTGGCCCAGATAATTCTTTAATGTAGGGGGATGTCCTGTGCCCTGTAGGGTGTTTAGCAGCATCCTTGGCCTCTACCTACAGATGTCAGTGGTACTCCTTGCCCGCTTTGGTGTAACAACCAAAAATGGCTCCAGACATTGACAAATGTTCCCTGGGAGATGGGAGTGCTGTGCCAGATCACCCCTGGTTGAGAACCACGGGCCTGTGGGAAGAAGCCAGCACTGAGCATGTGTGTCATTGTGCTCTGCTACCTTTCCAACCTTATGTACTGCCTCTCCTGAGCTTCCTGGCACATGCCGATCCCTTAGCCCCTGTGCAGCTTCTCACGTGCTGGATTGTCAGCCCTTCAGTGGTGAGTGAGCCCAACTGCCATGACAGACAGGCAAACACGTGTTGGATCAGATGTAACAGAAGTTTACTTTTGCTACAGCACTGTAGGTTTGAACATGTTGGGGAAGCAGCCTTCCATCTGTCAGTCCTTCAGAACCTAGAAGGGCTGAGGCTCTGCCATCCTTGATACACAGCTTCCAAGACAGCCCTGGGGATCATCTCCATCCTACCTGACAAAAGAAGAAAAGAACACTGGGGAGTCCATGAAAGAGATGCTTATGGCCAGGATTGAAAATGGTACACATGCCCTCCACTCCCATTCAGTTGGCTTGAACTCAGTCACATGGCCACCCTTAAGTGCAAGGGAGGCTGGGACATGTAGTCTAGCAGATCATGGATTTTCAGATCTGCCAACACTTTCTGCCACAATCAGCTTATCAGTTCAGCAAAACCTTGATGGCCCAGCTCAACTCATAATTATGAATTATGATCTCTCCATGATCTCTTTTGTACACTTTGCTTATACTAGTGTACATTATAGTATGATTGGCATGGTGTAAAAATCATTTTTTCTCATTGACAACTAGGATATTTCCTGGTACATGGTGGGTGTATATCTGTTGAAAAAAAGCAAATGGATAATATTGATTTATATAGTATTTCATGGGAATGCCTCCACCACTCACTGAGGTTTTTTGTTTGTTTTCTGATCTCTGTTCCAGGAATCAGAAATACTACTACAGTTGTCTCACTAATAAAAAGGTGAGACAAGCTGATTTGCAATTTCTGGCAGAAAACTCAGCATCACTTGAGGCCTAGGAAAAGTGGAATGAAAGTCTGTCTTTCCTGCATGCCTCTTCTCCTGGTCTCCCCAAACCCCTTGTGCTGTCTACAGACCACTTTTCCACCGGCTCCCCCATACTGTCCCCAGCCCCCTTCCATCCAGTTCCTGGGGCTCAATGACTTAATCCTCCTACCAGAGATTTGCATTTAAAAAGGAGTGATTGTTAACCCTGAGGAATAATTGACTGATGAGTTAGTTATATTGGGAAAGAACTTGGGATCCTGATTCTGAAAGGCTACCTTTTTTTTTTTTTAATCTACATTTGTAATTTGACATTTTCCTAGGAAACACAAGCAATAGTTAAAGGGAGAAAAATGCCTACCATGTATAATTCTAGAAAGATTTCTTACAAATGGGAATTTTGTACCTTAGAAGTAAACAAGTCTTCTTTTGAACACTGGCTATATAATTGCCAAGGTAAACGGGAGTCAAGCCCTATGTGCCTACGATGCCTGCTGTTCTTACTAACTAAAATGGGGTAAGAATGAAAGTATTTCTGCAATAAATGTTCAGGGGATTTGAGCACCCATTTAAGGCTGTAACCAGGCCAGAATTTCCTTTTTGAGGCCAAGCAGAATCTGGTCCAAAAACATAAGCACAACAGGAATGTTTCTGGTCATTTTTCTCAAATCCACCAGACGGTTCCCACCAAATTTTCCTACAAACTTAGCCTGTATACTGCATCTGCAAGACAAGGGAGAATTTATGTCAAATGTACCCCCCAACCCCAAGTTACTTTGACAGTTGCAACCCTCACTTTCTTCTCTGCTCGGATTGACATCTGAGAAGGGAGACCACAATTGCATACCGTTTTATAGATCCACGTGATTAAAACCAGTTCTCCCTATAGGTCACATCGTGTATGAGAGGCACGGTTTTTGTCAAGAGACCAGCTACCAGCAGAAAGGGTTTTGATGCTATTGCTAGTAAGAAATTAGTAACTCGATCCTAGGTCTGTTTTAAGCCAGCTGTATAATTATACTGCTTCAGCGGTAAACCAGACCTTTGAGCCAAGGGTAATTTAGAAATTCTAGATCTGTATTCTTCTCCCCTCTTTCTTTAATGTTCATCTTTGCTGTCTCTCCATCTTCTGCCTTCAAACATATAATTTTCCTCCATTCCTTCCTCACCCCTGGCTCCTTGTTTCTGTGACCCTCTGTCACAAAAGGACAGATGCATTCTGTTCCCCCTCATCCTGGGAGATCACAGGCAACAGTCAAGGCTGTGTATGAACACATCTAATTCTGAAACGTTTGCCACTTTTTGAGGGTGTCACCAGCTCAGGCTTCTAGTTTGCCTCTGGGATTGGAGGTTAAACTGGGGCCTTATCCTGTGTGCCCATGAAGTAACCTGTCTTCAAAGACTAGGACTACGCTGGAGATGACTTTCTGCATCTCTTGAGCTGTTCCTGGTTCTGTAAACTTTTTGTACTCAGAGCTCTTTTGATATAGAAAGATTTATTAAATACTAAAAGTGAAAATCAGGGCTTCCCTGGGGAAAATTTTGTATCTCACTTGTGTTTTCCCTCGTATTCTTTCTCCCAATTTACTCCCTAAACCCTCCTCTCTCTTTTTTTTTGTGATTGTTTTTCTACTCTTTTAAGCTTCATTTTGGGATGGTTAAAAAAAAGCAAAACAAAACAACACCTCTCTTAAGTACACCCTGAAAGCCTAAGTTTTCACTTCAGCTGCAAATTGTCCAAACCACATGCATCTCAGCTGAATGCTCCTCCAGCTGGCCTCATTCTGCCAAAGACCCTTTTTCATACCTGACCAAATTTCTTTAGAGTATGGCTAGAATTATTATCTTTAAGAGATCACTGTCACCAAATTCCAGATCATTCTTTTGCACGGCAAGAGAGGTTCCTTTGTAACTAAATTTGATAGCATTTTTTCCTCCAGAATTGCCTTCTTCCTTCTTTGTTTCTTCCTTTACTCTTTCTCAGTCCACATTTGCACTCCTCCCAGGTAGCCTGATCAGCACTTAGTCTGTATTTCCATCTCTGTGGGTCTCTGTCTTGCTTGTCCTAATCCTCAGCCACCCGTGGTACAGAGGGGCAGCCAAAGTTTCCTTCGGAGACAGCTGTTCCCCATTTCAGGAGTCTCAGCTTTGTGGCTTTGTTGATTGTCTTCTCACCTCTAGGTTCGGTCTGACTTGTAGCTAAAACATAACTAACCATTTTGCTAAGACCTCCAGGGCCAGTGCCTAAGCTGTCAGCTGCAGGCCCTCTGCGAGAGCATCCTGCCATGCAGATGCCACCGAAGCCCCATAAGCCACACACCACCCCCCGACCCGGGGGGAAATTAAGGCAATTTCACTAAGGCCCACTGGTGAGGAAAATTGGTTGATCAAGTTATTTCTAAGTGGCTTTTCAAATCTTCTCATTATTCTGGGGAAGGGAGTTAGATTGTCAGGGCCTGGTCCCTTGCCCCCAGATAAAGCCAAATCCTCAGGAATCCTGTGAGTGGAGAGGCTTGGAGGCTATACCTTGGAAAAAAAACACAAGGCCCAGCTCAGCAAGGCTGTCCCTTGGTGCTGAATGCAACCAATTCTTGCCTGTTTTAAGTGAAAACATCCTGGGATGGGGAAGTGTATTTTGAGAGTGGAATGCTTTGTATGTAGTTCCTTGTACTTGGGGGACAGCATGGTGTGTTAATAAATGAGAGTGCTCCTTAAGAGTCTGCTCCTTTCAGCTCCCAGGCTGTGTCTGCTCAGGGAGCCCAGTGATAAAGATCATTAATTTTTTTTTCTGTAAGTAAGTGAATCAAAGGGAAGCTTCCTTATCTGCATTGTCTGGATGCCAAATTAGGTTGCATATTTATTAACTCTTTGATAGTCTCAGCTGCCAGAGAGCCTTTTGCATATATGCACATATATATTTATATGCACACACATATATACACATATATACATATGCACACAAATATATAGGGAAGTTATAAATATACAGCCTTTCCCTTTTATATGTATAAAAATGAAATCTCCTTGTATATGTCCATCTGCCTGCATATTTTACCTGTCTCCATCATATCTGTACAATGGTGGATGTGTCATGTAATGTCTCTACATCCAGTTTGTCCATCTGTGAAATAAAGTAGTTGAGGTTTTTGTTTTTAAGCTGGTATTTTTGGTAGGGCAGTGCTTCCACTGTAATCCAGCACAGTTCTGGGCACGTGGTGACCCTCAGAGCAAAATGACATGCTGGTGTGTAACAGGAAATATCCACTTCCTAATGTTGTGTTGAGTCCTAACATTCCATTATTCTGATATTTTTAGGGAGTTCTGTCGGGTCCTGGCAGCGAGAGGAGGGAAATGATCATCAGATCCTCATGCATACATATTCTAAGAGTCGAGATAGAATACTGTGGATTGCAACTCACCTGGTTTTACAAACAAGACCCAGTCAGGTGAACTTCCTCTTTTCCTGGAGACCTAGGTTGGCCTGCTAGGTTAAAGGCAGTGGACAGACTTCATCTGGCTTGACAGTGAGACTTTTGACTCAGTCTTGGGCAACATGCTTATCAATAAACCTCAGTGGCAGGCCCCTTTGCCTCAAACCCAGGTTGCTGTGTTCACTGACCCCTGTGCACCATCAGCGTCTTCAGACACACGGCTGTTAGCTCACACGTCTTCAGTGTCACTCTCCACTTTAAAATCCAAGAGTGGCCTCTCAATTGCCTTTCTGACAATTTTCAGGGCCCTCAGCTTAGCATTCAGGCTTCACTGGGTTTTTGGTCATCTTTTCCTTCCAGCTTTATCTTTAGGACAGACCCATCTCTCCAGTGAAAAGTCTTCTAATTGTTTCACTCCTCCCTGTGACACTCCCGCTCCACCCTACATTAGTTCTGTGCTAGGGTTGCTGTGTGGCAAAGCTGGAACACTTCTCATGCAAAGCCAGTGTCTCCTCTGCCCCATCCTGACCTCCCCTTTGAAGCCCAGATCGGGACCTGCCCCCTCCATTGAGGTGTCCCTGGTGGGCTTGCAGCAAGGGAACCTGCCTTCCTTGGATTTGTCCACCTTGGATTTGTCAAGGCATTTGTAGTCTGCATGACACCGTTTGCCCTTGTTCCTCCAAACCTGGTCCCTTCAGAGCCCTTCTGGAGGAGCCTGGCAGGACCTGGAGGGTGTTGGAGGGAACCAGGGTGGGGATAAGAGGCTGGAGCCCGAGATGTCTGGGAGGGCTTAGAAGTAGAGCTGCTTCACTTGAAAGAGAAAAAACAGAAGCTAATTTCACAGAAGTCTAAATATGTGATTAAGTATCCAGTCTGCATATCCACTAACAGTGAGGGTAGGAAGACAGACGTGGTGTGCGAGGGGAGGTCACGAAACTTCCTCAGTGGCAGTGTCTTTAAGATTGGCTCTGATGGTGTTGGTCAGACCAGAGACAGAAACTGGAAAATGTGCCTCCCTCTTGTGGTCCATTGTAGCCCAGAGACTTAAAGCTTTTTAAATGTCAGGCAGATATTTGACTTGATAAAGTGAAAATTAAAAAACAAAAACATACTGGTATTTAGAAGTCATTTTCATAATCCTATGAAAATTTTCCTATGTTTCTCTTAAGCTGGGAAATGGAAGCAGCCTTCAAATTTGCATAGTTAACAGATCTTGTGTAAGTGTATAGTTGTTTATGGAATTAGTTATAAAAATGGAGAAGTAGAAGGACTTGACAAAGTTAAGATCTTTTATTATTAGAAATCACCTTTTTTGACTTGGGTTTTCTCTAACTTGACCATCAGGCAAATAACAGTCTTCATAACCAGAGGGTAAGTTGGGCTGTGGGTGTCATTTCAAAGTGATTCCCCCTTCCTTTCCCTCTGCTTGTGTCTAGTCAAGGGTCATTGACCTAAATCTTTCATCTCTGGGAGGGGTCCTTCTAACCCATCGGACTGGATTCTTGGGTAAAGTTTTTCTCCATCTCAGTTACTTTGCTTTTTTTTTTATAGGGAGCTCTCCTCTGAGATCAAAGACAATCTATAGCAATTTATGAGAAACAAAGGAAGTGGGAGAGGATGCTAAGCTATTTTAAGTAGGGGGGGGGTCTGAAACAGTGAACCTGTCAGAATATCTGGCCTCTGCTGTGTCTAAGAGCTGGGACGAGGTGCAGCTTCTAGGTGTGGGGGGAGGGACATGCGAGCTTGCTCTGTGGAACTGGTCTTCACACCATCTGATCAGCGTCCCCAATGCTGACTGCATCCCCGGGTCACCTGAGTTCCTCTTGAATGAAACAGATGACTGGGCCTTACTTAAATGATTTAACAGGTCCCCAGCAAGTCCAGTGCCTTACAGGTGTCCTGACACCATGGACCCAAACAGCACGGACAGCCATTGGCCCAGGTCCCTGATACTCAGTGGATTTCTTTGTTCCTCTTCCTGCCAAATGCACTTGCATTTTTCAAAGGGCTCCAAGACAAGAACCTGGTTAATCCCGACTCCAGTACATTCACTGGAGAAGAATAAAGGGGAAATTTACAAAAATGAGAAAGCTTCAGAATAAGACTACATAAATTATTTTGGAGACGGTTTTTCCTTCTTGTACAATTTTCAGAGGGATTTTGTAACACACGTGCACACACAGTCAGAGAGATGAGTAAACGGGAAAGAAAAGATTGACTTTTACTACTTGCTGGTTTAAACTTAAAATTTTTTTCTTTATATTTTGAGTTCTCCTTTTTTCCCCTTAGAAGATATCAAGCTGTTTTCAGGAAGAATAGGTGTTTGGTTTTGGGGGACGATGAAAAGCATGACATCACCATGCTATTTTGATAGAGTGAGAGAAATATGCCAGTTTTAGGGCAGCTTCATTTGGTTCTGTGTACAGAGGAGCTGAATTGTGTCTTTTTTGAATTTGGCTTCAGTTGGGGCTGCAGCTCTTCCCTGGAAGGATAACATTTATTCAGAGCTAATTTGTAAACTTCATTTTCAGTTTAAGGTCTGGAATCTAAACTGCTGTTCTGTCCTTACAGGCCGCAGCCCAGAGGCTCTGTGAGCATTTCAAAGAGGGTCAGATTTTCAGGATTCTGCCATTGGGCCCCAGTCTCCCCCAGCCCCCACTTGTCTGCTTGATTTTGGGTCAACTGTAGGCTATCAGTTTGGAAAGCAAATCCTTAACCTGGACTTTTTGCTGATAAAGGCTCTGTGGATGGCAAAGTGGCAACTTATTTATTTAGAATTTGTAGTGGAATCTTTTTCTGCACATACCTCATTGTCAGCAACCCCTGTTCTGCCCCCTTCCATGCCCCTGAGGTTTTGAAATGTTTCCCCTGAACATTAATATGTTTATAACATTTCTCAAATGGAAGTCCTCACTCCTCATAAACATTCAGCTTTTTGAAAGGAATCACCCCCCTCCCCACCTCTCCATTCCTGGAGACCAAAGCACACTTTCTGTGTGTTGTGGAAAAGGCTGCCAAGTACAGCTGTAATGCTGTTTTCTAAACAAATTCAGATATCATTGTTTTATTGTTAAAAGAAGGATTTCACTCCAAGGTCTCTAGCCTTTATATGGGTCTCTGATAGATGGTGCTTTTTGGCAGGCTGGAGATAAGCCCGGGTCAAGGAAACAGCTTTCACTTGTCTCTGTAAGTCTCTCTCAGCCTGGCCATATCATTTCATTATTTCCTTTCCTGTTATCTTCAAACACTCCCTCAAAGCAGAGCTTGACAAGAACAGGAAGGTTGGCAAAGGTCTGGCGAGGAGGTGGTTTTCCTTCATGTTTGAAAATGGTCGCTTTCCTCCCCTGACCCCCACCCCGACCTCTCTTCATTACCCGCTCTCTCTCTACAAAGCTGATGAGAAAAATTCAGAACTCCTTTCCCTCTTTAAAGTAGGTCCTCTAAGAGGTTTCTGATCAGCTCACTGTCAGCCTGTTTCCTCTGATCAGCTTAAATAGGTCCACTTGAAGTTCACAACTGCCAAAGCCAGCATGCATATTGAAAGCAAGGGGAGCATTTGAGAAGCACTTATGAATGTGTCCACCCAGGATTACCTGGGATGCTAAAATCCCTGGGACAGTGCTAGGTCCACAAACCCTTTCTTGATTAAATTAGTATTTCCCACTAACAGGAGGAGGAATTCCCTTTCCACAAGCTGATTTCTTTTCTGACCCCCTCTTCCACCACTAAAATGTAAACTCGATTCCTGGGTCCTTAGCAGGAGACTGTTTGTGACTGAGGGTCCCTATAAGCAAGCCCGTACTGAACATCTTGGTACAAATGAACTTTTTAACCTCTCATTGATGGCTTTCTGTCTAATTTTATACAGGAACAAAAAGCCCAAACAAAAGTAAGGCATGTTATCTCAGGTTGACACAGACATGTGGGGGCAGGAAGTTCATTTCTGCACTGTGGCCCCCAGGTTCTTTTCTGAGATTTTCCTGCTCTGTCTTCAGAAAAGGTCGGCTTTGTTAATCATTAGCCCCTGACAAGAGTGTGTCCATTTCAGCAAAATTAATAAGAGATAGCATTTTTCTTCCTTCTAAATGGCCCATGTTGGTAATTAACATCGCTTTTCATTACTCAACTTGAAAGCTGCCTTCTCTGGCTCCCCTGACCTTGCCCTGGCTTTGTTAAACTGTGGCCTCCAGCCTGTGAGAGATCTAAATGCAGAAGAAGCACCCAGGACCCTCACTGAGGTGCCTTGAAAGAATCATTCAACAAGTATTTATTGAGTGCCTACTGCGTGGAGCTACCAAGTTGAATCAGACAGAGACCCTTGTGGAAAGGAAATGGGCAAGAGGTAAAGTGGGGTTGTTTAAAGTCACCTTAATGCTACAGAAACTGATGGCTGCCATGAACAGAAGCAGATCCAATGAAGGCAGAACAGGATGGAGAAATGGCTGGGGTAGGAGTTTTATGGTGGAGGTGACCTTCGAGGGGGACATGCAGATGTTGGAGTTCATTGCATCAAAAAGGGATATAAAGGTTCAAATGATCTTTCCTTGCACTTTTTGTGTTTTTTTTAGAGAAAAGGAGAAAGAGTACTTTCATAGAGAATATATAATTTTTTTCTCTTTGGTGGGTTTTTTCCCAGTATATTTAGCCAATGAGCTGTTGACATTTTAGTAATGACACTACTGTCTAGTTTACCCAGCTCCCCAGACAGTGTGTAAAATGTTTTCCTGTCCATTTTTCCCATCAGGTGTGTGCCCCAGGAGGATTCTTGGTCTCAGAGATGGAAATGTCACTTGGGGTGAGTTAAGATACATTTTATGTCATTCACATCTTTAGCGGTGAACTCCATGCTTTAAAGAGCCACCAAGAAAAACCCAAATAAGAGGAGGTAGGTTGAAAAAATTATGGTACATCATGGGATGAAATCTCATTGCAACCAAGATGGTGAGGATTTTTAACTGTTTATGACAAAGCAAAAGTGGCATGTTCTCACTTTTGTGAAGAATATGACTATGTACATTGAGAAGTACAGGCTAGAAGACTCATTAAAATATTAATAGTGGTTATTGATGGGTGCTGGAAAAGTGCATGATTTAAATTGTTCTTCCCTATGATTTTCAGTGTTTCCCAAAATATCTACAGTGTCTACATACATTACTTTTGTAGTCAGCTGAAATGCTATTAAAGAATAAAGATGCTGAGGGGGGTAAAAGGGACTTTATTAAGGTGGGAGTTTAAATATGGATTATGAAAATGACAAGGAGGATATTCTCCCTTCTCATGCCATTTCTAATGTCATCAGTTGTGAAAAAGGAAAAAGCACTCTCACCCAGCTTCAGAACCAAAAGCAAGAGTCTGTTTTAAGTAACAATGAATGACATTCGATAAATCTGATGGAAGAGTTCTCTTTCAGCTACTTGGGTTGAAATTTTGTCAGTTGACTCTTCTAGAAATTTTTCTAGTCAAAGAATCATTTCTGTCTCTGTTTCTGGTAGACTCTAGGTTCTGAATTATTCAAGGGTCAAAAATCTGTTGCAAAAGTTGTCCTGATCACTTTTGGCTGGGGAGGGGTAGGGGGATGGAGGCATAGGGATGGGGGAAGAAGTGTGTAAATTCCTATGTTATTGTTCTCTTGTTCAAGCTTAATCATATAAAAATCTAAAGGTCAGTTGTTCTTCTGGTAATTTCCTTCACAGAGGCACAATGAGCCTCTTTATTTTTACCCATTACTTTGCAATTTTCTTTTACTCAAATTACATGCATCAGATAAGCTTATTTATTTCACAATTGGTAATAAGTGTTCAGCGTATCTAAACTAGGGTGCAGTCATCTGCAGGTCCAGGAGCAGAGGAAATAGCTTTGGCTTTTATTCAAATCCCGTCCCAGGTCATTTGCAATAGAAAAGCTTAGTTGGAGGGTGTGGGGTGTGGATGGCGGGGGTGGAGACAGGGAAGGAAAAGCAGAGAAATTGAAAAAAAAGTAAACATGTAGTTTAGGTTAAAATCCCAGCTTCTTTTGGTATTTTGTGTCATCTGGGCCTCACAGTTTGAAGATCTGCTAAATTAGAGCAACAACCCGTGGGGGCCCCTCCTCCAGAACGGAATTGTCTTTTGACATCTGAGTCACTCAAAATTGTGGGGCCAAAACATATAAGCAGAACAGAGAAGCTGTTTGCCTTGAGCACGCAACTTTAAAACTGTTTTGGGTCTTTGACAGAAGGTTCCTCCTCACTTTTTTCTTCCTTTCAAACACTCAAGAAAAACAAACAAACAAAAAAACAACTCCAGAAAAAACTGCCTACATGATGGAAGGATTCAGGACCTGTCTCTCATTTGTGCCTTGATGACAATTTAGCTACTGGCTGAAAAGGCAGAAGTAACCTTGGGAAAAGAGGTAGAGCTGAGTGACCTTGTCCTTGGAGGTCTCAGCAGTTCAAAAGAAAGGTCGCCTTCAAATCTGTTTTATACCAACTGGTGTCCTCAATGACTTAGAAATATTTTCTTCTCTTCTTTCTGTGCCTTGCTTCTTAGGAGATCAAGCAGCTTATAGCCAATACAAATTAAAAACATAAAGAAAGCAAATTCTGCCTCAGTAGGTGGGGAGAGAAGAATCAGAATATTGAAGTCACTGTGGTTGACCGAGCAAGTTAACGCTAAACTTTCTGGCAACAAATGCAGAGAAAAAGTGGGTTGGGGGAAGAAACATGGCAGTTGCTTATTTTTGATTCTTTGTGAGGAAAAAGCATATGACCACAGGGAAAACACAGGCTTTCAGTAGTGAAAAAATTTCCCCCGTGTGACTTTGTGTAGAAGACACTAGAAATGTGGTTGAAAATATATTCAAGAAGGTTTTCTAAACATTTTCCTTTTCTTTTAAACTTTCTGACCTATGTATCCATTTGTCTTGGTTATTAAACTTATTCATTAATATTTCTTCCTGAAGCTTTTCATGTGGAGATGAACAGTACTGCTACCTTAATTAAACAAGGAGCCATGAGACTGAGGTGGCTCCTGTGCCAGGAGCCTAAGTGAGCAAAGTGAGACCTAAGCCTTTCATGCCAGAATTAAGAATGGGAAGCCCAAGAATAGCCAATCACAAACAGCCAATAGGCTTTCCAAATGAGGCAAATGTTTCCGCTACTGTAGCCAAACAAATAAATATGCAGACACATACCAGGTTTGCAGTAGACTCAAAATTGTGAAGGTGTCAGTTCTTTGCCATATAATCCATTAATTCAATGCAATCCTAAGAAAAATTGCAAGGGGGATATTTAATGGAACTTCACAAGCTGATCTGCAAGTTTATATAGGCTAGAAAATGCACAGATCAAAAAAAATTCATTGAAAAAGGGTTAACAGTGATAGGAGATTTATCCTGTTTTATGTCAAAAGATACTTTAAAATGACAGTAATTAGAACAGTGTGTTCTTAACACAAGAATAGAGAAATGAATCCGTGGAACAAAGAGTCTATAAATACATCCATGTATATTTACATAGGAATTTAGTATTTACAACAAAGAAAACACTTCAAGTTATGGGCAACTGAGGACCTACTTGATAATGTCAGGATAATGAGAAGAAAAGAAAATTTCAGTCTCACTGTAAATATAAATACATGCTTCATATGGATTAAAGAACTAAATCTAGAGAAAAATCTGTGAAGTATTAGAAGAATAGCAAAACTTTTTTTTTTTTGTAATTTTTAGGTGGGTAATACCTCTTTTAAGGAAGATATAAAACCCAGAAACCATATAGGATAAAGTTTTTTTTTTAATGGTACATTAAACATTTTAAGCTTTAATACAGTGAAATATATAAAATGTGAGCAACAGTCTAGGGTGAAATATTTGCAAGCTAACTAGTAGGTAAAGATTAAAATTCACAATATATAAAGAGCCCATACAAATAAATAAGAGAAATAAAAAAGTAGAAAGACAGGCAAAAATATAAACAGTCTAAATAAAGTGAACAATTTACATGTGAAAATGTGCTTAAGCAGTAAATAAAGTACAAAGATCAAAGTAATGATGATAGATCATGTTTTACCCATTAGATTGGAAATTAAAAAAAAAATTGTGTTGCTTTCAATGTTGAAGGAGCATAAAATGCAGTAGTCTTTTGGAGGTCAATTTGGAAGTATATATCAACAGAGAAAATGTCGATATACTTTGAACCATCACTTCCACTTCTACGTTTCTTTCCAAGGGGATTCTTCCCTCATGTGTACAGAGAAGCATCAATCAACGCAGTATTATTTGTAATGGCAAAAAATTAGAAGCCATTTAAACATAGAAGGTAACATGGTTAGGGAAATAAACTATGCTCCTTTCTGATACAGCCACTATTATATAATAGTGTGCAGCAGTAAAGAGAATAAGGTAGAAGACTAGTAGAAGAAGAGCAGACTTACAGTGCTCAGAAGGGAAGATTTATAAGGTATATTTCTGTGTGAAAAACTACAGACAGAACAATACATACAGTTTAATCCTGTGTTCAAGCAGACCTCAGAGATGTTGTGGATTTGGTTCCAGACCACTGCAATAAGGCAAATATCACAATAAAGTGAGTCACACAGATTTTTGGTTTCCCAGTGCTGTAAAAGTTATGTTTACACTAAATTGTAGTCTGTTAAGTGTGCCATAGCATTAAGTCTAAAAAAGCAATGTATATACCTTAATTACGAAATGCTTTACTGCAAAAAAAAAAAAAAAAAGAAAAAAATGCTAACCATCATCTGAGCTCTCAGTGAGTCCTAGTAGTTACATCAAAGATCACTGATCACAGATCACCAAACACATGTAATAACAGTGAAAAAATTTGAAAAATGTGCAACAGAGGCAGGAAGTGAGTAAATGTTGTTGGAAATGTGAGGCCAATAGACTTGCTTGATGCAAAGTTGCCCCAAACCTTCAATTAGTAAAAATCGCAGTATCTGTGAAACGCAGTAAAGCAAAGTGCAATAAAGTGAGGTATGCCTGTAATTCTGACTGTAGGAACATTTGAAAGAATATATTCATTCTTAGTTCTAAGTAATTAAACATTGTTTTAAGAAGGTAACATATCATTAGCCAGTGTATTTTTCATGAAGAAGATTCTTTATCCCAACTTAGGCAATGTAAAGGGCCTCAGGAATTCCCAGTCATCAGGGTAAATGGAGTCCTTCTTGGGCCTCTTTTATGGAAGGATTTCCTTCCTTTAAATATCATAATCTCTGGTCCCCCCCCTACTCCAAGGCCTTTTTCCTTCCTAATAAGGGTGAGGAAGTCTTCCCTCTGGTGCAAGGAAGGGATCAGGGCACTGTGGATAGCTGTAAATCCTCTGCCTGTAACTCCCACTCTAGCTGGTGGATTTTCTTCCTTGCTCCCCATACCGATATTTTAAAACCTTACATTCTTTCCTCTTCTGTGCTCCCCTCAGGATGATGTAATTGTACAAAGTACTCAACAGGGAAAAGGATTGGGGCATTTCACACCAGGACAGTTAGTCCCTGCGTGATTGGAAGCAGGCTTGTTGGGTTTCGTTCTCCTAACAAAGTCACAAGTTGTTATATTAGGTGGTCTGGTGCATAAATCAGTGTCTGACAAACCTCCCCCTCCTTACAATGTGTAATGCTCAAAAAATGAGACACATTTCTTGGCCTCTTGGGTATCCCTGTTTGAATGACCCTCCTTTTTTTCTTCTGACCTCTACTCACCACACTATGTCAAAATCCAGAGGCTTTTTTATTTTTCCCCCTTTGGGAAATTCATTTGGGTTCCATTCATTCCATGGAAATCCTGCTTCTACATTCTAAGCAGAAGAAAGAGGGTAGTGTTGAAAAAATGGCCCTTGGGCAAGACAGCACAGAAACCAATGCCCATGCCTTCTGCCAGCCCAAGGAGTGTTTCCCTTACAGTTTATATGTAGGTGTTAAAAACCAGAAGGATCTGATCTGAGTTCCAGTAAAGTCATGCTTGATCTATATCCCTGTGAAAATGCTTTTGCAACACCCCTTCAAATAAAATTTTGAGTTAACACTTGCTGGAGTGTGTGTATGTAATAGGGAAATTTTGTTTGCACACATTGAAATATCTGTCATAGTTTGAGACAGTTTGTGTACAGACACATTATGATGCCAACTGCGCATCACAGAGAAAACTATCCACAGTGTGAGTCAGGCATTGCCCCTTTTCCTTGTGAGCCCAGCAGGGTGGAGAGGCTGGGACTTCAAAGATGAGTATACAACTCAGCCTTCTTCAAGGAGAGCAGGACTGAGATGCACGCTCTGTTTGTGGAATAGGTTAAGTGCTATTGAATGTCCACAATGGCGGGTGGACCTTGAAGTGTTTGTCTAGCTCCTTGTGAATTTGCAGCCTTTGCTTTTCTATACTTGAAGCAAATGTTATTTTCATCTGCCTCCAGATACTGTTGAGGTAGAAGGCTCACCAGGCAGAAGGCCAGGGGTGGGGGTCTGTGGGATATGGTAAATGTCTGTCTGCTTTCAGGCCAATGGAGCCTGGGAGATACATGCAGGGAGCTGTCACGGGGCAGAGAAAGGATGTGGGCAGTGCTAAGCTGGAGCTTTTGGCTGGAGCTGGTGTCAGTCAATGAAAGAAACCTCAGCGAGAGAGCAGGAATCCTCCCTCCACTTAATGTATTTGAAATGTTTTACAACTTCCTTCCTCCTCTCCTCTTTCAGCTTCCTTCTTACCTCCTTATCTGTTCTTCCCAGGACTTAAAAAGAGAGACAGACAAATCTCGAAGGTATCAGTGTCTTTCCCTTTCCTCCCCAGGCTGGTCGGGAGCACATTCCTTAGCATACTCGCTCCGTCGCTCCATCGGAGTCTCTGCATCTACTTCTAGCTTTCTCTTTGTTCCTCTTTCCTTCTCTCTCGATTCTCTGTTTTCTCTTTCTCTCCGCCATTAGCCTTTGACTCTACTTCCATTCCCCCTTCCCCATAAGCCACAAGATCTGAAAGCCCAGACTGTTTTATCTGAAATTCACAGACAGCAAGCTAAGTTGATGCAAGAGAAATGAAATGTCTTCATGTCAATTCCATTTCTTTGGCTGTATCTTCTTAAACACACATTGTACAGAATAAGAAAATGTTTGATTCTAAGTTTGCTTTGATTTTAAACCATAGGCAGAGTGTGTAATTTTTTTTCCTGAGGAGTCCTTGTCAGCGTCACCCAAATTTCAACCCATCCAAATGCTTTCCTTAAGCAAGAATGCTAAGGTTTCCTCCTTAAAGTCACCATTTTTCAAGGGAGGGAGAGGATGTTCTCTTAATGGAACAGATAGATGGGATAGATTCTTTTGGTTCTGTTTTTCTAGGTTATAACTTCATAGTTTTGTTTGAGAATGAAAAAGAAAAATACAAAACAACAGTGGCACTGTGGTTCCTTTACTCACCAAAAGCTATTATGACTGGGTGTCTGTCCATTCAGGCAGTCAGCTGGGCTGGGTGGATGGGTTCATCCATCCATTCATTGGCTGTTTGGACAGTAATCTATTTAGTGACTACAAAAGCCAGGCTCTGGGACTCAAAGAGGTCCCCAATCACATGGAGTGTCTCCTTGCTGATGGGACAAATAACCAAATTTTTCAAAAGAATAAATAGGATGATTCTAGAAGTGATGTGCCATGAAGACAATTAAAGAAATAGATGTCACCCTGAGTGCAGAATTTAGAGGGAGGGGCAGGAAGCCTCTTCATGGAGGAAAAAGCACATACTGAGAACCTCTGACGAGAACGAGGACCGCTATTGCACGCTTATCTGGGTGAGGGATGGATGGTGGGGAAAACCAGGCATCATTGAAAAAAACGTTCTGAAAGGAGTTGAGATGAATTTGACTTAAACTTTTCTGCTTTAGCAAATGTCCTTCTTCTTCTCCATCCTTTTCCTCTCCTCCTCCTCCCTCTTATGAGGGGGCAACACAAGCTAAGAGTCAGCCTCACCCTCAACCCCAAAAGGCCAATTTCTGTTTTGCCACATGTGGCCAGAAAGTCCATTTCTGTTCAGAGATCAGTTATCTTTCTCTCTTTAGGATTCTTCCTGGAGGCCTGGCAGCATCACATTTCATACCCCGAGGAAGAGACTGCAGGGGGTTTATAAGTCCATGGGGACAGGTTTTCCCCTCAAGGTCAGGTAGTTGTGATTTTCAAGATTATGGAATGGAAAGAACCCACGTCATCTGTCCTGTTGACATTTTGGAGAAGTTTTTACATTTCTTTGTCTTTTGCTGGCCTGAAAATATGTTGAGTGAAAAAGGCTTTTTGGTAGTGTTTCAACTAAGATCACAGAACTACATGTGGCTTCAAGAGGCTTATTTTGGGTCTTGAGCTGGCCAGTGACTAGCCTGTGTCTGAACGACTTAATCTAAGAGGCACTTAAGTCATGGGGAGATAAAGAAAAAAGCAAATTATAGAGAGTGGAGGTAAGGGGAAAGCTGAAAGAGAAGTGGCATTTCACCCTTCAGAGATGGTGGATAGATTGTGATCAAGCTGTAGAGTCTGTCTACCTGATAAGTGGCTTGGAGTTCATTTTATTACTTAACTAGGTCAGTATGCTGGAGTCCTCAGTGGTCAGGTGGATGGGACTCCATCAGGACAAACTAGCCTTAAGGGCAAAAATAATTTATTAGAGAGTTTCAACATACTGGTGGAAGTTTCAGTGAAACAGGGAGCTCTGATTCTAAATTTGTAGGCACCTAATCATATACAAAGCCAAAATTGACTGCTTTAAGAAGATGTTTGATAATGTTTTAAAGTATAAAGATAATGTTTTACCTTCAGCAATTGATAGATGCAGTAAGAACATCAAGGACATTGATGATTTGAATAGCACAATTACATTCACCCACTGAGACAAATACATACACATATGTGTACACATGTCTGTATGTGTTCAGATGTGTATGTGTATGAATAGCACCTAGCCACTGGAAATCAGTTTTTTAAGCACCAGTTAAAAAATTAATTACTTAATGGTCATAAATCAAGCTTACACATTTCAAAGTCCCTAGCCGCAATCCCTCTAAAATTGAAATTAACAGCAAAAAGATAAACTTAAAAAGGAACCTCATCTATTTGGAAGTTAACAACAAAAAAAGGCCTATGGTTCAAAGAAAATATCATTATGGAATCAAAATAGTTGAAGTTGAATGATAATGAACATAGGAAGACAATGAAAACTTGGTAGACATGGCTAAAGTAGATCTTAGAGTGACATTTGTAGCTTTAAATGCTTATATTGGGAAAGAAGAACGACTGGCAAGAAATTAGCTGTGTGTCCATCTTTAGAAGCTAGAAAAGAAGAAATAACTGAATAAACCCAAAAACAGTAGAAGGAAAGTAAAGAAATGGGTAGGAATAAATAAAATAAAAAACAAACCCACAAAATTTTCAAAGGCAAATCTGCTCAAACTTTTGACAGATCCAAAAAAGAGAGAAATCACAAACAATATCAGGATGAATAAAGGTCATAAATACTGATGAGCAGAGATTAAGTTTTAAAGGAGTATTATGATCAAGTTCATGTCAAATATTTAAAAACATCTGTGAAGTTGAAGAATTCCTAGAAAAGTTTAAATTATTAAAGCTGATTTAAGAAGTAATAAACACCTGGAAGGTCCTATAATTGTAAAGAATTTGAGTCAGTAGTTAAAAATATCTCCACTAAACACCAGTCCCAGATGTTTTCACAAGTTGTTTCTAGTATATATTCAAGGTACAGACAGTTCGAAGTTCACACAAGCTCTTTTGAAGAAGTGGTAAGAGTGCATGCCTGGTGTGCACCAGGTCTTCCTTGGGTCTAATCCCCCAAATCTCCATTTTAAAGAATGTGAAAAATACAAAAGAATGGGAAAAGAGAGAACACTTCTCACCCATGAAGCTAATATAGTCTTGATTCCAGACATGGACAAGGACATTTAGTTGGAAGGAAAGCCTCAGAGCAGTCTGATCCATGAATCTAAAGGCAAGAATCTGAAATAAAGTATTTGCTAACTAGAGCCAGCAATGACCAAATAGCATTTATTTCTGGAGTGATTGATTTAATATTATAAAATGTATTATGTAAATCAGCATTTAAAGGAGGAAAACCTTGTGATCACAGAAGATTCAGATAAACATTTGATGAAATTCATCAACCATTCATGATAAAACCTTAGCAAGCTAGGTTTAGTGGAAAATTTATGGAAAGCAGTGCCTTTAACATTAGGGATGAAACAGGAGTGGCTACTCTTAGCACTGCTAATTAACATTGCTCTGGAGTACAAGCAAGTGCAGTAAAACAAGTGGAAAAACAAAATATGGCTATTTGCAGACAATGTGATTTTCCATATAGAAAAAGCAAAAGAATCTACAAATAATGAGAAATCACAGACACACACACACACACACACATACACTGTTGTATCTAGTCACAGTCTCCATAGGGAATAGGTAGCATCCTCAAGGTAGAGTTTGATGACTAGAAAGATGCAGGCTGGGTGAAGGGACGCCAACAAAGATGGTCAAACCCCCAGGGTAAGTAACACCAGAGGACCCTCAGATCTTCGGTGGGTGAACGTGGGGAGTGGCTAACAGAATCTGGGGGGGGCGCTGCAGCTTTAGGCAACTACTGAAAGTGGGAGGTGAGTGTTTCAGTAGAAGAGCACAGCCCTGCTGACCAGTTGCCTGAAGAGAGGGGGCAGGAGGACAATGCCTAGTCTTACTCTCTTCCTGTGATCTCCTGGCCATTGCTTATTTCCATCCCTCTTGGGAGTCAGGATGCAGGGACTTCCTGATGTAGCATCTACAGAGTTCATCTCCTGGGCACAGGGCATGATGGGAATGGTGAAGGGCACATTCGAGGGCAAAGGGAGAATGCCCATCACACATTTAACAAATGCCCTGAAGGTGCTTTAATGTAGACACATACAGTTGTATTCAACCACAATAAAGGAAACTAAGTAAATGGAGAAAGAACCATATTCATGGTAGGAAGACTTATCACAAACATGTCAGTTCTCTACCACTGATTATTAAATTCTCAATTGACGTAAATTCTGTCAATTCTCGATCTCTGGTTAGAGACTGAAAGCAATTTAATAAAAATTCCAACAGGATATTTTTTTGTGGGACTTGACTAGCAGATTCTAAAATTTAAATAGAAGGGTAAATTGATGAAAATAACCAAGGCAGTCTTAAGAAGATCCAGGCAGAACACATAACTCTATAAGATAACAAGTCTTTTTATAAAGTTTTAGCAGTTAAGACACAATCAGCACAATGAGACCAGAGGAATAGAATAGAGAACCCAGAAATATGCCTTTAAAACAGAAATCTCATAAATAGTAGAGCTCACAATTGCAGGTCCACATGGAAATGATGGGTTATTGGACAAGTGGTGCTGAGGTCTGTTATGTATATGGGAAAATCATAAAAGCTATCTCATAGTCCAGATTCAAATGACAATCCTGAAGCGAGAGGGCAAGGTGGATTAAAATCCAAAATGTGAAAGGCAAAACTTTAACATACTTAGAAGAAAACATAGAAGAATATCTTTACGACTTTGGGACTAGAGCAGGATTTCTTAATCAAGTACAAAAGGCAGGAACCATAAAGGAAAAGTGGATAAATTAAACCACAGTACAATTAAGACCCTCTGGCCTTCAAAAAGCACCAGTGAGAGAGTGAAAAACCAAGTCACAATCTGGGATATTTCAACACATGCCTGGCAAAGGATTAGTATTCTGAAGATAAGTACAAATGCTTACAAATTAATAGGGATACGATGAATACCCCACTTAAAACAGAGACAGAAACTATGAAGAGGGAAGACACAGAAGAGGAATGAGGAACTATTGAACACATGAAAAGTGCTTGGCCTCACTAGTTATCAGGACAGTCGGCAATGAGATGTCACTGTACACCCTCCACTGGCCCCAATTAAAGTGTCTCATGATAGCAAGTGTTGTTTGGAACAAAAAGAGCTTTCAAACACTGCTGTTCCTGAGTGAGTTGATGAAACCAATTTAGGAAACAATTTATTAGGAGTTAGGTGTAACACATGTGTATCCTACAAGCTAATCACTCAACCACTTTTAACGTTCAAAAATGATCATTTCATGTGGGCAGATCTAAGCGATATCCTAGGGTATGTCTCGCACTGTTTGATTGGGAGGCACATGGAGGATTATTCACAGCTGTATTGCTTGTGGCAGCTGTGAAGAGAAAATGCCCTAAATCTCTGTGTCCACTGACAGCATGATGGATATGCATATTGGGGTGCGTTATGCAATGGAAGACTTTAGATCAGTGGAAATGATGAACCTGTAGTCAACACAGATCAGGTAAAAAACACAGTGTATGCAAAAGCCAAATAGAACAAAACAAACAAAATACTAATTTGCAGAAGAACTTACACACAATTCAAAGCCAGGTTAAACTCAACAGTATGTTATTCAGGGATACCCTCACATGTGGGAAAATTTAGAAAGAAAATCAAGGAGTGGCTTATATAAGATGCAGCAGCTAACCTCTTGGAAGGAAGGAGGGGCAGGTGGAGGCATCATAGGAGGGCTTCAGGATAGTCAGCTGTGTTTGTTTCTTAAGCAGGGTGATAGGTGTGTGGGCATTTGGTTCATTTATTTTCAAATTATAGTTCTTTAAAATGTTAACTTGTATGTATTTTGTTGTATGTAGTATATGTACAAAACAAAAAGTTTAAAAAGAGATTACAAGAAGAAAAAATGCATCTGATCCAATTTCCTTTTCATACTGTAGCTCTTGAAATGACTGTCCCTTCTAAGTCTTATTTGCTCTGTGTTATGTCTCCTAGCATTTCATTATTCTTCACATGATTTGCAAAGCACTAATCTTCTCCAGAGCCTAGAACTGATCTGTAACATAATAGGTACTCAATAAGTGCCTTTTATTGTTGATTGAAGGAACAAGCTAGCCAAATGAGAAAAAGCTCAATTTCCCTAATAACTGAAAACACTGCAGGTCAAAATGATGTGTCATTTTTACCTAGCAAATTGATAAAATTTGAAAAAAGGATCAATTTTTGGAACAGAAATCACATACTTTTGGTGGGAATATAAAATACAAGTATTGGATAATTTGGTAATAAGTTTGGAAAATCCTTTAAAAAAACGTGTTCTTTGATATAGTAAGCTTACCTATAAGAACTTACGATCATGAAACCGTCATAGATGTGTGTACAGCTTCCATTTAGCACAGTACTTTTAATTACATAAAAGGCAAATGCCCAGCAATCATAGTTTGTTTAAATAATGGTCCATCAATACATTTAATGGAATATTATATGGCTATTAATATGGTATACAGTAGATGATATATAGTGTTCTTAATATATTAGTATATATCAGCTTAAAGTCCTATGTAGAAAATATTTCCATGTTTTAAATATATGCATATTTATCTATAGATAAAGAACAGAAAGGATATATGTAGTCCTGGCCCTTAATTGGTGCTAAATAAAGAACTGAGTAACAAAGGAGTAAAGGAATGAGTGACATACACCAGAATTCTAACATTGGTTACCGCTGTGGGCTAAGATCAAAGATGACACCAATTTTCTCCTTTTTACATATATATATCCTAAGATTTTATATTATGTTCATGTATTCCTGTTGCAATAAGAAAAGTTGCAAAAAATTAGAATTAAAATGAAAGACTAGTAGTCTCTGTACATAACCCTCTTGTTTTGTATCACAGCGAGCACAGCATTCTCACAAATGAATGTATTGAGTGTCTCTGAAGTTGAGGTTCACATTCAGATTGGCTTTTCCCCAACCTTCCTAACTACCTGTTTATTCAATATCCTGCAGGTTTGAAATATTTAAAAGAAATAATTACATGTTCATACCCAGATCCTGAAAGTGCCCTCTTTAAGGTTACTATTTGGCCAAAATTTAACTAGCTGGCTCCATGTGTGCTTGCTCTGTGGGGCTGCCAACCCACATCAGCAGAGAGGATTGGGAGGCAGTTACCACCCAAAGATCCAGCTCTGGATTTTCACTCAGAGGCTGAAAATGGCCCCTAAGCCTGAGAGTTTCAATGCAGGACTTCCATCCCCCTGCTGTGGGTCTCAATTAGCAATTGGGTGCTGCCTAATACTGCTTAGAAAATGTTGAAAGGTCTAAACTTTCTTAAACTCCCTAGCTTGGATGCCCTTAAATCAACCTGGGTAGATCTTTCCAGATCTGATTTCTATTCATGTGGCTATTGTTTTCAAATACATTCATGGCAAGACTTGAAGAAGTGTTTGATTCTTATTGAGAATCATCTTACTAGAAACATTTCTGTGCTACGGAACACACAGGAAACATAGGAAATCATTCAGGATCTCAAGGTCTATCCTTTTCTGTGATGTCATCTGCACACCCTTGGGTGCTGCCTTCCTTCTGGAGTTTTTGTGGGCTTGAGGCAGGGCCAAATGTTTCCACACCACCCACAGTTTTCATGCACATTAGTTCTATTATAATTTGAATCTTCCAGCAATTTACTTAGGAAGAGAAGGAAAAGACAGGGGCTCTGTGGTACTCAAGATTACAGGTTGTCTTGAGTGATAGGAATTCTCAAACCTGAAAGGGCATTATTGTTGAGTGGTTTGCTAAATTATGCTGAAGTTCGGAGAACTATCAAAAGCTTCCATCTTGAAAGGGTTGCACCTGTACTAAAAATACATCAGAAAACTTGACTCTCCTTTGATGCTTTTAGTATATCCTTTCTGGGTTTTAGAACAAACCTCTAACTTAAAAGCCAAACTTAAGTAAACCCTTGGAGTCCAGTGACAAATTTTAATTGGTACCTCACAAACCCCTTTTGGAAAACCTATGAATTTTCAGTTACTTGTGTAGGCATGGAATTCTTTTGGACATTAAGGAAAAAACCCTGCTACAGACAGCCTGGGGTGAAACACTAGCTGAAAAACACAACTGTCTTACAGGAAGTACTAAAAACATGAGCTCCAAACAGCATCAATACCAGTGGCTGCATCCACTGTGATGGCTTGCTATGGTGCACATCTGGAAGGCACGCTGGGAGTCTCACAGGATCCTGGTGATCCGTGCTAATCACTTCCAGGAGGAAACTGCATGGATGTGGAGAGGGGAGAACTTTCCAGTGGCTTTTATTTAAAGAAGCTAACATTTAACAGATTAGCTGAGCCTAGGAAAAATATGTTGAAATACAGTTCCTACAGTGTGGTCTCATATCTGCAAATCTTTGGGGATTATAATTAAAACCAGTTCATCAGACTACAGGTTGGGCCTGCTGGAGGATGTGGGATGAGGAAGGCTGGCAAAGTGGAAATCCACAGGCAATTAACATTAGACACCAAAAGAAGTGGTGCTTCAGAATTAACAGGTACCTATGTCTACTCACAGGATTCCTGCTAAGCAAGCAGTGATACATTAAATAGTCTATTTTCCTTTTCTAAATCTGAGGCCATGTTTTGCTTCTTGTTGCCCCTGATGGCACATCTGAAAGGTAGGAGTCCAGGTTTTGCCTGTAGGCAGATATTTGCAGCCAGATCTGGCTTTGCTTTGCCATATTGTTAACCCCCATTTTCCCTGCCACATTTGTTTTCTTTTTATTAAATTTCCCATCTGGATCCTCGCATCCACATTTCTAATGTCAACAACTGCTTTTATCACAGATAATAACTTCCTTTTACAAAAAGGCTGTTTATCATCTGAAATGTATTTCAAATTATGTTTTATGAACAGACACTGAAATATAGTATTTGGCAGTATGCACAGTGGAGTATATTTATAGTAGTCTAAATCTAAGTTTTGCAAGAGCCAAGAACCATGTTGGTTGCTGTTCTCTTATTTCTTGAGAGTATTGTTGCTTCTCACCAGACTTAATTAAGTTCACATTGGGATGTTTATGAAGTAAATTATGCAGTATGGCCAAACATGCTGTGAAAAGTTATCAAAACACCCAGCCAATTCCTTAACACTCCAGAGTTTTCTCAACCACGATCATGAAATGTTCCCAAATTTGTTATTTGTTAATAGATAAGTAGAATAAAATGACAAAAAGAATGGCTGAGGAATAGGATGGAAAGCCCGACTTTTACAGCCTTCATGGCACAGGACTAAGCAAGGGCCAAGATGTCTCTTGTTGTGCCTGATTTATTGCCCTCATCACAGCATAGACACACATTGGGAAGGGTGCTAAGTTCAGGTTCTAGGCTCTGCTGCTGACCTGCTCTGGGCTTTGCCAATGTCTGGTCCTTGTGGACCACTGGGAGGAAAATAGAGGACAGTTAGGAAGCTATTGGCCAAAATGAGATTAAAATGACTTTCTTGTTCCTATTGCTAAAGGTGTTGAGTGTTTATTTTACTATATAGTGTATTTAATCTAGTGAATAATCCTTCATAGCCATGTGTTGCTGCCTGTAGCCCACACTGAAAACTGAGTGAGTGACAGATAATTAGATTGAAAACTTAAGCGTTGAGTTTCTGATGTTTCCAGTTTTGAGAAGTGGCCTGACAAGATGATGATGATCGTGCAGGAAAAAGTACACAAGCCATTTCAGTATGGAAACAGAGTTTGCAGAACAGATTACATATTTTAATCTTAGATTTATGTAATAATGTTTCAAGTGCAGACTTCTGTTTTCATTTCTTTCTTGATGACTCCAGGTATATTTTGAAGAAAGAGACAATGGAAATTCCTGATAGATTGGATATAGGACATGAGAGAAAGAGGAGTCAAGGGTGAGTCCAAGGAGACTTCAGTTTTAGACTAGAGTAGCCAGAAGGATGGAATTGCTGTCCAATAATATGGGAAATGTGGCTGAGCAAGCTTGGTGGGGGAAGCCAGCCCAGTTGTGGATGTGTGAGTTTGAGACATGTATTATAATCATGTGAAAAATATGAGTAGACTACTGGATGTCCAGTTCTGGAGTTCAGGATAGAGGACAGGACTGGAGATACTCATTTGGGCATCATCGGCATGTGGATGGTATTTCTGGCCATGAACTTGGATGAGATCTCCAGGGAGCAAGTAGAGACAGAGACAAAAAGAGGACCGATTACTGAGCCTGGGGACTCTCCAGTACTTAGAAGTCCAGAGGGGCAAAGCACCATAATAACTGGTCAACACGAGATGTGGGTGTGTCTGTGGAAATCAGTGGCTGTTTATGTGAAGAAGGAAGTCAAGGTGATGGGAGGGTAGAAGTTCAGTGGAATGGAAGGGTGGGACACAGGAAGGATTATTACCCTTGTATTGGACATGCTAAGAGAAGGCAGGAGGTATGGTAGAGAGGGCACCAATGAGCCAGGAACTGTTATTGCTGGAAAAGGTGGGGAATAATGAGGGGCAATGATGTGATTTAAAGTAGAAGGGAGGGAGAAGAATCTGGAAGTGGAAGGAGATTGAGGAGGGACCCTCTATCATCTCCAGGTCTGGTGTGTGATAGACAGGAGAGCTTTCTAGTCACTGGGATGTGGGGTGAAGGGTGAGGTTTCTTGAGAAGCAGGTAGAAAGGGCCTGGATGCAAATATAAAGCACTTAGCACACTGTCTGCAAAAAGGTGAGCTCTCCATAAATGCTCAGTTTTAATTGTTTTGTCAGGAATTGATGAATTATTGAGGAAAAGTATATATCAGAAAAGGATCAATAATAGCAATACTTCTAACTTCTAATCCATACATTCAGTCAATGTTATCAAAACCTGTGTTAACTCAAAGGATTAGATAAAACTGTTTTCTGATCTAAATGTCTTCCTAAAAGCTGGGAGCTATAAAACTCAGGCAATATTGGACTTTCCAGTAATGCTTATATACTGACTTGCAAAAATAACATTAGAACATTTTAAAAATTCACATTTCCCATCAGGATAAGGGTAAATGGTTTTATTTTTACATTCCCCCTTGAGTGAACATGGTTTCCTTTCTATAGACTCACAACTTCACAAGGTTTTTGAGGACTACAAAGGGAATGGAGACACAGCACAATGATAATTCTTGGCTTCTTAACAGCATCTTCCTTTTGTATAGCAAACTGTGTCTTGCCATGACTAATGTTATGAGTAGAATATCTCTCAAGAAATGTTTTCACTCTGAGTTCCTGAGCTCAGAATCTGATCTGGCATATTTTACTACTGGAGTAAACCCTTAACCTCAAAATATTAAGTAAGAGTGAGGTCTTTTGGATTTAAAAAGTGGATTGAAAGATACTCTGGAAAGGATTAAGCCTGCCTCTATTCAGTGAAATTTATTAGACATTTTCAGAACTCTGAGACACTGAGGTATTCTCTTTCCCCAGTTATGATTTCCAGTTGCACGGGATCATCCTAGCTAGTGTTTCACAGAAGAGGTCATCTGACAGTTATACAGCTCAGGGATGCAGAGGGCAACATCCTAGTTCCAGGAATAGCATCTTCCTCTGGTGGAAGGGCACCTGACACTTCATCTTACATAAATTCTCTGCAGCACTGTGTAACACTTCCTCCTTCTTCAACCTTTCTTCTCTCTTGGCTTTTGTGACCATGGTCTCTCAGTTCTACTCTGATTTCTTAATTTTCCATCATAGTTTCCTTCATTGGGCTTATTCTTCTTTTGTGTCTCTGAAATTACTTAATTAACCCCATTTAGTTATTACTGTGGGCTGAATTGTGCCCCTCACCAATTTCATACTTTGAAGTTCTAACCCCCAGTGCTTTGAAATGTGATTGTATTTGGAGATGGGGTCTTTAAGGAGGATAGTTAAGTTGAAATGAGGTCGTTAGGGTGGGCTTAATCCATTATGACTGGTGTCCTTATAAGAAAAGGAGATTAGGACACAGACAGATACAAAGGGTAGAGCTGAACCACTGGTCATGTTCATTCCTCCTTGGATGTTTTTCACAGACATCACCCCAACTCCCAATCTCTTGCCCTTCTAACTCAGCCTCACTGTCTGCTTTCCTGGGGACCAACCCATCAACACAATGCTTTAGTCAGCTCACTGTAGTCTGTTTACCCATAGATGAAGCAGTAGGATGCGTAAGTGTCTAGCAGAGTCATGCTAACACATGGAAATGTTTTTGCCCATTTAAAAAGTTGATTCACAAAGTAGTACCAGATTTTCTCATTACAAGTTTTTATTTATTTTTTATTCAGGGGATTTTACAGTTAAAATATTCTGGAAGTTGAACAGGAAAACTAAATTGAATATAAATCTAAGTTAATTGCAGATGCAAAATTTTTGTTTGAAATGTAAGCACTCCCCCACTTCCTTTACCCAGAGTTGGGTTAGTGTTCTGTGAACTGCACACAGACTTTTCTTGGTTATTATGGAATTTGCTTTTTATATTTTTGAAGCAGCTAAATTCAGAGGAAACAAAACCAAACTGGTCTCACATTTAGATTAAGTACCTTCTGTGGCTGAGCTACTTCCTCTTGGATGTTTGATTGTCACCCAGACTTAAAGATGATGGTGAATAAACTCTCTGCCTTCCACTTTGACCCTCTCTTGCCTTTCTGGTTTCCTACTATGGTTTATGACACCATGCATATAATCTTCATTGGATTCAGATATTGGCATTACAAGTGGCTATCATTTTTTTCCTATATTCATAGTCCTTGACAGTAGCTCCCAGAAGACGTCATGTGGCTCCTTACAGTGCTTGAGACAAGAGCAGGAGAGGATAGCCCTTCTGTTTCTTCACTCAGACACTTACTAGATGAACTCTATTTCCCAAATAACTTTTATACAAAGAATGTAATCTTTTATTTCAGATCCTTTCATTGGCTTCCCATCACCAATTTTTTCCTTCAAATCTTCAAGCTGTGGTGTCTTAGGATGTTCAGGCTGCTGTAACAAAATTCCACAAACTGGGTGGCTTATAAATACCAGGAATTTATTTCTCACAGTCTGGCATCTGGACATCCAAGATCAGGGTGCCAGCATGGTGGGGTGAATATCCTCTTCTGGGCTGCAGACCCCTCGTTGTGTCCTCACATGGTGGAAGGGGCAAGGGGGCTCTCTGGAGTCTCTTCTATAAGGGCACCAATCCCATTCATGAGGGCTCCACCCTCATGTCCTAATCACCTCCCAAAGGCCCCACCTCTGAAAACCGTCACACTGGGCATTAGGATTTCAACATGTGAATTTGGGGGGGACACAGATGTTCAGACTATAGCACATGGACTTTGAGATTTATTGCATCTTTAGCTGTCATTCCCCTTCTTTTCTCCTTATTAACAAGTTTTCTCAGACCTTCTATTCCTCCCAGGCCAACATCTTCAACATCCCTTCTCCATCTTCTCTGATGCTAAAGATTACCAGACTGCTTGCCAGCTGTCCTTGATTTACCAATATCTCTTGATCTTCAGATTCCTTCTTAAGACCTATTTCCTCCTAAAGGCCTATTCTAACTGCCTTCAAATGATTTCTCTTTGGTCATTGTCATAACACTTTCTTATCCATGACCTTATTTTTGCAAGTGTAATAAGACACGTACCTGGCGGGAGCATAATGCCTGCGTGTGAGAGAAGCAACTGGCAAGTTCACCAATTTCTGCTGTTCCATACAACTTCAGTCAGATTACCCTGCTTTTGTTACCATCCCAGGTGTGTGTGAATAAATGAGAATATGCCCCCAAATCACCATCTTCCATTTGCAGATTCAGGGAATAATTTGGCTTTTTTGGGAGTATTAAATAGTTATTTGCTGTCAGAATTAAGGAGTTTATTTAAGTTAACAAATAATTATACTACAAGTAGTCAGAGTGCTGAGTCCAAAACTTGCTAATTCTTCTCTTGCCCTGAAGGGTTAGCCGCCCTTTGTCCTGTAGCTAGAACAGATCTATGAGAATATCTATAAGGGAACCTCATTCATACCAGGCTGTTTGTAGGTACCTGCTCCTTTATCTTCCTGCTAACCCAGACCTCTAGCATCCTTTATTGTCTTTTTGTTCCTGTTTCCTGATGCTGTCTGCCACAGACAGAATATTTGCACTGCCTCCCCAAAAATTAGTGCTAAAATTTAACCAATGTGATGGTACTTGAAGGTGGAGCCTAGAGAAGGTGATTAGGTCACGAAGGCAAAGTTGTCAGGAATGGGATTAGTGTCCTTATGAAAGAGGCCCCAGAAGACTCCCTCCCCACTTCTGCCTTGATATGAGGACACAGCAAGAAGATGGCCATCTATGAACCAGGAGGAAGACTTACCAGACACTGAACCTGCCAGTGCCTTGATCTTGGACTTCCCAGCCTCTGGAACTGTGAGAAATAAATTTATGTTGATTATAAGCCAGTCAGTCTGTGATAGTTTTGTTATAGTAGCCCAAACAGACTAATACATTGTAGAAATTCAATAAATGTTTATTTCTAAATTATTTGGATTTTGTTCAGTGTAACATTCTCTTATTCTTCATATCAGAACTGTCTTAAAGTCAGCTGGAAGTTTCACAGAAATTTATTCACAGTGTTTGCTCACAGCTGTGCCATCTGCACCTTGGGTAGAGAAGGCAAAACTCTTCATTGTTCTGTCAGCTGTCATTGGATGAAATGATAAGTCACTGTTGAGACTGTCAGGTGATGCTCCTTCTAGGTCTGGCTTCTGGGTGACTGCAGTGCACACACTTCCTTTCCTGGTTTGTCCTTTCAATAAAGAGGTCGCAATTGGAGTGCTTTTATTCCATGCTAAACTGTTCTCTTTGCCTTTTGGCTATTGTAATAATCGGTGCATTGGGTGAGAATTAGATTGGATTTGTGTGTTGTGGCCTATTTCAGAGCAGGAGAGGAAATGTTACAGTCTTCTCAAGAATCACCACTCTGTGAGCCACTTAAAACTCCAGTAGACAAAGTGCCGGAGAACATTCTATGGAGGGCTGTTTCAGTTGGTGACCTTACCGTCTAGGGTCTAAGGTGGATCTATATTACCCAGCCTTTAGCCTGCAGACCTCTTTTAACTCTCAATCCCCAAATCCTAATGACACTAAATAGTCTTTTGTTTTAATAAGTATGTAGAAGCTGTCCCAAAACTTTTAGATTTCATGGACTAGTAAATTTCCACACACATAAAATATTTTGAACACTAGCTTATAATCGTTCCTTTTTTTTTTTTTTTTTTTTTTTTTTTGGCCAGGTTAGAGTAGTCAAAAAAAAAGATCATCAAACTTACATTTTTTCTAGAAATACCTATTGTAGCAGATACTGTGTCCTCCTTCCTCTCTGGAAGAACTCCAGTTTTGTTTGGGAGTCTCCTGCTCTCCCATGTGAGTCATTGTTAAATATTGACCAGTCTAGGGTTCTGAGTCCATGCCCTTGAGAGTGATTGGTTTAAGGACAGGCACATGACCTTATTCTGGATAACAATGTACATGAAGAGGGGTCTTGAAGGCTGTGCGATCATTTTCCACTTGCGTCTCTCCATCCAGAACCATTCTCTGTTTTTCATGGCCTTTCTGGCCCCTAAGGATTGCCCCACAAAGGTTTCCCTGCCTGCTGGCTTCCCACCGAGTTTGGCTAATGGGGGCACTGCTAGGAGCTAAGAGTATTTACCACTCTCCCTCCTGACCCCTGTCTTCCTGGCAGTGATCCTGCCAGCAGCTTAATTCCTCTGAGGCACAGGGCCTGTCTGACAACCTCTTCCTTTGCAACAGCTCTCTTGATTTCATTTCCTCTTGTCCCTTAAGGACCAGAAGTAGTAATAGCTTCCTGCTGTTACTAATCCTTGGCACTTTACCATCTTTCATTGGTCTGTCCCCTTAACACTTCTGCTCAAGGTCTTTAAATGGTCCCTCTGTCAAATTCACTTCAATTAAATTCTGTGAGAGTACCAGCTCTTCCCTGTCCAAACCTTGACTCTCCTATAGGGGGCTCTTGGGAATGGTTCTTAAAAAGAGACATAGAGGAGGACCTAGACTTCTGGTACTGGAAGTGGTTGTGTCAACAGGTGACCCCAGGACCTTTGTGGCTGCCACCTGGAATAGTGAGGGGGCCTAGGCTGAGGGAAGCCAACATGACATGGATGGCAGAGAGGGAGACCCAGGGAGCTGTGTCCTTGAGGCTGCTGTGATCTTTGAGTGAACCAGTTCTGGAGATGCTGGGAAGCATGCTATTGAGTTAAGACATTTCCTTATTGGTTATGCTGCTTTGAGTTTTGGTCTTGTGTTCCATGAGGCTGAAAATTTTCTTAAGTTTAATAAATAAAATAAGTAGGGTGCAATAACAAAATCATGGGGTGGATATGGGGAGATCTACTTAATGATCACTCAAATCTGGGGGACAGCTGTGTTTCCTCAGGGGCACCCTCTCCACAGTGGACAGTCAATGTGTCAATTAGAGTGAAAAGAGGTACATTTAAAATGATTCGAACAATGAAAAGAGATGATGAACAATGTGCATTAAGATCCTGCTCTCTGCCTCACCTGCTCTTGGTCCCTCTTGTGGTCCTGCTCACGGCCGTGGCTTCTCCTGCCCTGGGCCTCCAGGCCAGCTTGCTCTGTGCTCTGTGACACGTGACCTTGGACTGGGGCTTCCCTCTGTTCTACCTGCTTTTGCCCTCTAGGATTCTCTAGAATGGAACCTCCCACCATCTGTGAACCTCCATTGCTGCCATTTTCATCTTGTTAAAGCCATTCTTTCTGAAAAATATCATAATTTAAAAAACAATCTTCTCCAGTCTGTTTTCAGAACATTTAATTTAAAAAGCTCTTGCCTATGGAGTTATTCTTCCTCAGTTGTAAATGCTATCACAGCTGATATAATGGGTTAAATTCCCCCTTTTTCCAGGCCTCCATCTTTTGGCCCCCTGCTTCTTTTTACTTCTTTGACTCTTTGCCTTCTCAAATCTGACTCCTTCCAACCTTTCCCTCCAACTCTCACAAAGGAAGTAGGAAGGGGAAACAAGGAAATAGAGGGATGTCAAAATGTTTATTTGCCAATGAAAGAAGGAGAGACTCAAGAGAGAAGGTCTTTGAGGCCTGGTGTTTCCATGATCCTATTAACCTAATGCTAGCTTGAAAGCAGGACTTGTCATTTCTTCTTGGGTGAGCTGTTTGCATGAGTGATGCTGGATTTGGAGGCCATGGATGAAAATTATTCTGTGAAAATTACACAGTAATCCCCTGATTTACCCAACCTAGTGGGTAAGTCAGGGAAAATGGCCAGTTCATCTGCTGAAAATAAATTCTTTCCTTTGGAAGATAGTAAAAGGCATAGGAAGACACTGAATAAATGCTTTCTGATGGTGTGGGTGCAGGCCAGGAGCCACTGAGGTCTGGAGGCCTTTCTAGCCGAACAGTTGGAGAGCTCTTAAGTGAGAACAGATGTGCTGAGAATTCAGAGAGTCAGATATTTTCACTGTAAGGGGAAGACATTAAAAGGGTAGGGCTCTAAAATGAAAACTGGCTCCTTGCAATGTATAAGGCTAAGTGAGGTCCCCAGTCAAAAAGACCCTGGACTCTGTTTTGGGTCCCTCCCTTTTCCCTGGATTTGGGAAATTAGGAAATTTACTCTGCCTTTCTAAGCTTTCAGTATCTTTATAACGCTGAAATAATCAGTCCTGTTCTGCCCATTTTTCTGGGGAGACAGGATCATGTGATACAGAATGATAGTGTGTGGTGATGTGTACCACTCCACACATATGGTACCACTGAAGTTTTACTCTCACATGTGACCTGATTGGTCGGTCAGGGATTGACCAGGGATTGTGAACACTACCAGTCAGTGCCTCCTGTAGGGGTGGGCTGGAGCTGGCACGTCCCTCCCCCTGGGGAGCTTAAGTTGGCTAGAAGAAATCACGTAACCAAAGCTATGCACCCTGCACTGTGCATGGCAGTGGAGGGTGAGGAGCATGAAGACAGCTCAGCCAGGCCGTTTATAGAGATGCCTGCTTTTACTGTCAGACATGAGAGGACACTAAATTTAATAATAATTTGATCTTATCTGGTATTTTAAAATCAAATAATGCTTGTTTAGGAAAATTTTAAGTAGGTATATTTTTGACTCCAAGTCTGTTGGCCTCTCCTTTTAAGTATTTCTTAAATCTGTCCACTTCTGTCCATCACCACCACTGCTCATGCCAGGCCTGCATCACCCCCCATCTTGATCATCATGTCACCTCTGGCCTTGTCTCTTCCACTCTGGTCTTTTTCCACTGCCTCATTAGGCCCCCAACCCCGAGCAAAGCTGCTATCCATGCCCACCCAGGATCTTCTCTAGGTCTCTAGTCTGATTATGTCACTTCCCTGTTAACCTGCTCCAGAATCTCCCTGTCACCTTCGGGATAAAGTCAGAATTCTTTACAGAGCATACAGAGCCCCAGCTTACCTCTCCAGCCCTGCTGCTCACTACTTCCCCATCCATACTCAGGCCAGCCAGCACACTCTCAGCACCCAGCCCTCCCATGCCTGGCTGGCTTCTTTCCTGCTCTGCTCTTCACAGCCAGGTTTCACTCTTCTTTCCCTGCTGAGTTCAGACTTTGTGCCTCCCCACAGCTGGGTTAGGCTGCTCCTTGTGCTCCTGGAACATGCGTGCCCAATGTTCCCCCTTCACACTCAGCTGACAGGCTTGCTTCTCACTTCTCTGAGAAATGGGAATGCTCTCTACTTCCTACCAGACCTCTCATCCAGCATTCCTTTCTCCTCTTCCTTTCCTCCAGGTGCAGTTCTCAAACTGTCCCTTCCCCATTCAAGGTGAACCCCTCTGCTTATGCTCTGGACACTCCCCTGCACCTTCTCAAGGACCGCTGCCTTGAACCTCCCCTCTATCTTCAACCTTGTCAAGCCCTCCCTTTCTTCTGGATGACTCCCATCAGCCGGCAAACATTCTTCATGCTCTCCTTGGGCTTTTCAAGGATCTCCAGCTGCCCTTCCATATCTGTTTCATTCTTCAGGAGGTGTCTTCCTGCCTCAGCTCTTCTGCACACCAGTCAGGCATCCCCATCTGCTGTTTGACTGCAGTAGCCCTGCCTGAGGGAGGCAGTGACCTTCTCTTTGCACACCCAGGGCTGAGTTTCTGTCCTCATCGGGCTCCTCCCTCTGCAACTCTCACCACCTTGCCAGGGCTGCCTCCTGACTCCTCGCCATCTACCAAGCCCTCTCTGCCCTGTTCCTGTGCCCTTGTCTTTCCTGCCACTCTCGGTGGGTGGTCTCAGCTTGACCCACAGCTTTAAATAACATTTATTTGCTGGTGGTTCCTGAATTTACAGCCTCAGCCTGGACCACTTTTCTGCACTGCAGACTCTTGCATTCAGCTGCCTACTCCACATTCCCATGTCACTGTTTCACAAGCATCTCAAATTTAATGTGTCTTGGAATGAACTCTTCATTCTTGCCACTTCAGTCTATGGCTTCCTGTCTTCCCCATCTCAGTAAATCACATCTTCACCTGCCCAGTTGCTTCATCCAGAAATCTGGACAACCTACTCATCTCTTCTTTTTTCCTACCCTGAGTCAGTTTGTCAGATGTTCCCATTTAGCCCACCTCCAAAGCTTATCTTGAGCCTGGCCACTTAGCCCCAGCCCTTCTTCTCTCCCCATAGTCGAGGCTACACTCAGCTCTGGGAGTGGTCCCCTACTTCCACTTGGGAAAAGCAGCTCTGATCTATGCCTACAGAGCATCCAGGGAAACTGTGATGCCTGCCTGGAACCTTCAGTGGTTCCCCATCATACAGCTTACACAGCCCTGCATGGTCTGCTCTGGCCATTCTTCAAAACCTCCTCTTGCCCAGTCCTCACCCTTTTGCATCACACCCAGCCCATGGCCGGCTCCCCTCATGTCCACTTCCTTGGTTCACTGGTGTATACTCAGTCTCCGGGAGCTGCCAGCGACACAGATACTGTGTGAACAAATATTTGCTTTGATTGCTAAAATTATTGCTGTGTGCTAGATCCTGGAGTAACCAACATGAGCCAGACAGAATGCTCTTAGTCTAGTGAATGACACAAATGTGTACACATAGAATATTGTTTGATATGATAGGTGTGATCATGAGGAGAAGGCGACCCTGGGGCTAGAAGAAGCTTAGAAAAGGTTTTCAGGGAAAGAAATATTTGAAGTGAGTTGATGAACCTCTACAGAAATCTAAAACAGTATATGAAAACAATAACTCAGGAAGTAGGATAATGGAAAAATATGTAGAAATATTAATATTTGGTGGCTTCTGGCTTTTAGCTTGGTGAAAAATTTTTTTCTATTTTAATATTTCCAAATACTCCATTATGAATTTTTTATTTTTTTAATTATAAAAAAAGTTAAGAAAAACTTGGTGGGAAATAGTTCTTTGATGCACACATGTACACACACATAGTGATATCTTAACACAAGACAGGCAGGGATGTCTTGCAATGAGTTTTCTCATCTGTTTCTGGAAATCAGCTACAGTTCCTGAAAGTAAAACTTCTTGAAATAAATTTTCCCCAAACAGGAAAAAAAAAAGTAGAAGAAAGAAAAAGTGAGAAAAAGGATGAAATCCTTTTCCTCAGTTTACGAGTTGAGCAGGTAGCCAGTAAGGACAAGGAGGAGGACAGAAAATAGGATTTTCTTGTCATGTTCCACTTGTAAAAGTCAGTGGATATTTTTACAGGTACTAGCTAGTCCTTCCTGAAAATCCTCTATGGGGACAGGCTGTGAAGCAGCAATAGGAAAGATAAATACTATTCTGGAGAGTAATTTTAGTGCAGGGTGGAGAATGTGAAGAGAAAAAATTAAAGATCAGGTGGAAAATCCATACACAAGCCAACCCACACCACAGAAGCATCGAGCACCATGTTACCTAATTAGTCCCTGCACCAGGCAGGGGCCTCTCTCTGCAAATGCCCCTCCCCTCATGGCGGGCTGCCTGGCAGGGAGCGTGTTTGTACCGCATGCCTTATGGGTGGCTATCATTTTGCAGGGAGCAGAAGGCTTGGAAAGACCACTAAGCTGTGACCTTTTCCCCTTATTCAACAATGCAAATATATTTTTCTGTAATGGGTATTTAGATGTTTCTGAGTGGAGCATTCAGAATGCAGGTGTGTGTGTGTCTGTGTGTGTTGCAGGTGGGGTCTGCTTTCAACCTCTGATCTCTTTTCACCTCAGCTCCTCTTTCTGTCCGGGCATAGACTCACATAGACTCACTAAGACTTGGGTCTCCTCCTCCTGTTTTACTTCTGTGCTGAAATGACCCCCCTTTAGTGCCCTTTTGAAGTTTAGAGCTTTCCATGCTCCTCATGGCAAGCTTTCGTGTCTCCAGTTGCCCTGACTTGCAGTCTCCAGTAACCACCTAGCTGTGGGAAGCAAGAAGGGAAATGACGCTGTAATGAGATAAACTGGTTTGTGAGCAGGCTTCAGTTTTCTCCCCTCCCCTTTGCTCACACAACAATGTCTTTCTCCATAGGAGTTTCAGAGTCAGAGAATGTGAAGTGACAGAGACTGTCCTGAAGATTTGCTGAGAGCTCTATACTTGGACCTCCTTAGTAACCTCAAGAAATCTGAGGAAATGTGACTTCCCTCTTGGGACAGCTCACTGGATGATACAGACCTGTTCTAGACAAGGGCGGCCAGTGGCTGGAAGCAAGAGTCACACCCCACACCCAGCATTGAGCTATTTTTCTTCTGGTCAAAGGACCTTTCACTCCCACCCAGGCAATCAGTATTTTCTAATGGTTGGCTTTTAAGACATCAAGGCAGTAGGATCCATGGGCATAATTTCACATTTAATTTAAAACAATAGACAATCCCAAGGGACTTTGCATAAAGGAGGTGGCCCCTGGTCTGGTCTTAAGATACCTGCTGTATTATATCCCAAAGGCCCTTTTGGTGGAGGTTGTCCAGGCAGTAACTGGGAATGTTTGCTCTCCTTGCCTTCAACCCCCAGTCTAAGGATATGTTCATTCCTCTATTTTAATTATTATCCTTTGAGAGATTTAGTCAGGTCTGGTTAGGTTGAGAATTAAGTTGGAACCTGGCTTGGAGGGGTTTTATTGATTTATTTATTTTTCACTTTGGCTATAATTAAAAATGGTACAAGGGGGTCAAGGAAATTCAGACAAGATCTCTATTTTGTCCTCTTGTTGCCAAGAACCTGACTTGATAAAGCAGTGATTTGAGATGATGACTGTTGAAATCATGAGTTCAGGGGAGCTTCCTTACAAAAAGCTGGCCTGAGCCTCAAGATGGCCAGAACCCACACCTGCCCAACTGACTTGGGGTGATCAAGGTCTTCCTTTGTCTAGGACTGTCTCAGTTTTAAAACTGAATATCTTAAATCTTGGGAAACCCCTCAGTCTTGAGAAAATCAAAGTGGTTGGTCACTTACTTGGAATTAAAGTTTGAATGAATCAAAGCAATGAGATAACTGGGAAATACACTTGATACCTGGTTTTAGTTTCCTTTGTGTGTAGGATGGACTCACACTTGTTTCACTAAAGGGCATGGGGTGGAGATGGAGAAGAAGTAGAGAAAAGAGGTGGACATGGACTATTTCTGTGCACTCAAGGCAGCTCATTTTTAATAGTGGCCAAATTTAGATTACCAAGGGGGACATGTGATAGCCACATAGCTTGAACCTAAGCTAAAGAAAGCAATTTCTGCTCAAAAATAATGGGATGGAGAAGGAATCTTTGTGTAGAGAATCTTCCTGAATTCTTAGGCAGACATAGATACTTTTTCCCTGTGTGCACCGTGCTCCCCATCAGCAAACCTAAAAATTTTCAATTTATGTATGCACACAGACCCCTGGTGAGGAGAGACTGTGTCTTTTCATATTGGCATTTCTGGCATCAAGCACTGTGACTTGTACATAGTGGGTGCTTAATAAATTGAAAAATAAATTAATAAATGCACACCCGGGGGTCAGAGGATTGTTAAAGAAAAATGAGGTGTTCTCATCTTCATCTTCAGATCCTTTGTGGAGCAGGGTATGAACATTGGATTTGTGAGTTTTATTTTCACTTTACTTTTTTCCCTTTTAGATTCCATTAAAAGGGGTAATGCAATTGTTTATCATTATTTTTTTTTTTTTGATGAGTTAGAAAAAAATATTTTCACAAATATCTGTCTTGCTCAGGGTGTCCGTCAGGAGAACCCACCAGCCCTCATCACCCTCACAAGTTGGCTGTCTGGTCTCCATATCCTTCATGTGAAGGGACATAGTCCCACCTTCCCCAGGTGTGCTTGATAACTGTTCACCTGGCTGCCATCACTGTCCAGCTGCTCCGTGAGGACACTATCCCTGATATATATATGCCTCTGGGACCCCAGTAAGCCCAAGGGAGAGGGTGTATGGAAGGCTTCCATGTCCTACTGGGGAGTTGAGGTGAGCCCTATAGAGTCCTTCCTTCCTTTCTCCCTCCCTCCCTTCCTTCATTTTCTTCCTTTCCTTCCTTTCCTTCTACTGAGAAGACAGCCATCTATGAACCAGAAAAAGGGCCCTCACCAGACATTGAGTCTACTGGCACTTTGATCTTGGACTTGCCAACTTCCAGAACTGTGAGAAAGAAGTGTTTGTTGTTTAATTCACCTAGCATGTGGTACTTTGTTGTAGCAGCCCGAACTAAGATGAGGGTCTTGCATATATCAAGGGCTCAGGAAGTGTTTGCTGGATGAATGTGTCTGACATAGTGGGTGTGGTCCCTGGAGAAGGTTCACTCTGGCCTCAGCCCTCAGGATAGAGGCCGGCCATGTGAAGGCTAGTGGTTAAGGCAGTGTCACCCTCTGAAGCATCACATATTGAAGCCAGGTCTTAACAATTTCTTGAATCTCCTCTCCTTTCCATTCCCACTGTGACTGCCTTTGTTTACCCTTTTAATATTTTCCCTGGACTCCAGCCAGGACAGTCTAACAGTGCTGTCCTCAAACTTCCCACTCTCCTGCTGTGGTACAGCTTTATTCCTCAGCACTCTCTCCTTGCAGGGTAAATCCTTCCAAAAGGTTGATCACCTCTTTATCAAAATAAGCAATGTGGTGAGCTCATTCTTCTGGTTTTCCTGATATTCCCAATATCTGAATCTTTGTGTTGTACTCACCTTATCAAGCTGAATACAGTTGACACTCACTGAGTCACTGAATGGATAGAGCAACCCAGCAGTGAATGAATGGTTGCCTGAAAAAACAAAAGAAAGATCCATTATTAACTGCTTTAGGATAGAAGTTGAAAACTGGAGGCTTTAGGGCTGGATCATATCTGCAGACATGGTTTCTAAAAAATATCTTGAATAGGGTGCCAGTTTAAGAAATTGGGAGATTTTACATTAAACAATCTGGATTTGTGGCTTCTCTTGGCATCGCTGCACTGGGCTTGTTCCTAAAGATCAGAGTCAGTTGCCCACCCCTGCCGCAGCCGCCTCTTCTTGGTGGTCCCCCTTGGGACCGATCTTTATGTTACCTGCTCAGTGTGTTCAGCCTCAGAAGCATGACCAACCAATACTCTGCTCTGATGTGTTTGTGCTCTAGGCCACCACGTGTGGGATGTGCCGGAGGCCATCACCGCCCCAAGGCTGCATCCCGTCCCCTGCTGCCTACATGCCTCCTTGTCCCTGCAGGACAACATTCGAAAACCTGGTTTCCAATTTGAACTCAGCCTTACTTAGAGAATTCATCTCCCTCTTCTGGGTGTCAAAGTCCTTATTTATAAAAATGAGTGGTCCAGGCAGATGAGCTGTGAGGTCCTTGATTGCCTGAGATTCCTGTGAGTTTATTCTGAAGTGTTTGAGTGTGCAGTGTCTTCCTGATGCAAGACCCAGGACTAGTGGGGAAGGGACCCTAGTGGGAGTCCTGTCTGACTTAGGGATAATGGCCTGTCATCCACTGTCAAACCTCAGCAGCCAGTCAATGATTTTGTGGTCAAGGGCATTTCTGAAACACTGGATGTGCTCCCGCAGCTTATAGCTCTGTGCAAGCTGTAAAGTGCACACTCAACACTTGATGTTTGTCATGAAGATTAAAGAACTCTCAAGTGCAAGTGACAAGGTTGATATATGAGGATAGCTGTAACACTGTGCTTTTTTGTCTTCAGAAGCATTTTTCTCAGTCGTGGCTTTAACCTGACATCCAGACAACAAAGCTCCCTGGTTACATTTCATGAGAAATTTAATAACCCCCTTATTGAGTATTTTTGCTGCAGCCTTGGATTAACCTTTAACAAATGAAGCCTTAGTTGCCACGCAGCCTCAAGAACGTTCTCCCTGTGATGAATATGTCTAAGTCTGCGTGTACTTGAGGACACTGGGGGCTGGGAGGTCACCTGGGTTGGAATGGCCCCCAAGAAGCCAGCTCTATCAAATCAACAATGCCAAGACACCAGGAATGACTTCCAGGGCTCAGAAACCCCAACTGCCCTGTGTCGCTAAACTACAAAATATAGAAGATACCCGTTTCTCCAGAAATATAAATATTAAGACTTAATAAACAGCAGAATCTTTCCCCTTTTCTTTAAAATGGTCATCTATTTACAAATTGGACAATGGCTTACTGTGAGTCATAGAAGTTGAGGTGGGGGGTGATGCTGTGACTGAGCAGCTAGTGTTGTCATGGAAACTAATCTACATTGTATGGACAGGGAAAAATGGATCCAAAATATCCCTATTTCTTATGAATATCCCACCACTGTTACAAAGCAGTGCTTATTTACTGTTTAGCAAAGGCTAGTCCAGATGTACAAGCTTGAAGAGAATTCAGAAGAATTTGAAAGAAAACCTGTGGAAAGAATAGGATCTTTACAAATTGCTGTTCCAATGCTTTAAAAAAATTTTTTGTTTTAAATTGAAGTACAGTTGATTTACAATGTTGTGTTAGTTTCTAGTGTGCAGCATAGTGATTCAGTTATACATACAAATTTTTTCATTATAGGTTATTACAAGATATTGAATATAGTTTCCTGTGCTATACAGTAGGACCTTGTTGTTTGTCTCTTTTATATATAGTAGTTTGTACCTGCTAATCCCAAACTCCTAGTTTCTCCCTTCCCTTCCCTTTCCCCTTTGGTAACCATAAGTTTGTTTTCTATGTCTGTGAGTCTGTTTCTGTTTTGTAAACAAGTTCATTTGTATCATTTATTTAGAGTCCACATATAAGTGATATATTTGTCTTTCTCTGTCTGACTTACTTTGCTTAGTATGATCATCTCTAGGTTCAACCATGTTGCTGCCAGTGGCATTATTTCATTCTTTTTTATGGCTGAGTAGTATTCCATTGTGTGTGTGTGTGTGTGTGTGTGTGTGTGTGTGTGTGTGTATACATATAACTACATCGTCTTTATTCATTCATCTGTCAGTGGACATTTAGGTTGCTTCCATGTCTTGGCTGTTGTAAATAGTGCTGCTGTGAACACTGGGGTGCTTGTATCTTTTCAAATTAGAGTTTTCTTCAGATATGTGCCCAGGAGTGGGATTGCTGGATCATGTGGTGAGTCTATTTTTAGTTTTTAAAGGAATTGCCATACTGTCTTCCATAGTGGATGCACCAAACTATGTTCCCACCAGCAGTGTAGGAGGGCTCCCTTTTCTCTACACCCCCTCCAGCATTTATTGTTTGACTGCTCTATTTCTCTTTTTCCTGATTTTGTTAGATGATATTACAACAGATCCTCCTGCATGATTTTGCCATGCTGCCCAGGCAGACCAACAGGAATTTTGATTGCCTGTCATTTTATTGTGATGGTTTTAAAGCTCTTTTGAGGAAATGAGTGTGTAATGCAAATTTGTATTTTTTTTTTGTGGTTATATTGGATAAACACAAGGTTTGAGTTACTTTTAGTAACTGTTTTTTAGAGTTTTATGACTTTTTTTCTCATTTTTCAGGTAAGCTAAGCCTAGAAATTTATGATTGACACCAAATGAAAGTAAATACATAATACATGCTTCAATGTATTTGTATGATACATGATGTATTTTTATTACATATAAAGTTTTTTCGTATATATACATGTACATAGTATATATTTTATATATGTATATATCCTTAACAGTTACTTGTATTAACAAAAGCATTTATTCATTAGTATATACTATATGTGCTAAAAGCTCTTTTTGTACTCCTATATCTGTTTGAGATCAAGATCTCTGGCTTCCAGATATATTTTTAATTGAGACCAGCTGGTCCCCTGTACATTTTGAGGAAATTATTTTGACCATGGTGTGTGCTCCTCTAGACTCTGCACCCAGATACCTTTTTTCTGCTTCCTCAGGGAGGTGACTGGTAAGGGGCCAGCACCAAGGTCCCAAGGCCTGGGGAGGACACGTTAGGTTTCAAACCAAAACTGCCCAGTAGCCTGTCCTCATGGCTGAGCATACACCAGGGATAGATGGCCTGGCCCCTAGAGGGGTGTGCACTAGTGTGTCTGTCCCTGTCATGTAAGCGAGGTGACTTCTGCTGAGTCTGGACAGGCCCTGGACTAGGGTATCCCCTTTAGCTTCCAGATTCAGCATCCCCATCACCAACTCAGGACAGTCTGTCAATGTGTTTCTGCAGGAGATGTGGAGATTCTTATGGCATGGCCCACATCCTGTGTTTTTCTCTGTCAAGCACGGGCATGTCCCATTACAGGAGGAAGAGGAGGGAGTGGGGATGCTTGGGATTAACTGTTTTAGAGGAAAAGGAAAATCTGATCAGTGAAGACACATACTGTGGAAGCACCTTGGTTTCTTCAATGCTTTGTGTTCTGTGGAAGATGGAAGTGAAATGGGCACTGATCTGGGACCTAAGTATTCCCTTGCCCAGGACTTTGTGATGACCCCCATGGTGTCTGTGACAGCATCAGTGTCCAGTTAGGGACCACAGAAGGGCAACATCTCTCAACTACTGACTCCATGTAGTGAAGTGAGGGGGTTATGGGCCCATGGAAGCTCTCAGTCCCCTCTTCTCCCACTGGGGGGGCATGGGGGTACTGCCCATGGCCTCCCCAGGGACCACAATCTGCCCAGCTTTGCTCTTGCTGTTCCAGGTCATGTGCACTATATCAGAATTCCTTCTCCTCTTTCCTTTCCTACTGGGCTTAAAAAAAATCTCTCATTCCCTTGTTTAAAGACCTGAAAGGGCTGCTGTCATGAATGAAAATGAGGGAGACTTTCACTGTCTCCCACATACAAGGGAACATGTCCTGAAGGTGACTTATCTTTGCATCTTTGGGACATCTTCACAGGACTGTGGGAGTCGAAGCCCAGACAAGTAGTCTAAGGTTATTCAACAAAGTGGTCCTGTCCTCACTGTGACTCAAACGTTTAGCACTTACTTTCCTCGGGGATCAACGCAGTGCTGCCTCTTTACAGTGAATTGTTGCCACACAGAGCACTGCCAGGGCCTCAGCATCCCATCCACGGCCTCAGGTGAGGTGCCTGGGGGCTGCAGTGTGCAATGCCACCGTGGGTGGGTGTGCAAAGGGGTCGCTGCAGGCCCCTCATCCCAGCCAGGTCTTCCCAGGCTCATTCCCAGTTGCCCTGCTGTTTGTTAAACAGCCTGGTAAAGAAAGCACCTGGGGAGAAGTAGTCATCTTATGGAGCAGAAGGTATTCACGAGTTGCCACAGTGATTCAATCTGAGTGGTTGGCTTGAGGTGGCTGCAGGAAAAATGATAAAGCCAAACGGGAGGCCCAGGTGGACATGAAACAGTGATGAACAGCTGATACTTCTTTGTGTCAGGCTCTCTCATCATTGGCACGGACACTCCACTTGACTTTGCTTAGCAGTTTAAGGCTTGGGAGTCCAGGGACTTGGCTTCAGATGTGTGAAAAATACCCACTGCTCAATGGGAGGTTCAAACTCACAGGGTTGATGCTGCAGCTTTATTTCAGTTTTCTTCCACATGGGAAGGACAGCACACGTGAATGGCAGTGCTTTACCATTTATCCATGAATGGTGCACGATGCTAATGCAGTCTGGCTGAAGCAATGGAAATGTTAAAATAAAGAAAAAATTTTTCAGTAATTATATATCTCTATATACACAAGTACATAGAGATATCTACCTATGAATACATAGATTTCGGATAGATAAATCTATCTGTCCAAAAGCAGCTGCGTTTTTTATGGATTAGCTGTTTAAGCGGTCAAGGGCAGTTAAGCTTAATTAACGTGAACCTAGCCTTACATTAATAAACTCCCATGGGGGCTATGAATTGAGAGGGTGAAAGAAAGTAGTCTATATAATAGCTAATCCGAAGGCTAGTGCTTTTCTTGCTGCATTATTTTCTAGATTTTGCATACTGACAATGAAGTGTTGCTTTGACGTCCTTTTAAGTCGAGATTTAAACATCTTTTGTTTGGTAAAACTCAAAAAGGAATTAATAAACCTTTTATGGGAGATGTGAGGTTTTTTTAAAACTATTATAGCATTTTTCTTGTGCCTCTAACCCAGAATGCAAACGTCTTCTTATTGGATTCGTAACAGTTTGACTGAGTCACATATAGATTTTGAGTTAATTCAGCTAAGATGGAGGAAAGTCTCATAAAAGTGCAGGGAAAGTCCAGGCTCCCTGGCCCCTGAGGCTGTTTTTAGTAATAAGTGAAGAAGTTAGAGATCTGGAGCCGGTGGCTTTGGCTTCTGACTTAATATTTGACAGAATTAAGAAGCTCCTTTAGGTACCTAATTTCCTGCCAGAAAGAAGGCTTAATGCTCAAAAAACTTAAGGACTTAAGTGTATCAATTGAAATTCAGTTGTGGGAAAATAAGAAGTTTTGAGCATTCTCTTCATAATCACATGCCTGTCAAGATGAAAAATTTTTTGCAACACTTTCCTGGGGTAAAGTGAACAAATCTAAGTATAAAGCTCAATGACATCAATAGCCACGTGACTGCCACACAGGTAAAAATTTAGAAACTTTCCTTCACCACGGAAAGTTCCCTTTCTTACTCGTATCAAGACCCTAATTTAACCACTCTTTTGAGGTCTTTCCCCATAAGTAGGTTTGGTCTGTTTTTCAGCATTAGGTAAAAGGGCTTGTACACTATGCTTTCTTGCATAGAAATGTGTCTGGTTCCTTTCACTAGATGTAAATAGTCTTAAATTTACATACAGTTGAATTCATTGTTTTTCTATGTGTACATTTCTATGAGTTTTAACACATAATAGATTCCTGTAACCACCACCATGGTCAGGATGCAGCCCCCAAATCTCCCGTTAGAATCCAAATGCTCCTCCCCACAACGGATCCTGGCAACCAGTGATCTGTTCTCCATCCCTAGTGTTCTACCTTTCCCAGAATGTCATACAAATCATACATATGCAACCTTTGATGCTGGCTTCTTTCATTTAGCATAATGTGTTTGAGGTTCTTCCGTGTGCAGTAATAGCTTGTTCCTTTGTATCATATTCATTCTGCTGTTGATGGTCATTGGTGCACTTACCATTTTTTGTTTGCAAATAAAGCTGCTATGAACATTTCTGTACACTTTTTTTTGTGGACATATAGACTAACTTCTCTTTGTCATATGAGTGACACTGCTTAATTTAAGGGTAAGTTCAGTTTTGTTAGCGATTGCTAACCAGTTTTCCAAACACGGGATGCCATTTTACAAGCAGTGTACCAAAGTTCCCATTTGCCTGTGTCCTCACCAACACTTGGCATCACCAGTCTTTTAGATTTTGCCCTTTTGGGAGGATCTCTTAATATCTCACTGTGGTTTAATTTATTTCCCTTGATAACTAATGATGTTGAGTATTTTTCATTCTTCTATTTTTATGATTATCTTTTTACTGTTGATTTGTAGTAATTCTTTATGTATTTTTAATACAGATCCTTTGTTAAATATATGTACTATGATTGTTTTCTACTAGTCGATAGATTGCCTTTTCACTCTCTTAATGGTGTTTCTGATGAATAAAAGTTTTGCCTTTTGATGAAGTCTATTATCATATTTTTTCCACTTTATAATTAGTGCTTTTTGCATCTTAGCTAAGAAATCTTTGCCACAGTTCCCAAATACATCATTCTAGGGTTTCTTCCAAAAAGCTTTATTGTTTTAGCCATCACATTTAAGTATTAGATCCATGTCCATTGAGAATTAGTTTTGGGGGAGTGTGTACAGTGTGGAGTAATAAAGGTACTCAGTTGCTCCCTTACTATATGGAAAAGAGTTTTCTTTCCCCTGCTGAATTTCATTGGTGTCTTTGTTGAAAATCAGATGGTCATATTGTCTGGGTGTATTTTTGGACTTTCTATTCTGTCCCCATTGGCCTTCTTGTCTATTCTTATGCCAGTACTACTTGCTCTTAATTACTATAGCTTTAGAGTATGCTTCAAAACGTGGTAGTGTAAATTCTTCTCCTTTTTCATCTTCTTACTCCTTTTCATCCTCCTCTTCCTCCTCCTTCAACATTGTTTTGGCTTTTTAGATCTTTTGCTTTTTGTGTAAATTTTATGATCAGCCTGTTTATTGAAAAAGCAGCTCCATGGAAAATGCAAACTCAAAGGCAAAAATCAAGGGGTTTTGAGGGAGATGGCATTGAATCTATAGATCAACTTGGGCAGACTTGACATCTTAATAATAGAGTCTTTCTAATCATAAATGTAGTAATTCTCTCCATTTATGCATGTCTTTGGAAAATTCTCTCAGCCATGTTTGTAGTTTTTAGGGTGGAGGATTTGCACATCTTTTATTAATTTTATTCCTAGGCATTTGATGATTTTATAAATGATATTTTTTATTGTGATACTATATATAATACAAAATATACCATTCTAACCATTTTTGAATGTATAGTTCAGTGGCATTAAGTACATCCACATTGTTGTGCAACCATCACTGCTCTCCAACTCCAGAACTTTTTTATCATCCTACATTGAAACTCTGTATCCATTAAATAATAGCTCTCCATTCCCTTGCTTAGCCCTGGAAACTACCATTGTACTTTCTGTCTGTATGATTTGACTGTTTTAGGCACCTCATATACATGGAATCATACAATATTTGTCCTTCTGCTTTATTTCACTTAGCACAGTGCCTTTAACACCTGTCCATGTTGTAGCACATGTCATAATTTCATTCCTTTCTCAGACTGTATAATGTATAATAACACTCTACTATATATAATACCACATTTTGCTTATCCAGTCATGTATAGATGGACATTATTTTCATCTTTTATTATGAATAATGCTGCCATGATGATTGGTGTACAGATACCTGTTCAAGTCTCTATTTCCAATCCTTTTGTTTACATATGAGAGGTGGAATTACTGAATCATATGGTAATCCTGTGTTTAATTTTTTGAGGATATAAATATTTTAAAATTTTATATTTCAAGTGTTTGTTAGTCTTTAAAAGTAAACTGAATTTTGGGGTGTTAACTTTATACAGTGTGATACTGTTAAATTCACTCACTAGTCCTAACATTTTATAGATTCCTTTGGATTTCCTACAGTCATCATCTTTGAATAAAACAGTTTAACTTCATCTTTGATAATATTAATGCCTTTTTTTCTTTTTGCCTTTTTTCATTAGCTCAGACCTCCAGTGCCATATTGAATAGAAATGGTGAGAGTGTGGATATCCTTGTTAAATTCTTAGCCTTGGGGGAAGGAATGTAATATTTCACTATTAAATGTTACCTTACCTGTAGAATTTTTTTAAAGCTACCTTTGTCTGATTGAGAGAATACTGTAATATTTCTAGTTTTCTAAGGAGTTTTAAAAATATCATGAATGGATATTAAATTCAGTAAATTCTTAGTGATTTTTGATGATCTGAATATAATAATTGAATGTTATTTGTTCAACAAATATTTATTATCTACTAGCCAGTATACAGAAGTAAACAAAATGTACAAAATCACTACCCTCTTGGAACTTATGTTAAAATATATAGAGACAAAGTATAAACAACAAAAAAATAGATATTATATATTATACTAGAAGGTGGTAGTTGCTGTAAGGAAAACAATTAAACAAGGAAAGGGGATGGGGTGTCATGGTTAGAGGAAGCAGTTGCAATTTTAAAATAGAGTGGTCAGAGAAGGACGTACTGAGTGAGTAAGTATTTGAGCTGAAGGTGGTGAGTGAGGAAGTCCTGCAGATAGCCTGGAAAGGTCTGGATGATATCTGGGAAGAAGGGTGTTCTTGTCAAGGGGAAGAGTAAGTGCAGAGTGTAAAGGCAGAACTCCACTTTGTGTGTTTGGGGGCAGCAAGAAAGGTGGTGTGGCTGGAGGGGAGCAAGTGGTGGGTGACAAAACAGTGCTGGGAGTAGCAGTAGCAGTAATGGAAATAATGCTAGTGATAACAGAGCCTGATACCCGTTGTCTAACAGCTGCCTTCTGCCAGACACTGTCCCAAGTTCATGAAACAGTAACAGCAAGAGATGAGGTCAGAGAAATAAGTGAGATACATGGGTCAAGTCACTCTTGTTGGCCAGAGTGAGAACATGGGATTCTGAATGATGTGGAGCCACTTTTAGGTTTTGAGCAGATAAATGTTGATCTGACTTAAGCATTAGTAGAAGTGCTGAGGCTGCTGTGCTGACAGTAGATGAGGGTTGAACCAGCAAGGCCAGTGAGGAAGCTGTTGTGATAATCTGCACAGTCCCTGGTGGGTTGGAGGTGGTGAGCAGGTGTTGGAATCTGGATCCGGTTTAAGGAGAGAATGGGCAAGATTCTCTGTTGGATTGGAAGTGGGTGAAGGAGAAGGAACATACAAAAATGACTCTGAGGTTTTGGCTGAGGGGCTAGATGTGGAGTTTGAGGTGGAGTGGAGTAGGTTTATCTGAGCGGGGTGAGAACTAGATTTTGACACGGTAAATCTATTCTTTTGCTAAATTTTCAACTATGCTATGAGAAGGAACCATGGAAAGTTAGAAAAATAGGTTAAAAGTAATGGTGTTTAAATTCAGCACTTTTGGAAAAAAAAGTCTTTAGATGGATCGTTTCTTTAGGAATCCAGGTTTGACCTTAGGATATTGGCTGCAACTTTCTGCCCCTCTCTGTTTCCTATGGCAGCTGCTTACTATTCTGATATTAAGTTTATAACTTGCAGATTCAGAGATCTGAATTTCACAAACAAGTATCCTTTAAAAGGGTTTGGAGATTGATAAAGACTGCCAATGTTTTATTTTTCCAACTCCTTTTTTACTAAAAGTTTTATTTGATCTCAACCTCATGTCATGAAAGGAAGGGTTTTTTTTGGTTTTTTTTTCCCCCACCAAAAACTAAAAGACAACAATGGAAGGACAAAGTGTCATAAGCCATTTAACTTTTGTGACTTCTCTTCAACCATATACATTCAAAAGTACACACCTTAAAGAGTGTGGGACAGTCTGTCAGCTGTTTTGGTTCCACTTACTGAGCATGTACTCTGGACTGATGAAGGCATGGAAGGTGTGGATCTTCCCTTCTCCTAGCAGGTCTGGGTGTACAGTGAATCTTCTGTTCCCCTGAGTCTACAGTCCCATGTCCCTCAGCTATGTGCCATTCAGGTCTTTAAGAGGTTTGTTTTTAAAAACATCATGACACTTAAAGGAAGCCCAATTATTTCATCAGATACACTCAACCATAGGATTAGCAATCTATTCCATGCTGTAGGAAAATTAGGCTGTGATTGGCTTGGACTTCATTTTTGTACCTTCATAAGAAATTTTGAAGGATAATTTTGGCTGTATGCAATTTTTCCAATAAGGAATCACTTTACTCCATCTTAACATATTGTTCCACTGTGGTCTCAGAACAAAGGATAACCCTTTACATAGACTATTTTAGCCTATGGATAAATGCGTTTTGTTGCCCTTATTTTTCTGATTTTGTTGTAGATGGGTCAAATTTTCATTACAGATATTCATCAATTCTCAGACCTGCAACTGAAAATCAGTAATTCAAGGAAGTGGATTATTTTTCATGAATGAAAACACTTGGGATCTGGATGGAGAGTTATTTCCTAACCCAAAGTCACAGATAGTGGAATTATCATCTCCAGCCTCCCTGGTGTTCTTCAGAAGTAGAATTGAAAAATCTGATGTGTTAGGGCCAGGTCCAGAGCCAGGCACATAGTGGGGGGAAAACAAATGTTAATTCCTTTCTCCAGCTTTATCATCCTTCCCACTTTTATCCCATTTCTAAATGTCACAGTTGGGAATTTTAGCCCTGGCTAGATCAAGAGATGTCAGATGGTAGAGACAGCTGAGTCTTGAGACAAAGCTGAGGTCTCTTTGAGGTATCAGAGTGGAGGACAGGTAAGTTCAATTTCTGGAAGGTGAGTTGAGCCGGTGTCCTGAGGCATAAAGGCAAAAGGCAAAAGGCAAGAAAAGTATAAGTGATGGGTGGTTGTTGATATTAGGGAACAACTGGCTATCAGGAAACTGTAGGCCCTGCCTGAAGGCTGTAGAGAAGAAGCCATGGGCTGAACTGATAAACAAGCTGTGAGAAATGTCAGGTAGCTGGCTGGATAAGAGATGCCTATTAATGTGTCCAGTATGGATGGCTGGTTAGCCAATGATGGGTAAGATCCTCAGAGGAGGACAACCTAAGACAGGCACAGTTGGCTGGAACACAGATGGCCTACTCAATGTGTCCAGCATGTATGGCTGGCTAGCCAATGATGGGTAAGATCCTCAGAGGAGGACAACCTAAGACAGGCACAGCTGGCTGGACCACAGATGGCCTACTCAATGTGTCCAGTATGGAAGGCTGGCTAGCCAATGACGGGTAAGATCCTCAGAGGAGGACCACCTAAGACAGGCACAGCTGGTTGGACCACAGGTGGCCTACTCAATGTGTCCAGCATGTATGGCTGGCTAGCCAATGACGGGTAAGATCCTCAGAGGAGGACAACCTAAGACAGGCACAGTTGGCTGGAACACAGATGGCCTGCTGAATGTGTCCAGCATGTATGGCTGGCTAGCCAATGATGGGTAAGATCCTCAGAGGAGGACAACCTAGACAGGCACAGCCAGCTGGAGAAGAGCTGGCCTACTCAGTGTGTCCAGTATGGACTTGGAATTGGAGAGAGAAGGCATCACATGGTCCTTGAGGCCGTATGAATTGGCCTTATAAGCTAAGTGAATGAATAACAAAGGAGAGAGGAAGGGAGAGAGAAAAGAAGGAAGGAGGGATGGGAGGGAGGGGAAGGAGGAAGATGTGCTTAAATAACTCTTATGAGTCTGAATTCTGAGGTGGCTTGAGTGTTCAAAGGGGGTGACATTAACTTGGGCATTTAGGACAACAAGACAGAAATCACACCACAGGGCAGAGGCTGGCTTGGTGGGCAGTGCCAGGCAGCCAGAACTTTCTGTTTTGGTATTAAATGCTCCCTTAGTATTGGCGCCATCACCCACTCGACTCCCTGTCCCTAGGGACTCTAATTCCACTAGAGCCTATCCTGGATGTTAACAGATGTTCCAGGGCCCTTTTCCCAGGTACTGGTGTTTGATTTGGGGAGAGAAGTTTACATCTGGCACAGAAGAGAAGTCACACTCGCACAACGGAAGATAGCATTTCAGCTGGCAAAGTACTTATGGAACGGAACCTTTGACTACGAGAACTGTGACATCAACCCACTGGATCCCAGAGAGTGCAACCCGGTCATCCCCAGGTACCACGTGGCTCACAGCAGCCTCAGCTCCATCTGCACCACCAGGAACTGAACACATTGCTTCAACCATGGCCAGGCTGGCCCTGAGCCGGCCAGCTCATCCTGCTCTCTGAACACTGTGTTGACCCCACAGCAGCCCAGGACCACCAGCACATGGAGCCGACCCCCTGCAGAGCTCACAGGCAGCCTGAGAGTAGCCAGGAGCCTTCTCTTTTGTGTGTTGCTGTTAAACCACGTCCTCCCCATCCTTGCTTCCCACAGCGGGTAGCAGATTTACGGAAACAGTACACCTGAAAACACAAACAGCTTTGAAAATGATTCAGACAACCTCATGGTTGAGAGGCTCATAATGGCTGATTATGGTAAAGCAGGATGTTCCGTCACTCACTTCTTGCTCTTCTAGCTGATAACGGAGAGTAACTGTCTTGGATGAGATGGTTTCTGAGGCCCCTTCCAGCTCTCAAATTTTGTGATTCTTGGTCCTTCCACCAAATGTTCTTTGGTGCCACTGTTGGTCCCAGAATGATGCCAACTGGTCCGGGAGGCTGACTCAGTTGTGATGGTTTTTGAGAGGAAAAGAACGGAGAGGAAAGAGAAAGGATGCAGCTGTAGCAAGATGCAGCATGACTGAAAATTCCCAGCGTCTCCCAGTGTGAGTTGGACAAATGCTGTTTATGCCTCATGTCGTAGGCAAGGCCTGCTAATACCACCTCCACATTAAAACATAACTTGGTTGAGTTTACTTGTTATTTAATTTAATGTGAAACGTATTCAGCCTAGAATTCTTAGAATTTTTAATGAAAAAGTCACCTATGACCAGCATTAACATTTTGCTGCATTTTTCCCAATCCTTTTTTAATGTCTATCTGTCTTTAGAACCACCCATCCACCCACCCATCCATCCACTCACCCTTACATCCATCCACCCATACATCCATCCACCCACTCACCCTTCCATCCATCCATCCATCCATCCATCACAGATGGCAACAGAAAAGGTGTTTATATACGATGTAATCCCTAGTTTCCATAGCTGTTTTTTTTTCCCTTCCATGGTATAGTGCTTTTCAGAGTACTTGTGCAATATATAAAATTCTTAGCTATGAGCAGGATGAGCTTATAATACTTTACAATGCAAATCACAACCAGGAAATAGAGTAGTGGTAAAGTATTACTAGAAAAATGACACTTTATTTACACGAGTGCATGAATAAACTGTTCCCAGAGGGAGTGGGTTTCCAAGGATGCAACTTTGTGATTTATGTTTTTGTACAGTCATGCTTTTACTACTAATTTTTTAAATTTAGCATTTAGCTCTACTATAGCTGTGATGACTTGCAGAACATAAAAGAAAACATGGCTCTTACCCTCCAGCATTTTATGTAACACCTTTAAAAGGAGGAGACACATGAGTTTACAAACATTGAACTATTTATATAGTTTCTGGCCAAAGGTGTTTTTACTTTATGAGGAATTTGTTTTATTTTTCACCTTGTAGGCATGTCCCCTTTTTCTAAGTGTGATGTCTTGACTCTTCTGAGGGTTTTTTCTTTCTTAGATAAGACTCTCTTGATTGCAAACTAGAAACTCAGCCTAAGCTGCTTAAGAAAAAGGGGATTTCATTGGCGACATCTTGGGATATCACACAAGAATAATACCTTGAAACTCAGGCAAACTAAGGAGTCAGCCCCAGGTCAGAAATAATGAGAGCCAAGTGTTGGGAACCCCTCAGGTGCTGTCCTCTTTGTCATCATCTGTTTGCTTCCATTTCTATGCTCAGGTCCTATTCCTCCTCCTCCTTCTTCTTTGTTTTACATCTGGATGGATTCTCTCCCTCTCTCTCTCTCTCTCTCTCTCTCTTTTTAATGTCCTACTTGATTCTCACTGAGATCGCCTTTCTCTTTGTGTCTGAAACTCGGCTATCACCAGTCTTTGAATTCCTATTGCTTGTGAAATTTGTAGAATGGTCAGGTTTGTATTTTAAAAGCATAATCTTGAGAAGAAAAAAGCATTTTGGTTGCAAAATTTCAAATAGTTTGGAAGAAACCAAAACGAATGACTGTAGACGAGTTCGACTGTATCAGCAGTGGGTTTAGAGGAAGAAGTAGCTTGGGCCAGGGTGGTAGTGTTGGAGATAGAGAGGGCAGAAGTAGGCACACAGGGACAGAACTCGGTTGGATATTGAGGGTGAGTGAGAATATGTCTAAGGCGATGTCCAGGTTTCTGACTTGCATGATGGATTGATTAGGGCAGTCATTCACTGATGTTAGACCACCTCAGTTTGGGCAGTATAATTGTGATTTTGGTTTTGAATGTATTAATGGGAGGTACCTTTGAGGCATCCAGACAGAGCTGTTAAGATGGTGTTTAGATACGAGTTTTGCAATCAGAGGAGAGTTTTTGGCTTTTGGTATAAATATTTGTATAGGTACTATAGCATGTTGTTTAAGAGGATGGGCTTGGCATCAAATAAACCTGACTCATAAAAGCTTGCTCTGCTTCCCTTGGGTTGGCTACTTAACCTTTAAGTGTTATTTCTCATCCCTGAAGTATAATTGTACAATTGTACCTACTTCATAATTGTACCTACTTCACACAGCTACTGTGAGGATCAATTGATATGATCACAGATAAGGTGTTCAGTACCTTACCAAGTCCACGGTATGCATCCAGTAAGTGCTAGGTGGTGGTATTGTTGTTTACACTTCTGTGAACAGGAATCATGCCCCATTCATTTTGCCTTTTCTCATAATACTAGGTATTAATGAGTCACTGTAGGAAGGAATGGGAAGTGCAAACAGTGTGAACAGTTGTCATGACTATAGTATAGTAATATTAACATGGCATGAATTGAAGAAGGAAGAGGTTGGGTTGGTGGGAGTGAATTTAATACGAGGACCAAGAAAAGGCCATTGGATTTGTTGATTAGGTGGGAAATGTTAATCTTCTTGAGTATAATTGGACTAAAGTTGTAGGACTATAAAGCAGATTGAAGGTGATTACAGAATGAATGGGTAGGGAGAAAATGGAGTCAACAGGTGTGTTTTTCTCATACTGTTAAATTTCTCAAGCAAGAAAAGAACTATGAAGATATTTGAAGTGTGTAGTGACAAAATGACCTTAAAATGCCTTGGGAGTATTTATTTTTTCCAATTTGAAAACTGTTCTCAAGACTGAAAAAAAAAACAGGCTGTTGTCATCTGGCAAAATGGTAAGTAATCATCACAATTCTCTGAAGTGATCATTTCACAGTTTCATATTTTGTGACTACTGGAGGCTTCTAGCAACACTGCTGCCAGAGCTGATACAGAGGACTTCTACTTCCACCCTTGCTGTGGACACATCGAATCTGTGGACAAAAATCTAGCAAGGACAAAGGCATTCCTGAGTCTGATAAACCAGGAGATCCCAAGTGCCAGAAGTGAAGAGAGAATTCAAAGTGAAGGTATAATTGGAAGCTCAAGGCCTGTGGTGGTTTCAGATCTGGGCGTAGACCCAAGAGCTTGGTCCTGAAGGTCTCATGAAGGAACATGGCTTTAGGTCTGCATAAAGAAGGAAGATGGAGTTGAGGTCCTCCTGTGTAAAACCTCAAAGGGTGTCTTATCTGTGAAAAGACTAGAAAAACCTTGTGCACTGGGCTGAGGAAGTGCAAAAAAAAATGCTCTCTTCCTGGAGTTGTGCATAATTAGGAATAAAAAAAGAGAAAAGCTGTACTTCACAATATAGGTTAAAATTTAACATTGCTTACAGGGCAGCTAACCCTCAAATTGAGAAGTTAGCACAAAATCTGGTCCAGAACTACAGGGACTGATGGAGCCCTCAGTAATTAAGTGTGAAACTGTCCTGCAGAGCAGATGAACAGCCTAGGACTCTTGAAGAGACAACTCATGCTAAAGATAACCCTGCAATGAAATATTGCCAGCCACACAAGGAGACGAATCACTCCAAAGGAGATTTGGCAGATGTTGTATATAGGAGAATTGGTACTCCAGGTGGTGCTCCTGGGACACAGGACAGAAACCATTGGGTTGAAATTACTAGAGACAAAGAGGGTAAGACTGCAATGAAAGAATGTCACGGATTAGGAAAAGTAACACAGAGATTTGGAAAGGAGCCAAATAGAATTCCTAGAAACCTCAACCTTGATGGACAGGTTAAACATCTGACTAGATATAATTGAAAACTATTAGTCATTGAGGAGTTCTGAGGAAGTTGCTTGGAATAAAGTACTGATGGATAAAGAGATGGAAAATGAGTGGTTAAAACTCATGAACTGTAGTTTGAGAAAGTTCAATATTACCTTCTGTGAGCTTCCAGAAAGAGGAAATAGAGTGAGAGAGATACTATCCAAAGATACAGTGGCTGAGAGATTTCCATAGTAAATGCAAGGCTTGAGTTCTCAGGTGTAAGAAGCAAAGCAAACCCTGAGGAGGATAAATAAAAATAAATCCATACCTAGACATGTAGATGAAACGCAAGAAACAAGAAAGAAGCAACTTGAGGAAAGCCACTGTCTAGACTGGAAGACATTTTGGTAACAGAAGATGATCGAATATATCTTCAGAGTGCTTTGGAGGAGAAACAAACTCCAACCTGGCATTCTATATCCATATGAAGTAATATTCAAGAGTAAATGTGAAATGAAAGCTTTGTAGATAAGGATGAAGTTGATCGCTTGAAGAGATTTGCAGAAGGAACTACTAAAATATGTACTTCAAGAAGAAAGAAACTGAAAGCTGAAGAAAGGAGTGAAGTACAAACAGGAAAGTGCTAAGACAGAGGAGAATATAGGAGATCAGCTTAAATAGCAATTTAGTGGGGATACAAGCAGGCAGGTCATGTTAGAGTCTGGGGATTCAGCTTAGCACTTGGCAACATGAAGGATTCAGGTAGAAAGAGACTGAGCAGCAGGAGTGAGGAACTCAGTGTCTAGGTAATGACAGGATTCTCACTGGGTAGGACCAAACACCAAGACCTTCATGTTTAGACAACACATTCCAAAATCACCTCCTTTACATTCCAATTGGGGTCTTAGCTGTGGAAAAATGGGACTTGGGTCTTAGCTCTCAGAGAGCTAGATCAAATGCACAAGGGTAAAGTACATTTAACAACATTTGAAGTGAAGCATGCATATGGAGGTATGACTATGGTTCAGGTATGAAGTCACTCAATGATTGAGGATAAATGTCAGACGAGAATGTAGACATTTGCCATTTTGTGTCACCTTGATATGGTTGGCTGGTTGGTTTTGGCCAACTCCTGACCTTTGAAAATTACTTAAATCTAATATCACTGTATTATAGTCAGAAAGCCAGTGGTCATCTACATCTTTAACTTTGCTGTTCTCTGCGGGATCACAAGTGTGGAACATAAATAGTGGTATGTTTCTATGTAGATTGATCCTTTGTAGCAACTTAAAATTCATAGTTTAGTATTTTAATAGCTGAAAATGAGGTAACTTATGAGTTTTTTTTAACACAAGTTTTTTGCTTTATAACGTGCTCTTGAGGTCAATAAACTGAATTTCATTACAAATATTATTGGCAATAAAATATATTTTAAAAACCCAAAACAACCAAACCCCTTTTGCCCTGTGACTTCTTCCAGATCACTTAGTGGAGGAAATGTTGTGAGTCTTAACCTGCTCTGACTCTCATTCCCCTCTTTTCGGTAACAAGCTGGGTTGGTTGGAATCCTCTGCCCTATGTGTGATAGTGTCAGGCAACCCTGACCAAAATGGTGAGGATCTGAATTTTCCTGACATCTTTTCTAGTGGCTGATGTGGCACATGAGAAAACTGTTGTACTATGTTGGTATTAAAAAAATATTGTAGAACTGAATCTAATTGACATGGAAAGATGTTCAGAATATATTAGGTAAAAAATGAGGTTATACACGATGTGTAACAGTGCAGTAGCTTGTCGTTGTTGAGTGCTTCTCATGCACCAGGCAGTGTGTTACGGTGTTTCTGTGCAGCTCTATTTTACAGATGAGGAAACTGAGGTGAAGAGAAGTTAAGGTCACCCACTTAAGTGGTGCACCTGGGCTTTGAATGCAGTGCTAGCTGATTCCAGAGCCCCTGTTCTTAGGCTTTGCTGCCCTTTGTGTGTGACATGAGCACACGTGGTGGGAAGATTCTGACTTAGGGTCATCATACATATGTGGGTAGAAAAGGGTCTGGGCCAAGGCAGCATGCCAAGATACTGGCAGCAGCTGTCTCTCAGTGACTTTATTTTCTTTCATTTTTCTCTAACTTCATATTTTCTATACTGGGCTTAGATTGCATTTGAAATAAGAAATGATATAAAATCTTACAGAAAAGTGTAATAGATTAAAAAAGGAATAGGGGTATAATTTTAAGTCAGAAATGAGTAAGAAATTACTGTTTTATAGTATATATGGCGAGTATGGAAGTAGACTGTCCCGCTTAAAGAGCTTTTATCTGTGTTATAGGAAATTTTTCTTTTTTTATGCACTTTCTAAGTTTCAAACAATAAGTATTTATAACTTTTTAAAAATTATGAAGGCAATTATTTACTGTGGTTTAGTGGTTCAGGCTGAGGTTGCATTAATGGAGACCTGAGAGTTTGTTTTTTTTTTTTTTCTCCTATTTGAGGAAACTTAAATTACTGTTTTTGGGTCTTATTTTGTTCATCTACTTGAAAAAGGCATGCCGTATCTTAAATTACAGGCTCATTGTAAGAACAAAAACTCCTTTGAAAGATAGATTGATAAACACATTTGTACGATCGATTTTTGATTAGTGCCATTTAATCTTTGTTCTATGATTCTAGTGTCAAATTCTCCCAATAACAACTCTGATATTGAATACATTTAATAAATTTAAGTTTTCTATGGTACTCTGTATGAAAACTTTGAAACATGCCATTTGTAAATGAAAATTAGTGATTTAAATTTTAAATGTTTTCATAAATTATGGATTATCAATAAATTTATATTAAATATAAATGCAAATTAGAAGAGTGTTACGTATGAATGCAGTAATACAGTAGGCAATAAAAGGCACCATTTTGTGAGAATGGCCCTTGTATACAGCAGGGCCCAGGAGCCATTTCTCTGTTATGCCATCTTGACTTGTTTTCATGGAGTTCTGCAAATCTTGCCACCTCAGAGCTGCTCTGCTTTTTGTCTGTCCCCAGGTTTGCATGTTCAGCTTTTCCTCAAGTCTGTTTTCTGGTATGCCACCATTTGCTTAAGTTAGCTGTAGTTGCTTTTCTTTGAGCAAACAATATTCAAACCTTTTAAATGGGAGGGCTTACTAAGCACTGCCAATAATGTTGAATTGCAGTATAAGTTAAAAATTGTACAGATTCTAAAGGTAAATATTTCAAGACAAGCAAAGGAACATATATTGATTCTGAATGGACATGTTATTCATGGAATTACAGTAAACGGAATTGGTCTTTGCCTATTCTGACTTTGTTTTCATCTTTCCAGACTTAGTGGAAAGTGAGAATTCCCTTACCTTGCTTTAGGTGCTTATGTGCCTCTATCTTCCATCCCTCTTTCCAAGACTCTGCTGCGTTCTACAGCCATGCTTCTCCGGGCCCGCCAGGAGCGGGCTCATGCCTGCCTGTTCCTGTCTCTCTCGGCTTACTGTTTTTGAATGGCCATTGTACTTCCTTCCCTATCTCGTTAGGGTTTCCTACCTGCAATCTCTCTTCCCATTTTCAGCAGAATTTGTCCTTTCTTTGTGCGACAGCACATGTGGTCTACGTTTAGGATGTGGACAGTGTCAATAGGTGCCTTTTACAGGTGGAGACATCTAGAAAAGATGGTGTATTAGAATAAGTGTGCCTTTGTGGTTCTTAAGCTTCTATTTTATTCATCTTTGGTAAGCAAGGAGGCTTAATGTATCCTTTCATGACAGGTTTTTACTTTACAGTTATATTTTATTCTGTAGTGCTTATTCCTCATGAAAAATTGCACGCATGGGTTAAAACGTATCCTACCAAAGTATATGTTGTGAAAAGGATCTACTTTTCTGTTCCTCAGTCCTCTGGTCCCCTCTGCTTGAGGTTGTTACTGTTCCCAGTCTGAATATTTGTTCAGTGATATTTTATGTGTAGAGATATATGCCTGTCTTTACTCCCACTCTGGCTTTATACAAATAGTAGCATACTGTTACATACTTGGGAGACTGGCCTCAGAATAGTTGTCTTTTTTCATTTAATAATGTATCTTAGAGATCATTTCATATAAGCAAATACAGATATATTTCATTTTAAAATACCTACATAAAAAATGTGCTTTTCAGCCATTGGATGTAGTATATTGACATTATAATGTGATGGTGTCATGACTTTTAGAGCTGAGTTCAAATCCTGGCTCTGCCATTTATAAGCTGTGTGACCTTGGGCAAATTACATAACCTGTCTGTTTCAGTTGCTCATTTATAAAATGAAAAGTTAATATCTCTGCACAAGGTTTTTTATAAGGATTAGAAGAGTTAATGTATGCAAAACATTTAGCAGAGTGTCTTGCTTTAATAAATCATAAATATTATTGTGCTAATTAATTTTTCAGATCAAATGAACCCCTAATGTGTTTCTCTTTCTTCAACTAAAATAAAATACACAGAAGGCATTACATGTTTCTTGACCTTTTGACTTTAGTTGATTGTCCTTTTCTTCCAATCTGTTTTTTATATTCTCTGCCTTTTCCCCACCTTCTCCCCTATGAATAATGTTATGTATTTCTTTTACTTTTGAGGTTTCTTGGCTTGCTGATGACTCTACTGACCTATCATACCCTTCCTGCTGTTGCGTTAGGTACCATCAATTGTTGTTTAGCAAAAAACCTCAACAGAGAAGGATTATTTCTCTTGATGGTACTCTGGAGTGAATTTAATATTGGCAATCAGATTTACTGAGGTCACTAGACAGGATGAATCTTTTTGTGATTGGGATTTCAGCTGGGGTAGAATTGAGATATGGACACAGGTGGCAGCTGGCAGAGAGTAATAGATGTGGGCCTGAGATGCCTCCACAGCACTTCAACTGTGGGCCTGTCTGGAGGCAGTGTGAGGAGGCGGGTCCCCAGGGACAGTCGTGACAGGGAGTGTGTGTGTGTGCATGGGTGGGGGGTGGGTACAATGACCCACTGCTAACTAAAACTCTCAGGGGTAAGTCAGAGGCCATGGATCCTCACAGGGAATAGTACAGAGTGTGATGTATTTTTAAAAAGGAAAAAAAAAATGTGTGTATCAACTAGATGAGCTACATTACTAAGCTATTTTAATGTTCTGCTTCAGGGTGTAAACAGTCTGGCTGCTGGAAGCCCCCACCCTTTTCCACAGGGGAGGCATGAGTCTCTCTTGCCAGGGACCTGCCAAGCTGTCATGCTTGGAGAAGTCAGGATTAGTGCACCCAGAACACTTGTGTAGGGCCTTTTAAGGTGATTGAGTGCCCAGAAGAACATCTGAGGACTTAGCTGACCAGTTTAAGGTATTAATTCACATCAGTTTGATTTCCTCTGTATCCACTGGCTGGTGTGGCCTAAGCAAGCTGGCTTATTACATTTTAGAGGTTTCTTTTATCCTCTCTTCAGGAGTGTGTTTTCTGGCCTCTTGGCCTTGATATGTTTTCACTACTTGGATGATACATACATGAACTGTTTGATAATCTTAATGTTTTTGCCCCTTTTGAGTTTCTGTCATATGCTGTGGCGATGAAGAAGGATCTGTTATCCACTCCCAAGGTACCTGGTGATGGTCTGTGTGTCCCTGGCCTGTTTATTGCCAACTCAAATAGCTTTTCTGACGTAGAACTATAATCATTGAAGGGAATACGTAGACATGTAGCACTTGAAATACATTTCAAACGTTCTCTTCAAGGATTTAACTTTTGTTACTGTTCCTCTATGTTAAAAACCTGATATCCTCTTCCATTTGCCTAGATCTAACCCATTCTTAGCAGTCTTTCTTTTTTTATTTACTTTTCTGAAAATTTGAACATTTAAAGAGATGATGAGTCAACTCTGTACCAAAGCTTTCTGAGAAAGCAAGAAAATGAATTTTATTTTAGAATTGCCCTGGAGTGGTGGAGGTTATGGTGTGGCAGAATCATAATTCTTTTGCCTTTTGAAATGATTCTTCCAGATTTATTTCTCCTTGCCCTATTCTATTTTGATGTGTGGGTTTAAGAAGCACCAGATGCTTCTGCTTCATACACAATTTCCCCTCTCTCCCTACCCCTCTCACATGCATTTATGTACTGAAAGAGTTAGACATTCTAATTTCCAGACATCTTTGCCCTCTTCTGCAGTTACAGTGTTGTTGTTGTTGTTGTTTTTTTTTTCTTATCCCTTGTTCTTCTTTACATACAATACCTTGAACTCTGGAGAAAGCTACAAGTTAAAAAAATAGATTTTTATATTATACAGAATAAGAACTCATGTTCCTGTAAATTACTGCTTAGCATTTGGAATTGTGTATTTCAGTGTCAGAGGTCCTTCTTAAAAAAAAAAAACTGGCCTTGTTTAACATTGGTTTTTTTTTTCTTGGTTGGTGTATGAAAACCTTAAAGATAGGGGAAGCATTTTGACTAATTTTTGTTCTTTACAAATAAGTCATCAGAAATCAAACCAAATCTATGATGCCAGTTCATGGCCTTTGTAGATGTTAGTAAAAATATCCTGTATTTTAAGCAATTTCTCTGTTTTAAATAATAATTACAGCAATCCCAGAATAAGTCCTGCTTGAGGTATGAAATTGTTCAACTACTCATCTTTATTAAGAAATCAAGTAAGACCTTTCATATATCTTTTGCTGCTTATAGAATAAGACCAGGCTTTATATATAGGGTTATGCTTGACAAACAAAAGTTTAAAATAATGGTTTTGATAAATCTCAGGAATTAGAGAAGTTAGTACCTTGGTGCCGAAGGAACAGTGTGGCTAAAGCTAAACTGTCTTACTTTATAAACCCTGCACTCGAGGACAAGTGAATGTAGCCTGTAGACTTTGACAGAGAGGATCACAAGTTCTGTGTTTTTCTTCTGAAATGTAACTTTTGCTAACATAACAGGATACAGGGATATCTTACTGTGCTAAAACTTGAAGATCTATCAGAGCTTATCTACTAAAGAAAGGCTTTTGGAATGAAAACTATTAAGTGTATTTATCATACATGGAAATAATTTTTTTCTGAAACTTGAAAATCTTAAAAAATCCAGAAGAAAGATGATGCTATAGAATTTTTTTTTGACAGATTGCTTAGAAGCCTCAAAATCAAAGTCAAAATGAATTAGAAAGTCATCTGTGGTTTTCCTAGGTCATTAAGTTTGAGTTGATTTGTTGCAGTGCCAATGATGGGGTCCTGCTGTTTAGGCTGTGGGCAGTGAGTTTGGCCTGTCCTGCTACCCCTGGCTCTGGAGTCTCAACCCAAAAATGTAAATGAGGTGAGGGTATCAGAACCTGTCATGCTGTTGTAAGAACTCAAAAAAGCCACACTCTTAAAAAAAAAAAAGAAAATAAAACAAAACACACTTAAAGGTACTGTAAAGAAAGTACTTTGCAAAGAAACACTAGTCATGTTGTAACAAAAGAGAAGTTATTTTTTAAAGCTTAGATTTAATAAAACTAATGTGGAGTTGTTTTTGACTGCTTTGTGAACATATTTATCAGATTCAAAAGTCAAACCATGTAGGAGTGTCTACAGAGAAGTCTTACTTACACACTTCCCTTCAGTCTGTTTGCCCCCTCCCCTGTCGGAGGTAGCCATTTTTATTAGCTTATTTCTTTTAAAAATATTTTTTAAAATTGAGGTGATATTCACATGATACAAAATTAACCATTTAAAAGTGAATCGTTCAGTGACATTTGGCACATTCTCAGTGTTATTCAGTCACCACCTCTGTCTAGTTCCAGAACATTTTCATCACCCAAAGGGAACCTGTACCCATTAGCAGTAACTACCAGATCCCCCTACCTCCGGCCCTTCCCCCTCGGCAACCACAAATCCACATTTTGTCTGTATACATGTACGTATTCTAGGTATTTCATATGAATGGAATCATACAGTATGAAAACTTTTGTGTATGGCTAATTTCACTTAACAGTGTTATCAGAGTTGATCCATGTTGTTGCATGCATAAGTACTTCATTTCTTTTTATTCCTAAATAATAATCTATTGTATGTGTCTGCCACAATTTGTTTTTCCATTCTTCCAGTGATCATTTGCATTGTTTCCACCTTTTGGCTGTTGTGAATAATGCAGCTATGAAATGCATGTATGTGCATTTGAGTACTTGGTTTTATTTCTTTTGGGTATATTTCTAGGAGCAGAATTGCTGGATTATGTGATAATTATATGTTTAACTTTTTGAAAAATTGTCAAATTGTTTTCCACAGTGACTGAACCATTTTAGTCCTACCAGCAATGTATGAGAATTCCAGTGTTTCCATATCCTTGCCAGTGCTTTTTTTCTCCTTTGTAATCCTAGTAGGTGTGAGTGGTATGTCTTGGTCATTTTGACTTGCATTTCCCTAATGATTAATGATGTTGAGCATCTTGTCATATGATCGTTAGGCATTTGTATATTATTTCTGGAGAAATGTTTCAAGTTCTTTGTCCATCTTTGAATTGTATTGTCTTTTTGTTGGATTGTGAGAATTCTTTTTATATTCTAAATACTAATATGATTTGTAATTTTCTCTCCTTCTGTTGTTGGTTTCTTGCCTATACTTCCTGTGTTCTTTTTGCAAATACAAGTGGATATACACACATATTTTTATTTACCCCAGTCATATATAAAAGATGGCATATTACTTACAATATTTTCTGTAACTTGAATTTTTTCGACCTAACAATGTAATCTGGAAATCTCTCAATATTAGTACATAGGGATTCTCTCTTTTCTCCTTCCCCCCTACCCGCTGTCTTTGCATAGTACCTCATTGTATGGATATACCATAGTTTAGTCAACCTGTGTCCAGATTGCTTAGGTCCCATTTCCAGTCTTTTACTATTCCAAATAGTCCATATTGCATAATCTTACATGTGGGTAATTTTACACTTGTACTGGTGTATCTGTGTGGTAGATTTTTTGAAGTGGGATTTCTGCAGCAAAGGCCCAGAGTCTTAAATATGATATCTTTGAAAGCGAAAATGACTTATTCTTACCTGAGTTTTTTCTTTAGTGCTTCAATTACATTTCATCATTTCTTTATTCCTGTGAGAACTGCTGTAGAGTGTTGGGGTTATGGCTTACTCAGGTCAGTGGCTGCCCCTGTTACAGGTACCTCTGAGTGTTTTACAGGAGAGCATTGTTATGTTTTGTATACATGGGTAATCCTCTTCAACTAAAATATAAACATTTAAGTGAATATCCACTTTGGATTTTGATTCTTGATCATAGAAAACATCAAGAGGATCTGCACCAAACTGAGGAATAGTGTCCCTCTTCTTTGCCATAACATACTCTTACCTACATTCAACTTTTTGATTATTATTTTCCTTTATGAAATGAGAGTAGTTGCAAAAATTGACTAAAATATTATAAAAGTCTGCCATTGTTACTGCTTATCATTTCCTTTTATTACATTACCTTCTTGTCTGTGCTTTCCCTCTTTGAAGGATCAACTCAGATACATTCTCCTTGATGGAATCTTCCCTAATTTACCCAATCTAGAATAGTACCCCAACTTTCATAGCATACCTATAAGTTCCATTTAGTATTATAGTTATGTACACATAAACTCTTATTGTAGTATATAGATTCCTTGATTCTGGAGAGTGTGTCTTTCTCAGAACTTTGAACTTGCATCATGCTCAATCAATTATAGCTGATCATTTTGAGGGAATTAATCTGTAAAGTTTTATGCTGTTCCCTCCCTTTCCTTAATCTCCTAAGTGTAGACGTTCCCCCAGGGTTTCATCTTTGGCCTTTTCTTCCTTATAATCTTATCTACTCTTTGTCAGCTGCCATTTCTAAACGATGACTTCATCTGTATCTCCTCATTCCAGCCTCTGATCTGAGGTTTGGGTCTGATTCATCCTACCCGAACCTCAAATACAGTAATCTCTCAAGCCAGAGTTGACATTGCATCATCTAGTACCACCTCTGACCTATAGTAAACATGTATTTTGGAAATAAATTCATAAATGAAAGTATTTTCCGTCTTTTTCTGACTTCCTTTTAAAAATGTGACTCAGACCTACTTTGCCTACCTATAAGCAAAATAAAAAAACTGAGAGAAGTAACAACTGATACCACAGTGACACAAAAATATCAGAATACTATGAACAATTATATGCCAACAAATTGGACAACATAGAAGAAATGAATAAATTTCTAGAAACAGATAGCCTTTCAAGACTGAATCAGGAAGAAATAGACAGTCTGAACAGACTAATTACAAGCAGTGATAATGAATTTGTAATTTAAAAATAAAATCCTAGCAAACAAAAGTCCAGGATTGGGTGGCTTTACAGGGGAATTCTACCAAACATATAAAGAGGAGATAATATCTGTCCTTCTCAAACTATTCCAAAAAGTTAAAGAGGTTGGAACACTCCCAAATTGATTCTATGAGGCCACCATTACCATGATACAAAAATTAGACAAAAGACACTATACAAAAGAAAATTACAGGTCAGTGTTTGTGGATATAGATGCAAACATCCTCAATAAAATGTTAGCAAACAGAATTTAACAATATATAAAAAGGATCACACACCATGATCAAGTAGGGTTGTTCCAGGGTTGCAAATATAGTTCAGTATTTGCAAATCAATGTGATGTACCACATTAACAAAAGGAAGGATAAAAATTACATATCATCTTAATAGATATAGAAATTACATATCATCTTAGTAGAAAAGCATTTGACAAGATTTAACATCCATTCAAGATGAAACATTCTCATCATAGTGGTATAGAGGGAACATATCTCAACATAATAAAGACCCTTTATGACAAACTCACAGATAACATCATATTTTCAATGGGGAAAAGCTGAAGGTCTTTTCTCTAAAATCAGGAATAAGACAAGGATGCCTACTCTTGCCACTTCTATTTAACATAGTATTTTAAGTCCTAGCCACAGCAATTAGACAAGAAAAAGAAAATATGGCCAAATTGGAAGGGAAGAGGTAAAACTGTCACTATTTGCAGATGACATCCTGTGTGTAGAAGACCATAAATCTTCAACCAAACAACTCTTAAAACTAATAAATGAATTTGGTAAAGTTATAGCATACAAAGTTTATATACAGAAATCTGTTGCTGTTTATATACACTAAGAATGAACTTATCAGAGAACACAAGAAAACAATCCCATTTAAAATTGAATCAAAAGGAATAAAACACCTAGGAGTAAACTTAACCAAGGAGGTGAAAGGCCTACATTCTGAAGAATAGAACTCATTGATGAAGGAAACTGAAGATGATACAAAGAAAGATACCAATGTTATTGGCTTGGAAGAATTAATATTGTTAAAATATTCATACTACTCAAAGCATCTACAGATTTAATGCAATCCCTATCAAAATACCCATGACATTTTTCACAGAACTAGAACAAATCCTAAAATTTATATGGACCAACAAAAGACCCCAAATAGCTTAAGCAGTCTTGAGAAAAAGAACAAAGCTGGAGGTATGATTCCTGACTTCAGACTACACTGCAAAGCTACAGTAATCAAAACAGCATGGCACTGGCACAAAAACAGACACATAGTTCAATAGAACAGAATAGAGAGCCCAGAAATAAACTCTCATACTTATGACCAGGTTAATCTATGGCAAAGAAGGCAAAAATGTACAATGAAAAAAAGTCTCTTCAATAAGTGGTGCTGGGAAAACTGAATTGCTACATGTAAGAGAATGAGATTAGAACATTTTCTCACACCATATACAGAAATAAAACCATTGTTTCCACAGGAAGATATTTCATATACATTCCCTGTTTTTCTACTGCCTCAAACTGAATGTGGACTCCACCTACTGTCTGGGCAATTTTAGTGACTAACAGCCTTTTCAAAGAATACCTTGGGGATGACTTTTTAGTCTTAGAAATTTTATTTGGCTTTCCAAAGCTTACCAAGTTGAGCCTAGGATTAGAAGCTCTTCACCTGCCTCTAGACGTCACTAAACACCTTTCCAGCCTATTCTCTTATTCTTCTGTAACCTAGCCTGTTTTAGCTAGTATTTTCCATCTTTTGGTGTCACCATCATCCACTGAGTCACTTCAGCTAGAATCCTGAGATTCATCTTGAATCTGCCTCTTCCTTCCTGACTCTTCCTCCTCCCCTGCTGCATCCAATTAGTTTTGAAATCCTTTGGATTTTACTTCTCTAAATATTTCTAAAATCTGCCTTCATCATTCTAACTGATTTTTCTCCCCAATTCTTGGTCAAATCCAGCCTCCACATAGCTTCCAAAACAGAAGTCTCACCATGAATCTCTGCTTATAATGGCTCTTACTGAGACCTTTGGAGATCTTCATAATCTGAGCCTTGTCTCCTCTGCTATGTAATCTCTTCTTGGTTTCACCTGGGATTCTCAGAATATTGAATTGTGCTCCCTTCTCCCTAGCACGCTATGTTGTTTTTACTTCCTTGCCTCTGTTTTGCAGGTCCCTTTAGCTCTGAATGCTGCCCCTAGCCCCCTTCTCTCATCCCATCTTTGGCCAGGTAAACTTGAGCTTATTCCTTGAATCTCAGCTCAGGTATCACCACATCTTTGCAGCTTGTCTGTTTTCGGTGTCCACCATGTGAAGAATTGTCTTGGTTTCCACAGTATCCTGTGCATCTCCCTACTTTTGTACCTTCCTCATTATACTTTACTATGTCAGTCTCTTTCACCAGTCTGAGAACTTCAAAATATACGATTATTTTATTCATTATTCTATTCCCTGCACCTGGCACAGTGCCCACTGTATAATAGGAACCCAGTAAATACCTGTTAAATGAATGAATGTGTTGTGTAGTTTTTTCTTTATCACCTTTTATGCCTGTACTTGTTGAATTTTTAGAGCTTGCTGTAAAAGATAGGAAGAAAAAATATAGTTAACTTGGGCCAGCGTTTGGGTGGCTCATAATATACCTGGAGTATCTAGAGGAAAATCCACTTCCAAGTTCATTCACTGTTGATCATGTTCAGTTCCTTGCTGTTGTAGGACTGAGGTCCCTTTTCCATGTTGGCTTTATCCAGTAGAGTATCTTTCCCTGCCTTTTAATTTCAGGGTTTATATGACCTATTTCCATTTGTTCAAGCCGTTTGGTCTCATATTGCTGCATATGTGATGAGGATTTTAGTCATGTGATGTATCTCATAACGTGAAGATAAGCTTGAGAGAAATGAGTTTAAATGGACTGTTGTTCCCCATAGTGAAGTATAGTATATATTTTTCTAGGGAGATGTGATTCATGTTTCTCTTTCTTACATTGCAGATTCAGGCTGATTATTTTTCTTGACATTCCTGTCCTTTATCTTAGCATTTGAAACCATTTAGTAGACTTTTATTATTATTATTATAAGCAGAATGTTGTTTTTTAAAAGTACGCTTCTTATTGAAATAGATGTACAGAAATGTATACAAATACTATATCACTTGATAAATTTTCACAAATGGAACACACACATGTAATTGATACCCAAATCAAAACATTAGAACACATACCAGTATTCCAGAAGCCTGACTACTGTATGGCCACTTTTAAAGCAGTGCTTTGTTTGCCCATTCATTTGATGAACTTTTTGTCTACTTAGTCCTTTTTAAAAAATATTTTAAGAAGTAGGTATAAAAGATGATCTTGAACCTGTTTGGAGCATGGGGTAAGAGTAGTTAAGAAGTAGCTCCTGAAAGTTTGTTTCTTACAAAGGATGGGACCTTGTGAGCAAAGGTGTTGTGAGGCTAGATTCCTTATCTGCTCAGTAACAGGAAATAAACTCTCACTGTATAGCTAACTTCTAGTTATAAAAATGAGATTTGCACTCAAAACAAGAGTAGGTTCTTAACTTTTGCTGTTAAAATAAAATAGAAACTGGAAAACTGTTCTTTAAGAAAGTCATCCTAATGGGGTCAGTTTGAAGTGGTGGTTGGTTTTATATCTTTAAGACCAGAGATTTTAGTTTTTTCTCTTTAATTTTGTTAAACCTGTGCACAGCAAAAAAGTGAAGGGCGAGATTGCAGAATCTATATATTTGAAAGTTCTTGTGGTCCAATATTCGAAAGGAAGTCCTTTTTCCATGCTTAGTTTTTCTGTTTTATCATACAGCATGCTTTCCATGTTGAACTTTTCTCTTTTAACAGAGAACAAGCTCTAGGAAACTATATTCAAGCCCCATATAATGAGGTAGAATTTGCTAATGGAATACCTATTCATTATGTGTCCTTAGAATTGCATTTATTGTCACCATTACAAAAAGAACTCTAGACCCACTGTGAAGGACAGCTTCTTGTCTTCCTCACCACATTTTGGTGATACTTGAGTCTCACAGGTCCGTCTTGAAACACAGATTCTGATGTGTTATTCTAATGTAGAAATTTGACAACTTAAATTAAAAGACCATATCATAAGCACTGATACTCAAAAGATTCACGATCTGAGGATCAATGGCTTATTTTTTCTTATTACTTATATTTTAGCAGTCCCATTCTTATATATAATGTTATAACCTTTATATGTGTAATCTTAACCTATTATTTTGCATTTCTCTTAATGTCACTGATTATTGCATATATTTATACATGACATAAGTAATTTTACTTTTTATTTTCATTAATATTCAAAGAATACTAACTTCAAAAGGAGAAAAATTTGGATACATTTTAATTTGAGAATTCAGACATTACACTTAAAATTCTTTTTATTAAAATCATGTGGAGAAGCTCTTTTTATGTAATCCTGGTTCCCAGCAATCATAATGATTTTAATTGTAGAAGGTAGAATATAACAGTAACTATTTCCATCATAGAACTGTCTTAAGGTATTAAAGTGCAAATCAACAAAATAAACCAGCTTTTTGTGTAAAATTATTAGTATTGCTGAATAGTAGTTTTATATATCTTTGAAAGCACTAGAACCAGTGCTGAATAATGTCTTACTTAAAAAAAACTACATAATCCTTAGACCCCTTGAAATTCTGCAATTTCATTCAACTGATTTTTTTGTGAGCAGGAAGAGCTTATAGATGGTGGTTATAATAAAAGTTGCAGGCTTTTAGAAATCATGACTAGATTGCCTGAGTCAAATGTATTCCCTTTGAGAGACCTGAAAAAGACCATCACACTTGGTTGTATCCATATACATTCTCTTTGGGAGAAAGAGCCCACCAAAGAAAAAGACAATTATATACTTAGGCATTTATATATGACTTGTTGAATATCTCTTAATGTAACACCAATAAGATGGTTAGCCACCACCCCTTAAACCTCCTCCTATGGCTTAGGATTTGTAAAAATGCTACTTGTTCTGTAAAAAAAAAAAAAAAAAAAAAAAAAAAAAAAAAAAAAAGGTTGAGTGTAGAAAACTACAAAGAATGTAAAAATTAAATTGGGAAAGAAAAGAAAGTAAACATCAACAGAAGTCTTCCTTCCCACAGATTAACCATTGTTAACATATGTATAAGTGTACACATCCCCACAGAAGTGGGATCAAATTGTATGCTATTCTTTAATCTTAGACTCAACAATCTGTTGCTTTTCAAATCTATAAATATAGACATCCACCGTTATTTTTAATGGATAGATGCATCCTCTTCCACTGTGAGTCAGATTTTCCTTAACTCTCGGATTAATAGACATTGAAGTTGTTCAAGTTCTTCTCCACCTTAAATCATGACGTGATGAATATGGTTAGTTATATGTCTTTTCCTGCTTGTCTGATAATCACCTTAGTTAGAGTAGATACCTTGGAGGAGGATTGCTGCATCCCAGAGTATGTCCAGAGTATCGCCAGGCTGCCCTTGAGAAAGGTAGTGTTAATTTATACTTTGACTAAGTCCTCATTTCCACAACTTCTCACCAGCTGCTGCTTTGTTGGTCTTTTAAAATTGTTGCAAGTCAAAATACACAAACTGATAGCTTCTTTGTTCCCATTTTATCTTTCGTTTATTTTTTATTGCTTTAACTTTTTATCACGAAAAATATAAACATATGCAGCATTGGAATATGTACCTATCACCCAGTTTTTCACCTCAGTAATTTTAGCTCATTGTTAATCTTGTTTCTTCTACATCCCACCTGTTCCCTTCTGCCCATTCATTGTGAAGCAAGTACCAGACATTATAATTTAATGTGTAGTAAATTATTGCTTAATACTCCATTTTTATTTAAATCTGTTACTGAGAATGCATATTCTTTTATATACATGTTGGGTACAAAGTGGTTATACATTTTAATTTAGCAGTGAATTAGTTGATTTTCTTTCTCTAGTTTTATACCAGTTGCATTAGTGTAATTTAGAACTTAGGTTTAATAATCTTAAGATGTTGGATGTAAGGATAATATTCAGCTCCAGGAAAGTAACTAGACTTCGTGCTGGTCAGATAACATCAGCATTTAGTCCTGGGTGTGACATGTTCAGAAGGATACTGACAAATGGGCATATCCACAAGAGAGTGGTCAGTGTGGGGAAATTAGGGAGTAATCATACAGAGGTTGGTGGGGATCTTTAAGACAAAACTGAGGAAAGAGTGTGGTAAATGGGGGCAACTATCTGAAGTTGTGTCATGTGGGAGGGTTTCAGGGAGATAGCAAGGAAGAAGCTACTAATTAAGTAGCAATCAATTATCTCCTCTGGCTCTCATAGTTAGCTTTTACTGATTTTGTTTATATGCAGCTGATGAAAGCAAGTGATTAGTTATTGGCACGAATGATGCTTTTGGATTTCAAGAAAAACCTGAGATGATCTTTGTCAGGTTTTATTCTACAGCCAAGTCATAAAAAACCATTCAATTTCTAGACTTTCATCTTTGTCATTTCTTTTGTTGTTACATTTTGTTGTTTTTTTCTTTTAAACTTCCCCTTTAACATGAACTTTTATTGGTGTTAATAAATATATTTAGATTTCTCAAGTTTCCCCAGATTTACTTGTAGTCATTTATGTGTGTGTGCTTGCATGCATTTAATTCTGTGCAACTTTATCACAGGTGTAGGTTTGTGTTTCTCCAGTTGAGATGCAGACTAGTTCTGGTACTACAGGGGGTCACTGCATTGTGCTCTCATAGCTGTCTGCTCCCCAGTCCCTGATCCGTGGTGATGACAAATTTGTTTTCCATTTCTGTAGGTTGTTGTTTAAAAGTTTATGTAATCTTTTAGGATTTTCTTTTTCATTTAGCATAATCCTCTTGGAAGTCAGCTAAGTTGTGTGTTCATCGATGGTTCATTCCTTTTTGTTGCCGAGGAGTATTCCATGACACAGCTCTGCTGGGGTGTGTTAGCCATTGGCCCATTGGAGGGCGTCTGGGTTATTTGTAGTTTTTGGCTGTTGCCAGTAAAGCTACTGTGAGCATTTATTTGCAGGGCTTTGTGTGAACATAATTTTTCATTTCTCTGGATAAATCATAGGTGTGCAGTTTCTCAGTTTATAGTAATTGCATGTTTAGTTGTAAGAACCTGTCAGACTTTTTCACAGAGTGGCTGTACCATTTTAGTATGCCACCAGCTATGTAGGAATGGCACAGTTTCTCTGTGTCATTGTCAGTGTTTGGTATAATTGCTTTTTAATTTAGACATTCTGATAAGTATGTAGTGATATCTCAGTATGATTTCACTTTGGTCTCGTGATTGTTGATGTTGAATGTCTTTTGATGTCTGTTCATGTTATTTGCCCATTTGATGATTAGATTTTTTTCTGTTGAGTTTCGAGAGTTCTTTATATGTTCAGATACTTGTTTTTGGTTGGATATGTGGGTAGCAAATATCTTCTCCCAGCCTGTAGCTTATCTTTTCATCTTCTTAACAGGGTCTTTACAGAGCAAAAGTTTTTAATTTTGATAAAGCCCAGCTTACCAATTTTTCCTTTATGGGTTGTTATTTTAGAGTCAAGTCAAAGAACTGTTTGCCTATCATTAGTTCCAGAAGATTTTCTCCTGTTTTTTATCTAAAACTTACAGTTTTAAGCTTTACATTTAAGATTGTGACTCATTTTGAATTAATTTTTTGCATAAAATGTAAGACTTAGGTTGAATTTTTCCAGCCCCCCCACCCCCCATAGTAGCCCAGTTGCTCCAGCTCTATGTGTTGAAAAGGCTATTTTTTTACTGAGTTGTTTTTGCAACTTGGTCAAAAATAAGTTGGGTGGATAATTATATGTATATGTTTCTGAGTTCTCTGTTTTGTTCCATCTATATATGTGTCTGCTTCTCTGCCAATACTACACAGTCTTGATTATTCTAGTTGTACAGTAGGCCTTAATATTGGGTCGAGTGATTCATTTTGTTTCTCAGTGTTAAATTGTTGTAGCTATTCTAGGTTCTTTGCCTTTTCATGTAAATTTTTGAGTCCTCTTGTCTGTGTCAACAATGTCTCTGTTTGTGCTGGGATATTGATAGAAATCGTGTTAGATCAGTGAATCAGTTTGGGGGAACAATTGACATTCTTTAATGAAAGGTTTGCTGGTCATGAATTCTTTTGTTCTCTGTTCCTCTGTTTCAGAATGTTTTAATTTTTTCCTCAATTTCTCAAGGATAACTTTGTTGATATAGAAGTTATAGTTGACAGTTTTTTTCTTTCAGCAGTTAAGAAATGTGTCATTTCCTTCTGGCCTCCATGGTTTCTGCTGAGAAATTTGCTGTCATTTGAATTGTTATTCCTCTGTAAGTAAAGAGCTATTTCTCTCTCACTGATTTCAGTAGTTTTTTTTTTTTTTTTTTTTTTTTTAAGTTTTCATTAATTTGCCTTGGTATGGGTTTATTTGGGTTTATCCTGTTTGGGATTCATTCAGCTTCTTGAATCTCTAGATTTTGTTTTTCACTAAATTTAGGAAATATTTTACTATCATTTCTTCAGATATTCTTTTTGCCCCACTAGCTTTCACCTCTCCTTCTGGGACTCCAATGATACAGATTTTGAATCCACTATCCAGTCAAACACTCCGTAAACATAGGTGTCATCCTCAATGCCTCATTCACATTATACCCACATAGCATTATTTTTCCTCCCAAACATCTCCCTAAAGTGTTCCTTTCTCTGTTTTTGCTGCTGCCACCCTGATCCACGCTGTCATGGTCTCTTTCTGGGACAACTGCAGTAGTTTTCTAACTGATCTAGTCTCACCTATTCTGGTCCCCTTCCAGTCTGTCCATTGCTCATTGCCAAAGGGATTTTTGAAAAACAAAAATAGCATCATGTCACCCCATCCGCTTATCCTTCAGCGCCTTCCCATTGCTGACTGGATAAACACCAAACCCCTCACCATGGACTATGTCGTCTGGACCCCGCCTCCTTGCCCTCCCCCTTCCTTTCGTCTGAACAGTGAAAGCCCTGCTCCCTCCTGCTGTGGGGCTTTGCCCTTGTTTCTTACTAACTCTGTTGCCCTTCAGATGTTCGCACATGTGTCCTGTCCTCAGGGAGGCTGCCTTTGACTTCCATGAGACTGCGTGAGGACTTGTAGGCTTCCCTTGTCCCTCACAGTCCTTTACACACATATAACTTTAATTCTGTGATAATATGATTAATGTCTCTCTCTCTCTCTCTCTTTTTTTTTTTTATTTCCCATCATTTTAACCTTGGTGCTGCAGAATGCTTATCACATAGTTGGGACTGACATATTTGTCAATGAGTGAATGAATGAAATGAATGACTGATGTCAGATAGACCGTGGCTGCATCCTGATGCTTAAGCTTGTTGTGTGACTGTGAGCAAGATTTTACAGACGTCAGTTTTTCTAAAAGTCTTTCTTCCTCA